>NC_081205.1:13894857-14218607 GCF_902713425.1 Acipenser ruthenus
GCTCCTCTCTTCTCACAGGTGTATTGAAGTGCACAGAGCAGGCAGTATGGAGCTCCTCTCTTCTCACAGGTGTATTGAAGTGCACAGAGCAGGCAGTATGGAGCTCCTCTCTTCTCACAGGTGTATTGAAGTGCACAGAGCAGGCAGTATGGAGCTCCTCTCTTCTCACAGGTGTATTGAAGTGCACAGAGCAGGCAGTATGGAGCTCCTCTCTTCTCACAGGTGTATTGAAGTGCATAGAGCAGGTAGTATGGAGCTCATCTCTTCTCACAGGTGTATTGAAGTGCACAGGGCAGGCAGTATGGAGCTCATCTCTTCTCACAGGTGTATTGAAGTGCACAGAGCAGGCAGTATGGAGCTCCTCTCTTCTCACAGGTGTATTGAAGTGCACAGAGCAGGCAGTATGGAGCTCCTCTCTTCTCACAGGTGTATTGAAGTGCACAGAGCAGGCAGTATGGAACTCCTCTCTTCTCACAGGTGTATTGAAGTGCACAGAGCAGGCAGTATGGAGCTCCTCTCTTCTCACAGGTGTATTGAAGTGCACAGAGCAGGCAGTATGGAACTCCTCTCTTCTCACAGGTGTATTGAAGTGCACAGAGCAGGCAGTATGGAGCTCCTCTCTTCTCACAGGTGTATTGAAGTGCACAGAGCAGGCAGTATGGAACTCCTCTCTTCTCACAGGTGTATTGAAGTGCACAGAGCAGGCAGTATGGAGCTCCTCTCTTCTCACAGGTGTATTGAAGTGCACAGAGCAGGTAGTATGGAGCTCCTCTCTTCTCACAGGTGTATTGAAGTGCACAGAGCAGGCAGTATGGAGCTCCTCTCTTCTCACAGGTGTATTGAAGTGCACAGAGTAGGCAGTATGGAGCTCCTCTCTTCTCACAGGTGTATTGAAGTGCACAGAGCAGGCAGTATGGAGCTCCTCTCTTCTCACAGGTGTAGTGAAGTGCACAGAGCAGGCAGTATGGAGCTCCTCTCTTCTCACAGGTGTAGTGAAGTGCACAGAGCAGGTAGTATGGAGCTCATCTATTCTCACAGGTGTATTGAAGTGCACAGGGCAGGCAGTATGGAGCTCATCTCTTCTCACAGGTGTATTGAAGAGCACAGAGCAGGCAGTACAGAGCTCATATCTTCTCACAGGTGTAGTGAAGTGCACAGAGCAGGCAGTACGGAGCTTATCTCTTCTCACAGGTGTATTGAAGTGCACAGAGCAGGTAGTATGGAGCTCATCTCTTCTCACAGGTGTAGTGAAGTGCACAGAGCAGGCAGTACAGAGCTTGTCTCTTCTCACAGATGGGCTGGGTGTAGTGAAGTGCATTCTTCAGACCAGGTGTTTTGTCGAGTCTTTTTGAAATTCCTCTATTAAAATACCATCATGAAGGGAAATAATTTGATAAAAGTTTACGATCTTCTTAAAATATTTATAATTTTATGAATATCACCTTTTTTTAAACAGTGTTGCTTTTAAACGATACACAGTGTGTTTAGCAGAATGTATTTACAGAGCAGTGTGTCACAATGAAAGATCTGGTCAATAACTTTTCATGAGAGAACATAAAATTAACTCATGGAAATTTAGCCACATGAGTAGCATAAATCCAGTTACATGTACACCGTAAACCCAATTATAAACACATGCCATAAACATGAAGATATTTTTATTCTTTGAACATTAGCCTATAAGTGTTATTCAGATGTGCAAGTTATAAGCATATGTGTTATACAGAGGGGCATGCTATAAGCATGTGTGTTATACAGAAGTGCGTGTTATAAGCATGTGTGTTATACAGAGGTGCAGGTTTTAAATTAGATTACGGTGCTAACTCTGTGTAGCTTCATTTTAGAAAGTGGGATTGTCTGTCAGTGACTGCACATGCAGCCCCTGCTTTATATATCTACAATTCAATGGCTATTGTGTCAAATGTGGAAAACATTGAAAACATCAACATGTACCTACCACACCTGGGACAGTTTGCTTTGCTCTTAATCAATGAAATCCCAAACAGTGTGCTGGCGGGTGGCAGTATTCTCTAGTTAATGTGTCTTCACACAAATTACTTGCTTGTAAGGTCAAATACTTCAGATTACAGCATAACCTTTTGAATGGTTTCCTTCGTAGAAATTGTCCACTTGATTAATATTCCATACTGGTTGTGCTTTCATATCATCCAATTTATTTCCTCAAATGTAATTATCAGATGTGTAAAATTCTCTGTGCTTGAGAGTCTCGACACTGTAGGGGGGCAGGGCTCGGCTCAGCTGTATCAGTACAATCTCATTACAAACACTAATGATAAGCGTCTTTGAGACAAGATCGAGGACCGCTAACAATCAATAATGCTGCTCCTCTCGCAGTGTATAAAACACTCCCATGCAAAGGGGGACTCTGGAGAAGGTGAGAGCGACCCCACAGTGAATAGTCCACTGTGCAGCTCGGTGCCTTCCGGGGACTGCTCTGAAAAAGGGCCGGAGCCCAGGTGAGCTGAAGGTGAGATCTGACGCTCTGTTTCAAATTGACAATCATCCCAGGAGCTCTTAGTCTGCTGCAGTGATTAGATTTGAACTTTAGGGGAATGGGACGTGCCAGGCGTGTGAAATACAACCGCAGCAACAGACAGGGTTTATTAACACAGAGACATCAAATCTCTGTACAAAATCCAGAGCTCTGACAAAGTTCCTGCCATGCTCCGGGACGGATGTGAATTGAGCAGCCTTCCTCGCGTGCCGGGACAGCAAAACAACAAAAAAAACTGTCTGCCCCGGGACGATCCTTACAAATTCAGTTCCCAGTCTCACCACGTTACTGCCATGCACTTCACTGTTTCCTTTTTCTTTCTATTTCTTTGATTCTTTTCACTTTTCAATCAATCAGTCAATCTTTATTTAATATAGCACCCTTTGCAACAAGTTGCCACAGAGCGCTTCACATGGGCAAAACAAGAAAATATACATAGCAGTAAGCATTAGAAGCAGTCCAACAAATCAGTAAATACAGTAAAATACATAAGTATGATAAAATAATAAAAACAATAAAACATACAGTAAAAAGGCAATAGTACTAATCATGTATATGATAGACTATAAAAATATGTCTTCAGCCTAGTTTTAAAAGCTGCCATAGTTGGTGCCTCCCTTACAGAGACTGGCAATTCATTCCACAGTTTAGGGCAGTGGTGCGCAAACTTGGGGCCGCGCACTTCTGGGGGGGCGCGACTAAAGAGGCAGTTCTGTTAAAAAAAAAAAAGACAGAACATTTTAAATAAATACATAAATGACAGCTAATTAGGCCAAGTTTTTACCTTTCAAATGAGCCGTTGACGATTACTCTAGGACTTCTGGAACCGGAGAAATTATGTTTGAAGTGGTGAGTGTGTCAGTGAAACTGCAGTGAACAGGGCCGATAAGTTTAAAAAAAATGTCCTAAATTAATGTAAATCGCGTATTTTCTCCGAGATTTAAAAAAAAAAAGTCCCGATTTAGATAAATACATAAATGTTAACAAACACAGTCTTAAAAGTCGGAGTGTAAGCGCAGCTCTGCAGCATAGACTGCCAAATCAAACACGTCAATGGGCATGGGCTTGCATGTTAAGAGCTATGCACACCGGACGTGACCTTGCGAATCAAAAATAATAATAATTATAAATAATAATAAAACTATTGATTTAAATGGAGTAATGCACAACACAAGCGAAGCGAGTGGCGTGAATGAAGCGAGCAAATATAGAAATACATTTATTTTATTTGAATTTTATTATGCGCTGTTCGCGTCGCAATGGACCAATCAGAAATAAGGTCAATGGTAGTGGCTGTCAGACTGTCTGTCTCACTCACGCAGAGATTACCACAGAAATAAAAAAATCTACATCAATGAGAATTTAATTATTAAAGTCGAAAAAGATAAAAATGTCAATGTCTGCGGTTATTAAGACAATAAAAAGGACGCACATGTCAAGAAATAGCAGAACAATTGGAAATTGATGGTATGTCTATCTCTCTTTATTTCATCTTAATTTTAGTCAAAGTGATGGGGAGCGCCACACACTGATTTCGTATTTATGTAAAGTGATGCTTCTTTGTTTTAATAATGTTGACCAGTAATAATAATCACATTAGCTCTTTCACAAGCCGGTGTTATTCCCTAAACTGTTTCCTTTTTTAGTGTGTGGTGTTCCCATGCTATCTGTGTTTTATTTATTTTATTTCTTTTGTCTTTTCTTTTCATGACTATTATTTTTTTGTACTCGTACTGTATTCGTGTCGTTCGCTTCGCTCCCGATGTGCATACTGTATTTTGTGAAAACCTCAGATTTAATTGAACGATAACACCGTGTAACAATTTATTTATTTTTTGTTCCTGGGTAGTAAGTTTTATTTCCTAATTGCTTATGCCTCAAAAGTATAGAAAATGGCTGTTATTCCCCACAAACTTTGCTTTTGTGACCAGGACAGAGATATTTTGAAATTTACCTATTTTCCAGAACATTCCAGATAGATTCAGTGCTGAGTAAACTTGGAGTAACTTCTAGAACTTTCTAGAACTTTCCAGTAATATAAATAGTAGTATAAATACAGGGGCCTTAAGCCCACCAGTTCAGTTTAGTTCCAGCTGCCTAAGTGGATACATATCTGCATTTCTCTGAGATGGCATCAAGGTCATAGGAGACTTCAAAATGGTGGCATTCCTGATGGGTCTCTGTGGCAAAGTGGTAACTACGTGCAGGTGAGTGCAGTGCAGAGCGGAATAATCACACAGAAACGTATGGTACAGGTGCAAGGGTGTTTATTAATGTTTATAATGTCCAGAGCCTTATGGCAACAACCTGTAAATAATAATACTGTTGGAAGTGGTACAGCGGCGTGTATGACTCCGTTTATACAGATCCTACGGGTTTGACCTGCAACCAAAAAGTCCTGTTTTTCCTCACCCACACAAAACACAAACACAGACACAGTTTCTACAGTGCGTGAATTAGGTGCTCGTGGTGAAAAGACAGTCCTGAAGTGAAAGAAGTGAGTGCTGAAGTCCCGGTTAATGTTGGCCGACGGCTACAGCTCCGGATTGTGCTAGTACTCTTAAACGACAAACAACACAAAACAGACAGTGTTACAAGACAGACGAATACAGCGAACACTCACGGTTTCAAGTTCACGGGCTCCTTCTAGGTTTATTTGCTTAACCATCTACAAAGGAACAGATCACTCAAGCCATGCCCCCTATTTATACCCTCGCCCATGACCCCGAGGTTAACAAGCACATCCGCTCCTCCAGTCCTCGGATGCCACGCCGCTTACCGTCCGGGTCAATGAGCTTGGGTGCCGTAGCTCTGCCCCCTTCCTAAATGACCGACTTCCACCTACCCTACGGAATAAATTGTTGTGCCATTTAATTAAGGGTACTCTGTTCCTCTTGCACCGTGCCCTCACAGGTCGAGAGGGAGATCTAACACCAAGAGTCATTCGATCTCTGTCACAGTCTCCAAGGCGGTTTTACCAAGTTTCCCTGCTATCTTTGCCTTTGGGACAGCAGGGACACCAAGGCGCACTACCACAGGCGGGACTGGCCACAGCGGACCGAGTTCTCTGTGGGGAGGAACAACGTCAAGTGGGAGCCACTGGTGGACCCCCGGAAGGTGCTGATGCCACCACTGCACATCAAATTGGGCCTTATGAAACAATTTGTCAGAGCTCTAGATAAGGAGTCGGCAGCCTTCAAGTACCTTCAAGACTTCTTCCCTAAGCTGTCTGAGGCAAAGGTTAAAGCCGGTGTCTTCGTCGGACCACAGATAAAGAAGGTCCTGGAGTGCAATGAATTCCCCAAGAAGCTCACTAGTAAGGAGAAAGCGGCTTGGAACAGCTTTGTCGCAGTGGTTCGGGGCTTCCTGGGCAATCACAAGGCCGAAAACTATGTGGAGCTGGTTGAGACTCTGGTGAAGAACTACGGCACAATGGGCTGTAGGATGTCCCTCAAAGTCCATATCCTTGATGCTCATCTTGATAAATTCAAGGAGAACATGGGAGCGTACTCGGAGGAGCAAGGCGAGCGCTTCCACCAGGATATACTGGACTTTGAACGCCGCTACCAAGGACAGTATAACGAGAACATGATGGGAGACTACATTTGGGGGCTGATTCGTGAAAGTGATTTACAGTATAATCGTAAATCTCAAAAAACTACTCACTTCTAAATCTTTTGTAGTCATTTTTGTATTACTTTAGTATAAATACATGTTAATTTGGATTCATATGTTGTTTTTTTCTGACTTTATGTGAACGAAAAGACACAAATTCGCCCGTTTTTTCATTGGAAATAGGTCAATTTCAAAATATCACTGTCCTGGTCACAAAAGCAAAGTTTGTGGGGAATAATAGCCATTTTCTATACTTTTGAGGCATAAGCAATTAGGAAATAACACTTACTACCCAGGAACCAAAATTGTGTTACATAGTGTAATGTTTTTCACATGTATCTGTCAAGTAACGGTTGAATCGCCAAGTTTAAACAAAACAAACAAAAAAAAGAGTTAAGTTACATGTATTTTTTCACTGATTTATTTGATAGAAATGTTAGCTAAATGTTGACTTGCCAAGTGATTTATTTGTTAGAAAGCCAGGTTTAACATGTCAAAATGTTCACTCGAAGTGTAAAAAAAAAGATTTCAAGAATATAATGTTGAATTTGTGATACGTGTGTGTATTTAAATGTTGAATTTGTGATACGCGTGTGTATTTAAATGTTGAATTCATGATAAGCATGTGTATTAAGCTAAATCTGGACTTTTTTGTGGTTAAGGAAAAAATACGCAATTTACATGAAATCAGGGGGAAAAAACTGTTAAAATATAAAGTTATGGGGTATAACGTTTTAATATGGGGGCGTGTGACAGATGCGAGTGGTGTGTGAATAAATAACAGTCCTGAAACAGCATTTCTCCCACAAAAACGACTGTGTTTATTAAAATAAACCCCCCCTTTACCTGCGAGGGTATTGGGGGGAACACAGCTGGCTGACAAACAAAAATACAAAAACAAACAGAAAGTGTCCACAATGAAATCCCGAGTGTCCTGTGCATGAGAGTGCTCTGTAATCCACACGGGGTGTGCTGATGTTGGTGAAGGGAAGGTAGTGCTCTGTGATCTGGAACTGGCTCCGTGGCTCCAGTCCCGCGCTCCTACTCCGCCTCTGAAAACACACAACAAACAACACGTAATCCAAAAAACACAACGCTCCGGCCGGTGGCTCAGTTTCTTTTTTTCTTTTTTTATTACTTTTATTTTTCTATTACTTGTGGAGTGAGAATGGGAAGAAAGAGGATGGGAGGAAGAAAGAAGAGCTGCAGACAGCAGCAGCTGCAACAACTGCAGCAATAGCATGCACAGAAGGAGATCAGCTGGGAAGCCCTCCTCCGCAGCATAAGTCAGACGTACTGTTGCTGCATCTGTGGGGAGTGGGGGCATTTCCCAGTTAATTGCCCCCTCTCCGAAGAATGGAATTACAGCTGCAGGAGAGGAGACAAGGGGAAGGAATCGGTGCATCCACAGCCCAAGAGGGAGGAGGCCGAGCGTCCACAGCCCAAGAGGGAGGAGTCGGTGCGTCACAGCCCAAAAGGGGGGAGGCCGAACGTCTATAGTCCACGTCTCCACCAGCACAGGGAGAGTACCTGCTGGTTCCGCCTCGACCACCGTGGGAGGACTGTGCCGCTCCCACCTCCGCCAGCACAGGGAGAGTAACTGCTAGTTCCGCCTTCACCGCCGTGGGAGGACTGTGTCGCTCCCACCTCCGCCAGAAGAGGGAGAGTACCTGCTGGTTCCACCTCCACCTCCGTGGGAGGACTGTGTGTCACTCCCACCTCCACCAACAGAGGGAGAGTACCTGCTGGTTCCACCTCCACCTCTGTGGGAGGACTGTGTGTCGCTCCCACCTCCGCCAGCAGAGGGAGAGTACCTGCTGGTTCCACCTCCACCATCGTGGGAGGACGACTTGCCGCTCCCACCTCCACCAGCAGAGGGAGAGTACCTGCTGGTTCCACCTCCATCGCCACCACCAGCAGAGGGAGCATGCCTGCTGATTCCCCCGCTGCAGCCAGAAGGGGAGGAGCCCCTGCCACCTTCGCCGCCAGAAGGGGAGGAGCCCCTGCCGCATTGCTGCCAGGAGGGGAGGAGCCCCTGCCGCCTTCGCAGCTAGAAGGGGAGGAGCCCCGGCCGCCTTCGCCAGGAGCAGAGCAGCAAGAGTTGCCTCTGCCTTTGCCTCCACCATCACCACCTGAGGGAGAGGAGCAGGAGCTGCCTCTCCCTTCAAGACAGGACGGACCGGGACAAGATGCTGGCGGTCCACAGCTGCCCTTGCATAGGCTGCTAAGCAGAGCGAGGGGGAAAACTGCCGGGTTGCAGCGGCTGAGAAGAGGGCCAATCCCAGCACCACCGCTGGTCCTGGCTCCCCTCCTGCAATTGCCTCCTGAGGATCCGCTGCCACCGTCGCCTCCCGAGGGTCTGCTGCCGCCGTCGCCTCCTGAGTGCATCGCCTGGGGATGCCAGTTCACCATCGCCTGGGAATGCCTGTTCGCCATCGCCTGGGGATGCCAGTTCGCCATCGCCTGGGGATGCCAGTTCACCATCGCCTGGGGATGCCAGTTCGCCATCGCCTGGGGATGCCAGTTCGCCATTGCCTGGGGATGCCAGTTTGCCATTACCCGGGGATGCCTGCCTCGTACCGCCCAAGGATGCCTGCCTCGCACCGCCCAAGGATGCCTGCCTCGCACCGCTCAGGAATGCCATGCCCGCTCTGCTCAGGGATGCCACATCTTGGTCACCTGGGGCTGCCTGCTGCTCCGCATCGCCTGGGGAGCCACCAGTTACAGGGTACGAGGGAGAAGTGGAGCTCCCGCTGCCGCCTCCGTGGCCAGGGGTTCCCCTCCTGAGTTCGCCTCCCGTGGGTCCGCTGCTGCCATCGCCTCCCGAGGGTCCGCTGCTGCCGTCGCCTGGGGTCGCCGGCTCTGCTTCTCCTAGGGTTGCTGCCTGTCCTGCTTCACCTGGGGTCACCGAGGGTCCCGCTTTGCCTGGTGTCGCCGAGGGTCCTGCTTCGCCTGGGGTCGCCAAGGGTCCTGCTTCGCCTGGTGTCGCCGAGGGTCCTGCTTCGCCTGGGGTCGTCGCTGGCTCTGCTTCGCTGGGAGTTGCTACCAGTCCTGCCATGCAGCAGGATATATTGTGGCTGGAGCCCCATGGAGGGGAGCTGCTGGCCACGAAGAAGGGGGGGGGGAGGTCAGGAGACCAGCTCCCCTAGCCACACTTTCGCGGCAGGAGAAACTGTGGTCAGAGCCCTGCAAAGGGGAGCTGCCGGCCATGAAGAAGGGGGGGAGATTAGGAGACCAGCTCCCCCCGCAGCAATTTTGCTGCAGGAGAACGGGTGGTTG
The DNA here is from genome assembly GCF_902713425.1 of Acipenser ruthenus. Lineage (NCBI taxonomy): Eukaryota > Metazoa > Chordata > Actinopteri > Acipenseriformes > Acipenseridae > Acipenser > Acipenser ruthenus. The sequence continues at coordinate 13,904,267 of NC_081205.1, forward strand.
GAGCCCCACCGAGGGGAGCTGCCGGCCATGAAGAAGGGGGGTGGAGGTCTGGAGACCACCCCCAAAATTTCCTTGGCCGGAGGAGCTGGCCTGTGCGCGGTCCACCGGGACGCTGTTGCTGTTTGGGTGGGAGGAGGACATCCCACCGTGGCCGCCACCCTTGGCCCATTGCTGCCCCTGTTCCGGTACTTTGAAGCGGGACTTTGGGATAAAGGGGGGAGGTGACTGTTGGGCCAGATGTGCTTTGCACAAGGGGGGGGGGGGGGGAATGTAACAGGGCGTAATACCCTGTCACAGGGCCCTATAGCCAAATGCTCTACCACCTGTGGTCTTTTTTAAAATGTTTGGGACGGTGAGATACCCAGCATCCTAAGGTTGGAGCAGGCGACCTGAAACATATGAGACCAATAAGTCTCAGGTAAGATGGAGCTAACCCATTTAAGGCTTTATAGGTTAAAAGCAGGACTTTAAAAGCAGGACTTTAAAATCAATTCTGTATCCTATTGGGAGCCAGTGTAGGGATGCCAATACCAGCATAATATGGTCAAACCTTCTTGTTTTCATTAGGATCCTGCAATCTGGACAAAACACAGTTTGGAATACCAGAAATTTGGGCATTACAGTAGTCTATTCTAGAAGTTATAAAGGCATGCATCAGTCTCTCAGCATCCTGTGCTGAGATAAAGCATCTTAATTTAGCAATATTTCTTAGATGGAAAAAAGTTTAGTTACGTTCCTAATGTGGTACTCAAATAAAAGATTAGGGTAAAAAATGACACCCATATTTTTAATTTCTGTCTTTGACTCAGTGGGGTAGCTGTCCACTGTACAGGCACATTGATCTACCCTCTCTCGTTGATTTCTTGACCCCTAAATTATGACCCCTGTTTTATCAGAATTTAAATAGAAAATTTGTTGACATCCATTTCTTAATATCAGTGAGACAGGTAGTTATGGTATTTGCAGATTTTAGATGATACAATTGTGTGTCATCGGCATAGCAGTGAAAGTTTACCCTGTGTCTACAGACATCACCCAGGGGAGCATATACAGGGAAAACAAGATTGGTCCAAGAATTGGTTCAAGATTGAGTCCTGCGGGACGCCACACGTAACTAGATAAGAAGCATATTCTAACCAATTTGAAAGATAGGATTTCAACCAAGAAAGAAGATAGCGCGGAAGATAGCACAGCCTTGTAATTCATGACGCTGTCTTTGCAGGCAAGGTAAAAAAAAACTTTAATTCTGTGGCTTTCCATCTACGTTCATATTTACAACATGTTTATTTGAGGATACGAGTTGTGTCATTGAACCAGGGGGAGAATCTTTTGTTATTAGCGGCCCTACAGTGTCCAAGATATTGCTTAATGTCGTGTTCTTATTATCTAGCAATACATCAACTGATCCTGAACAGATACAGTAAGTGCTGAGGTGGACAATGCATCCAAGAATTCAGCAGCAGTCGAGGAATTTAGGGACCGAGTTTTAATAAAATGTTCCTTACTTGTCAAGACGCATGTGCATGAACATATGAATTGCATAGAATAAGTAAAAGAAAAGCAATAGACAAGTGTATGTTAATAAACTATAACAATAAAGTAACAGAAACTAACATTAATAAACTAACTGTCAAACTAAATTAACACAGCACCCCAATACACATTAAAAAAATACAGCAGCAATATACAAGACATGCACATTATTTAACAGAATGATGAAGCAACTCACCAGAACTGGAAACACCAAATTGCTCGGCGACTTGGTGTCTGATTTAGGTTTTTGTAGCTTTTTTTTTGTTGATGAGGTGTACTCATGGAAATCAGAATGCAAAACGAGTTAATGATATGACGGCGGTTCTGGAAAGATTTAATAAACCAATCAGTGTGCTTTTGAAAAGACTGAATAAAACATGTTGATGATGAGGCAAACCTTTAATGTGTTTCCCCCTGATTTTAATGAGAAAACTGCCTTTGTCCTGCAATGTGATTTTGATGTGAAAACTGCCTTTGCCTTGCAATGTGATTTTAATGAGAAAACTGCCTTTGCCCTGCAATGTGATTTTGGTGACATGCTTTGCCCCGTCCTTTCCCATCTGTGCCAGTGCCAGTGCCAGTGCCAGTGCCAGTGGTTGGCATACACTTTCAGGGTGTGTCCATTGCATGTTAACTTTAAACAATTTCAAAGAGGGCACAGACTCAATGTAACCAGTAAGGGGAGGTTCATTTGAAACGCAGGTGCAGACACTCCCATTACGAAAAGGGAGCAGCAAGTGGTGAAGGGGCGAGCAAGTGAGAGAGAAAGCACACATTATACAAACCATTTTCTATGTTATATGTATTTTTATATTTTAAAATAAGCAGTAAGTATTGCAGTTGTGTGAACTGCGATGTGGAACATGCCTTCGTTGACTTTAGGACTGCTCTGAAAAATAAAGTAATTTATTCCAGTGTTTTACATTTGAATATGCACATAATCATCAGGCTGTCAGAATTTTTCAGAGCAGCATTAAAATGTATGAAGCCGTTTTCTGTTCGATAACGAGTGCCATTGCCTTTGGTCTCGTATGTTAATTGCAAAGTCTTGAAAGATATCCTATATCCATCGAACCGCTGAAGGGCAGCCCAGACTAGGAGCCATGCTGGCTTGTATTTTAGTTTTAGTTCAGTCCTGAACGGCAGCCTGAAAAGAGCGCTGGTGGAAAGTCGTTTTAGCAGCAGTCAGTGGATAAACCCGGCCACAATTCTCTGTGATTGGTTGCAAATATGAATGTTGACTGTTTAGTAATTCTCCATATTTGCACGCCGCTGTACAGCTGCTTTTTAATGCTACTGGTCATTCAACCTTCTTTAGTCGCATCAAGTGTTGTACTGTAATAAGTTAGATATGGTAGAAACACAGCAGCCTACATGAAAATACAATATTCTGTAATTTCTGTTAACAGCGCGACGATGCTCTGGGGAAAAAACGGGACAAAATGAGCTTCCCAAGAAGGTTTTGGGGACACTGGGACTAGTGTTCCAAAAGTGGGACTGCCCCGTCCAAAATGGGACGTTTGGTCACCTTAGGCAGGGCAGCTTGTACAGAGCGCTCCTGGAAAGTCTTGACATGTTACAGTACTGCTGTAAACTGTGGAGGCAGAGTGGAAACAGACGAGTTTTCCCTCCTCTTCTGGGACAGTGCAGTGGAAGTTTGATAGGCTTGTCAGGTCCACTTGTATGTATTCTTTAACGCCTCACTGTGTACTGGTAGAGCAGAGAGAGAGAGAAAGGAAGGCTTTTATACTCTTAACAGCTACCCTCTGCTCTCAGTTTTAGTTATCAATTCAAACACATTTTTTCAAGACTTCTTGTCAAAAAGGGTCTACATTTATAACAAAGTTCCTTTAAGCACGACTGACCAGACTGACCATCGGGCCATATTGCACTCCTTATAAAACCTCATTTTATAAAGATTTCCTCAGTCATGTGCCTTATCCTTGGATTGCTTTTCTTATTTTGTATAAGAAGACCTTTACTGTCCAAACTTAACTAACACGTTTCAGTCTTTTATCTGACTTTTATCATCAACATCAGTGTCAGGGTAGATAGACAGAGAGAATGTCATGGCCCAGATTTAAAAAGCAGTTGGATAAGAAGTTAGACAGTTTAATTGGATAAAAGAAAAAGATTAGCGAAGTCTCCGTCAACCCCATAGATAACTGATCCAGCCGCGGTGCCAAGGAGCGCTCCTCTTGGAATCAAAGGCCTTGTCTCTGAGAGATCGGCAGTGTCTCCTCCAGGAGACACCACCATTATCCAGTGATAATGAAATGGGAAAGTGTTATTAGCACTGTGAGGGAATGGCTCGTCTTAGAGCAAGGGTTTTCAAACTGCAAGGTTATCAGGGGGCCGCAAGGACCCGACTGGTCAAGACATTTCTTGTTTCTTCAAAATACTTTTGATAAAATAAGAATTTCCCTTCAGAAAGATCTTGTTGCAGCCTTTATACATAGGTTTTGTCCCTCAAATCCCGAGATTACTGGTGCACAGTACCAAAGTCAACGCCCCCAGCTCCCATGCGCTATATCACTGACATGAGCGTGACGCTTTACTCAGATGTCTTTTCCGCTCGGTAGAGACAGTTGCTTTGTGAATGAATGGAATGTTGAGTAAAGTTAAGGATGTTGATTCTGGGAGAGGAACAAGTACAGCTGGGCAAAAGAAAAATAGGAGACATGATCCTTCCGACTTGGACTTGGGATTCACATGTACTGGTTCTGACGGAAACCTTGAATCCAATGCGTTGAATGTGGTGAAGTTCTTGCATGAAACCAAGCAAACTAAAAGGTCACTTGGAGGCCAAACATCCTGCCCTCAAAAATAAACCATGGGATAGTTTTGAAGCTCTTTCAACTACACAGACAGATGAAGGTAATCCCAGAATGCACTGCTCCCCCTGCCAATGTATTCGAAGCATCCTATACTGCCTTATAGTGAGAAACGGAAAATCAAAGCAGTGAGGCAAAGTACTGACTGTGCCAATGCAGCACAAATGACGGTTTTCATTCAAAACATCAACTCATCTGAAAACTAGTGCTGAGGAGGAATTTTAGACCCGTACATGACAGATAAAAACATGGAGTGGAATCGTTTTGTTGAGATTTTGTACAGATGTGGCAAAAGTCATGACTGGACGCAATAGTGTATACTGTATGGCTTCACTGTTGCATACACAGGGAGGCGCGAGACACAAAAGCGATGCCAAAAGAGCTGTCAGATTATGGCAGGGCTGAGGCCTGCCCCTGTAAATAATGTATTGTTGGTGGTGGTTTATATTATAAATATGGCTTGGTGGGATTTGTTTGATTTTTTGTAATGCAAATGTATGTGCTAGATATGGCAGGGCAGGGCAGGGAGATTAAACTTCCCTCCCTGCCTAATTGAAAGGAATGTGCAGCAGGTGGCCAGGTGTCAATTGCATAATTGATGATTAATTAACACTGGTCACTTGCCTTTAAAAAAGGGGCTGGAAAGCCAAGCCCTTTGTTCTTGGTTCTCCATTGGCTGGGAATCCTCTCGACTGTGTGTACGAACCAGGGTGAGCAAACAAAGTAACCACTCATGATCACTGTGTGTTAACCGGGATCCGAGTACTCCTCATAGGGATTAGTTTAGGGGATTTTAATCCCACCCCAGTGTATAGAGTGTGTTAGGGAGAAGGTTCCTGAAGTGGGGCCTCCCTTTTTTAGTGGGAGCAGTGCTGAGCCACTAGATGGCAACCTTTTTTTTTCTTTTAGCTGTTTTGCCCTTTTGTATTATGTACACCTGTGTGCATGTCCTTCCGCACTAGGGATACCATTGCCGGTACCCTAGTGGCAGCCACCAACCACTGCAACTGCCTGATTGTTAATAAAGCCTGGACGCCTGAGTGGTGTTTCAACTGCAAACCCTCTGTGTCTCTCTAATATCTCAGTGGATACTGCGACAGGGCCCCCTGTTACAAAGATGTACTGACTTCTCAGTGCTGTGTGAATTGATGGAATCGTTGCACCAGCAACTTCTGCTTCATACAGAAGTGCAATGGCTGTCACATGGTAAAGTTCTGGCAAGAATCTGTGAAGTCAATGTAACTCTGTTCCTAACATTGTCTTCTGTCATTATTAGGGCCCTGCGTTTTTCATGACTTGTTTTAGTCCTCTAGCCACACAATGTCGATATTGCCTCCACAGTAAAACAAAAGTTATTGTATTTCTTGCTCTTACTGTATTACTTGTATTGTAACACTTAATGTATTTGCTTACGATTGTAAGCCGCCCTGGGTAAGGGCGTCTGCTAAGAAATAAATAATAATAATAATAACATAATGAGCAGTCATTAAACAATCATCCTATTACATTACTTTAACCATTTGAATTTCTCATCCCATTACTACAAATTACATATTAGCAGATTAATAAACAGAACGCTGTAGATGCCGACTGACATTTATTTAACCCTTACATCTCTGTGAACACGTATAACAGGATTTTAAAAGGTAGTTTTTTTTCAATATTACTTAAGTACATTATTTATTGGTTTTCGCAATGCGAATGAATTGAATTGCAATTTAGCAGACAAATTAATGACGGTGATGAATTTGGCCGGTGATCTTGTCCCTGGGTGCTCGACAGCTACCCGCAATGCTGGCTGGCAAGCACATACATGAATGATATCATATAGGCTAGTGCCGCAGATAGGAAGTGGCGCGTAGCCACCTCCCCCCAAAAAGACAAAGCCGCAAAACCATGACTGGATAAAATGAAGAAAATAAATGGTTAACGACAACAACTGCAGTGGCGCAATGTCACCTACCTTTGGCCGGGGACCTTGTCCCTGGGTGCTCGACAGCTACCCGCAATGCTGGCCGGCTAGTGAACACATGAACAATATTGTGCAATCTAGTGCTGCGGATAAGAAGTGGCTCGTAGCCACCTCCCCCCAAAAGACAAAGCCGCCAAACCATGAACCCAAAATAGGAAAGTATGAATGAAAAGTAAGCAGTTGAGACACGCACCCTGCAGAAACTAAATACGAACTGCTCTGCACTCAGGTAAGGAAAAAAACCCTACCTGCTGGTAGGAGGAAACCTTAGGGAATCCATGGCTGAGGGTAGCCCTTCCTCCAGGCTCTAAAGATGGCCGTCTCCCTGTTTGGCCTCGCCGCCCATTGCTGAGAGGCCAAACAAAAAAAAAAACAACATGAATGAAAGCCCCACAGAGCCTTTATGCGCTTGTAGATGACGTGTTGAGTAGTGGGTGGATTCTCCCCCGGAAATACAACCAAGTTTCCCATTAATTTACCAGTACACTTTTACGCAAATCATTTGTTAAAACATATTAATTACATTTCCTTGATATCTGGATCTCACTGGGCACAAATATGTAATTCGTCATATTTCTTTTGCACCAATCCTGAACAGTATAGTTAATACAGCAATTTAACAGAATCTGGTAATTTCATAGATTATGTAATATATATAAACTGTGTTTTTTATTGGTCTTGTTTTGTTCTTTGAATATAATGTAATGTAAAGGTTGTTCATAAGGAGTCCATAAGTTTTACATGTCTGCATGAAATACAACAAAAATCCATTCTTGTGCATTAGATTTTGCTATTAAACTGAAGCATCGTCATTTGGTCAACCCGGACTTCTTTCATGGATTAACATTGCTCTGTGAAAATGTTGCTCTGTGGAAATGTGTCCATATGAAAAAATGCAGCGATACATGAAGTCATCGCTCCACAGGGAAAGCGATGTGGCAACCGCGGATTGGAGGAGAAACGGTTGCACTCGCTAACCAAGGCGGCGTGACTGAAGGTACAAAAGGGGAAGTGGTAGATGATATGTTCCTTTGTTATGGTTAAGAGTGAACCGCTAAAGGACGAGTGTAAAATTACCGTGAGTGTTTTGTTTGTTTTGTCGTGTCTAAAAATCTACTTGTTTTATTATTAGATGGATAACACAATCCGGAGCTGTCACTACACTAAACCCGGACAACACTGCACCATTGTACACAGATAAATGGTATTTCACCACGAGCACTATAGCACTCACTCTGGACTTGTGTCTACTGTGTTTATTATTTGCAAACTTTTGTCTTATTATTTCAGGACTGCAACCCAGTGTTTTGGAACAGCGCAATACACATTGCTGTGTGTTGCTTGGGATTATTCTTTGTGGTCGCCAGACTGGGATTATAAATAAACGTATTGTTTGGACCGTGAACTTTGTTGTTTGTCTTCTGTTATGGAATCACATCACCACTACACCTGCACACTGCAAACCACTTTGCCACACGTGGTGTCAGAAACGGGATGGATCACACTACACTGTCGGTGCTGTTGGAGGCGCTGGATAGCAGACGGGAGGCCGAGGAGAGAAGGAGAGAGGAGCAGTACACGGCTCTAATTGAGAGGGTCGATATCGCCATGATGCCCAATGCACCAACGGGACCTGTGATGACGGCCCCAAAGGCTCGGGCACTGAAAATGCGGAGGATGACCCGGAAGCCTACCTTGTCGCATTTGAGTGGGTGGTTACCACCGCGTCATGGCAAAAGGATTTCTGGGCTAACCAGCTAGGGCCCTGCCTGATCGGGGAGGCCCAGGCAGCCTACCAGGCCATGACGGACGCCAAAGCCACCCATTACGACATGGTGAAGAAAGCCATTCTCTGCCGCCTGAATATCACAGGGGAAACTCACCGGGTACGCAGTTTTTGCTCCAGGACTTACAGACTGAGGGTCAATGTGGCCCCCTCTCAAAATTTTAGGGGGACATTTTCTTCAGTGAGGGGGTCAATGTGTTTGATTCAGAACCAACCACCATTTCGTATTTTTGTTTGTTTTAAATATGCCAACAGAGTTTACTGACCTTTATGTTTCTGAAGAACAAAAAATAAAACTGTAAAGCTGTAGATACAACCCCAAGGTGTCTCTACAATACTCACTGTCACTTTTGGGGAAAATATTGGGAAATGTGTCTCAGTGATGCTGGTGTATCACTGAGTAGAGGATATTCATTGTACCAAATCACATTAGAACAGGGGTTTTCAATCTTTTTAAGCTTTGTACCCCTTTCCAAAAATGTAGTCCACCGCGTATCCCCATCTGAGATTTAGTCATAATAAAATGAAAACAGAAAAAAGGGTCTGTACAAGAACATGATACTGTATACAAAACGCACAAGCCTTGGAGTGTGTGATGGATACAATTATCAAAGTTACAGTATGTGACGAAGTGCCCGCCCCTGTGTATATTTTCTGTTATATGTTGCGTGTGGTTTCTCTTTTTGAAGGCCCTCGATCAGGGAAAGTTGGAGGATGCGGAGGAGTGGCTTCGCCTAAAGGCCACGAGACCAGTCCACCACCAGGAGCTGCCTCTGCCTCTTCCGACCGCAGTTTCTGGTTTGAAAACAAAAAAACAAAAACAACAACAAAAAAAATAATAAAGAAATGGAAGGCTGGAGCTGGAGAGATGGCTGCCAGGATCTGGAGGACCTCCTCGGTGGTCTAGAGGACCAAGGCTGGTGCCTTGCCTGTGGGGAGTTCGGGCACCCGGTGGTGCGCTGCCCCTACCAAGAGGGAGAGGAGGAACTGGCCCAGGAGAGGAAGGTGAGGAGGAGGCAGAGAAGGGGAAAGGGGAAGAGGAAGGCAGAGAGTCCACCGCCCAAGTCTCCACCAGCAGAGGAAGAATGCCTGCTGGTTTTGCCTCCAGAGCCAGAGGGAGAGGAGCCGTCTCCAGCGCCAGAGGGAGAGGTCCCACCGCTGTCTCCAGAATGGGAGGGAGAGCCGCACCAGTCCCCTGTAACAAGGGTAGACTACACGCTGCTCCCACCTCCGCCACCAGGAGACTGCACACCTCCGCCACCTCCACCGGTAGGAGCAGAACAGCAGGAGCTGCCTCTGCCTCCGCCACCTCCACCGGCAGGAGCAGAGCAGCAGGAGCTGCCTCTGCCTCCGCCACGTCCACCAGCAGAGGGTGAATGCCTGCTGGGTCCCTGTCCACCAGCAGAGGGTGAATGCCTGCTGGGTCCCTGTCCACCAGCAGAGGGTGAATGCCTGCTGGGTTCCCGTCCACCAGCAGAGTGTGAATACCTGCTGGGTCCCTTTCCATCAGCAGAGGATGAATACCTGCTGGTATCACTTCCCCCACCAGCAGAGGATGAATACCTGCTGGTATCACTTCCCCCACCAGCAGAGGATGAATGCTTGCTGGTATCACTTCCCCCACCAGCAGAGGATGAATGCCTGCTGGTATCACTTCCCCCACCCTCAGAGGATGAATGCCTGCTGGTATCACTTCCCCCACCAGCAGAGGATGAATACCTGCTGGTATCACTTCCCCCACCAGCAGAGGATGAATGCCTGCTGGTATCACTTCCCCCACCATCACGAGGAGAGGAGCTGGAGCTGCCTCTGCCTTCATCACCATCAGGGGGAGAGGAGCAGGAGCTGCCTCTTCCTTCACCAGGAGGACCAGGACTAGATGCTGGCGGTTCTCAGCAGCCCTTGCATAGGCTGCTGAGGGAAGCACAGGGAAAAACCGCCCGGCCGCAGTGGCCGAGAAGGCGGCCAACACCCGCACCCCAGCTTGTCCTGACTCCCTGCCTCGCTTCGCCCAAGGATGCCTGCCTCGCTTCGCCCAAGGATGCCTGCTTCGCTTCGCCCAAGGATGCCTGCCACGCTTCTCCCAAGGATGCCTGTCTGGCATCACCTGGGGCTGCCTGTCGCGCCGCATCGCCTGGGGCTGCCTGTCGCGCCACATCGCCTGGGGCTGCCTTTCGCGCCGCATCGCCTGGGGCTGCCTGTCGCTCCGCATCGCCTGGGGCTGCCTGTTGCTCCGCATCGCCTGGGGCTGCCTGTTGCTCTGCATCGCCTGGGGCTGCCTGTTGCTCCGCATCGCCTGGGGCCGCTGCCTGGCTTGCGTCGCCTGAGGCCACTGCCTGGCTTGCGTCGCCTGAGGCCGCTGCCTGGCTTGTGTCCCTCTGGGTCGCTGCCTGGCTTGCGTCCCTCTGGGTCGCTGCCAGTCTTTCTTCGCCCGGGGTCGCTGCCAGTCTTGCTTTGCCCAGGGGCGCTACTGGTTCTGCAGGACCGCAGGAAGCACCGGGGCAGGTGCCTCGGAAAAGGGGGCTGCCGGCTACAAAGAAGGGGGGAGAGGTCAGGTGACCAGCTCCCCCTATTGCAGTGCAGCTGGATGCCCACCAGAGGGCGCTGCTGGCCATGAAGAGGGGGGAGGTCAGGAGACCAGATCCCCCAGCTGCACTTTCGCAGCAGGAAGTGTTATGGCCAGAGCCCCACAGAGGGGAGCTGCCGGCCATGAAGAAGGGGAGGAAGGTCAGGAGACCAGCTCCCCCAGCTGCACTTTCGCGGCCGGAGATCGTGTGGTCGGAGCCCCACGGAGGGGAGCTGCCGGCCATGAAGAAGGGGGGGGAGGTCAGGAGACCAGCTCCCCCAGCCGCACTTTCGCAGCAGGATATGGTGTGGCTGAAGCCCCGGAAGAGGGAGCTGATAGCCACAAAGAAGTGGGGGGTGGAGTACACTGGATATAAACGGGTCTGTGTGTCACGTGTGATTTAAATTGTATATTTGTATTTAGGCACGAGGATGGCACATCACATCATGTGCATTTAAAGTATTAGTATGTGAACATGGGAAAGTGCACTTTAATTAATTCACATGCAGTTGTACCGAGATTCCAATTGAATGATTGACTAGCAATCGAGTCTCAGTACAACTGCATAAAAGCAGCATGTTTTCACTCACTCGGGGTTGTGTGTTCGGTGAGTGGAGAATGGGTGTGGAGAAGGAGGTAAAACTAACGAGAAGTAAAATAATAGTAATAAGTGTTCTTACTCACCGTGTTTGTCTGTTCGTCTGTTTACTGTTTAGTCCATTTTGTTTATATATTTATTTTGGCGTAAGATGCCGTGTCCTGTGTGTTTGTTACCACCGTTTATTTTCTGTTCTGTTTATTTATTAAATGCTGAGCGAAAGCATTCGCTCAGCTTCACCAAACTCCACATCTCTCTCTGTTTATTTTCCTGTTTCTGGTCTGACGCCACCCACTCCGGCCGTCTTTGTGACACAGTATTATAGCGAGAAAAAAATATATTCTATTTACTTTTGGATAAAAATAGTCCCTCCAGACAGGTTTCTGGTTGTTGAAAACATCAACATCATTTTATTTTAATTACTAATTAATTCAAATCAATGTAGGGATACAGGTTATATTTGCCCCAGCCTTGTTGTTAACAAGCCTGATGTTGTCGTCCAGGCTTTACTGTGAAACTGACTGTAACCAGGGAGGGTGTGAGCGCATTCTACTGGACTGGAGAATAAGAGCACAGGAGTTTAATTATGAAAACGCAAGTGTAAACAAACAAGTAAAAAAGATTAGCCTGTTGTCAGACATGTCATGTTAATGCAAAATGCATTAATTTACTGCATATTGGTATTGCATCTGGTCTGGGAAGGGGGACACATGGGCGCGTTAAGAGAAATTCAGTAGGACATTTTTTATTTCTGGGGGGCATTGGCGCAATATGCGGCCCAGCGCAAACACTGGGTGCGGTTCAGGGAGTACTAACGGTAATGTATAACAAGGAAATGTATATTAGCTCGATTTTATTGGGTAGGGCTTCATAATGAAGTGTCAAAATATGTAGCCACATACCCAGACTGAGACAGAGAGAAGTCAGGTCAAGTGCGCCCTGCCCCTTTGGTCCCACTGGCCAATGAACGCATTGCAATGGACATAGTGGGCCCATTGCTACCTTCTGATTCTGGGTATATGCATATATTAGTGGTGGTAGATTATGCCACGCAATACCCGGAAGCAGTTCCATTGAGGTCCACTAGTGCAGCTGCAATAGCCAAGTGCAGATTATGTAGAGAGTAGGGATCCCCAAAGAGATACTGACTGATCATGGAACTAACTTCCTGTCTAATACGTTACAGCAAGTGTATAAAATATTAAAAATACGTACCATAAGGACATCTTTTTATCATCCACAGACGGATGGTTTGGCGGAACGTTTTAATCAGACCCTAAAGCAATGCCGAGACGATTTGTAAACCAAGAGCAAAAACATTGGGCATCGCTTCTCCCCTACCTCCTTTTTGCAGTGACAGAGGTGCCGCAGAGTTTGACAGGGTTCTCCCCATTCGAGCTCTTGTACAGCCAACAGCCTCGCAGCATCCTTGATCTGTTGAGAGAGGGGTGGGAAGAACAGCATGTGCTCCTACTTAGAGATTGCCTGGATTTGGTTGGTCGTTTGGCCCAGGACAATCTCAAATCGGCTTAGCATCGGCAACAGCAGCATTACAATAAAAATGCACGAATTCTGACCTTTCAACCAGGAGACAAAGTAATGCTGCTGCTTCCCTTGTCGGAATCGAAACTGTGTGCTAAATGGTAGGGGCCATATGAGGGGAGTCGGGCTATAGGAAAGGTAAATTATGAAATTATGCAGCCCAATCGCTGTAATGAATATGAACTTCACATGTTAATTTGTTAAAGCCCTGGCAGGCAAGGGAGACCTTATTTATAGCCCCAGGCGAGATAGAAGATGATTTAGGCCCCTGTCTAAAGGCTCCTAGCACTAGAGACATTCCAATGGGGGAACAATTGGTTCCAGATCAGCAAAGAAAGCTGCATAAGTTAATTGAGGAGTTTGTGTTAGCTAAGAGGTACAGGCAATGCTCAAAATTGGGGTGACTGAGCCTTCCAGGAGCGAGTGGTGCAGTCCTATTGTGATAGTCGCCAAAAAGGATGGCACCAACCACTTCTGCGTTGATTTCTGTAAGGTAAACGCTATTGCCAAGTTTGATGCCTACCCCATGCCTCGGGTCAACGGGCTTCGTATATTGACGATGTGGTTATTTACAGCTCCACCTGGCAAGAGCATTTGACTAGGATTATGGCTATCCTTCAGTCTCTAAGGGTAGCCCGACTGACAGCCAACTTTTGAAAATGTATGTTTGCCAAAACAGAAACTCAATATTTGGGATTTATGATGGGAAATGGTTGGGTGAAACCAGTTGCCACTAAAGTCCAGGCTTTGATGGACACCGCAATCCCTAAAACCAAGGCTCAAGTGAGGTCTGTACTGGGGTTAGCAGGTTATTACCGAACATTCATCCCCGAGTATGCCACAATGTATCAATCTCTTAGTTAACCTCACCAAAAAGAGTGCTCCAAATTTGATTAAGTGGTCAGGAGAATGTCAGGGGGCGTTTGATACTATCAAGCAGAGACTTTGCCAGGCCCCCACTCTCATCACAACAGATTTCACCAAGAGATTCATCCTTGTGCGGTGCGGTTCTGTCCCAAACGGTAGACAGAGTAAAACACCCCATCATGTACCTCAGTAAAAAGATGCTCCCCTGGGAATGCAACTACTCCGTTGTCAAAAAGGAGTGTTTGGCCATTAAATGGGCTACTCATTCCTTACGATACTACCTGCTGGGACATTCATTCGATCTCGTCACAGACCACGGCCAACTCAAGTGGTTAACCACAATGAAGGACAGCAATGCTCGGATAACTCGGTGGTGTCTGGCATTGCAGCCCTTCAGGTATCATATGATTCATCATACAAGGAAAGAACACCAAAATGCAGATTATTTTTCCCGGGAGGGAGGAGTAATGGGAAAAGTAGATTCAGCCGAGTGTTCCTTCGGCTCCACTCTGAGCGGTGGGATATGTGACAGAAAGACAATGATTCTTCTTCCTCTCGACCTGTGAGGACGCAGTGCAAAGGGAACAGAGTGCCCTGGACCAGATGGCCTGACAATTCATTCCCAGGGTTAGGTGGAAGTCGGCCATCTAGAAAGGGGGCACAACTGCGGTACATTAAGTCATCGCTCCAGAAGGAACGCGATGTGGCAACCACGGATTGCTGTGTATTGCCTGGGATTATTTTTTGTGGTCGCCAGACCAGGATTACAAATAAACATATTGTTTGGACCGTGAAGTTTGTTGTTTGTCTTCTGTTACGTAAACACATCACCACTACATCTGTATGCTGCAAACTACTTTGCCACAATGATCCACTAGTCCCTTACCATGTGTTGCAATCAAGGAGAGTTGAGACCAGGTGGATATTGCTGCCTGCTTGTTGGTGCATCCATTTTTTCTAACACAGCAAGTCTCGAAGTAAGTTTTTTCTTTAAATGCATCAATTTCTAGAATGGCCATAAATGTCCCACCTAATTAGGGGGTTTCTAATTATCCAGATGTGTTCATTGCTTAATTATTCTTTAGATCAGAGGTTTAGGACTGAATTGCAGGTTAGTCCTGTCCCGTGAATTTTTCAGGGCCCTAGTCATTATGTACTGTGAAAAGTTTGCCCTTAAATTAAAGATGCAATTCTGGAGCATCTGTCTTAACTCTGAATGCAATTCAGCAATTGTTTTCCCAAAAGAGAGGCAAATGAATTGCAGGATTTCACCTGGGCTTGAAATCCGTTTTCAGAGAACTTTGTAGCAAAAGCCAAGATTGCCAGGACTCGGTTTTGAGAGATACTTTTATAGTCATGCCCCTTGATCAGTTCTGGCTCTCAATTCTAAAAGAGTTAATTGAATTGTCACAAGCAGCCTTCGAAATACTTGTTCACTTTGCCTCAACGTTATCTCTGTGGTGGCTTTTTTGTTACTACATCAAAAACAATTACAGAAGCCGCTTGAATGTAGAGACAGGACAAACAGGCTCAACCTTCTCACTGTTCAGTAGTAGAGTAGTGGTTCTGTGCTATTTATGTTGCATTGTATCTTAAAGCAATGTGTTATGTTGTTTGAGAAAATAAAATCCTCTTGTTCTTTGTAACAGGCAGAGGCTGGGCTCAAACCGACAACCCTGTGCACTGCAAGCGAGCGTCTTAACCACAAAGCAAAACAGACAGGCTTCTCGGCATTCATGGTTTTAGAGCTTCTAACCTCATCTCATCTAACCGATGACAGACTCCGTAACGGCAGTGTATCACATAACTCTGCCTGTTACATATGCAAACATTTCTTAGAAAGAAAGGGAAAACAAGGTTTGGGAACCTCTGTCTTGGAGGATATAATTTCTTATAAAAGTTTACTTTGGTATACCAGAGTACAAGAAAAGTTCAGTGTTGTAAAAATGTTTGAAAGCATGTGTGGCAATGCGCCCCGCCCCTGTGTGCATTTGTGTGTTATGTGTTGTATGTTGCATGTGTAAATGTTGGTGTATAGATTGGTACACAAGATATAAACGGGTCTGTGTTTCACGTGTGTTTAAAAAGTGTAGATTTGTATTTAGGCACGAGGAGAGCACAAATCACTTCACGTGCTGGTTAAATGTAATATGTGAGCACGGGGTTGCACAGAATTAATTCACGTGCTGGGATTCAAGTGAATAATTAATTAGTAATTGAATCCCAGCACAACAGTATATATAGAGACACGTAGCATGCAGTCGGGGTTGGGTGTTTGAGAGTGGAGAACGGGTGTGGAGAAGGAGAAACTAAATAGTGAAAGAAAGCGTAACTATAATAGTTGTTTGTACTCACCGTGTTTGTTTGTCTCCGTGCACCGTTTGTTAAGTGTCAGTCGTTTTGTCTGTGTGTTTATTTTGGCGTCAAGTGCCATGTCCTGTTTTGTATTCCGTTGTTTAAACCTTTTATTTTGTTATTAAACGCTGAGTGCAGCCATTGCACTCAGCTCATCACAACCACCGTCTCTGTGTTTGAAATCCTTTCTGGTCTGACGCAACCCACTCTGGCCGTCTTTGTGACAGCATGATACACAAGAAAACCTGATTAAGCTTGGTAAAGAAGAAGGAATCGTAGTCAGGTATGGTAAAAGCACTTAACACCTGCCAACTGTAAGGTTCCAGATTTAATAAAATTCACATATATACAATTCTAGAACAAAAGTGCTTGACAGCGTAGAAAGCTTAGGTAACATTGAGTTCTAATATCTTCAAAAAATATATTACTTTAAGCAATTGTATTACCTAACTCATTAAGTGCAACAAAAGAACCAGAAATTATCTTAACAGACTTTGAAATTATTTTATATTTGTAGTTTTCCCCTCAATACCAAACATGACCAGACTCCATCTTGGCAAAACAGCCCTGGCTTGTTATGAACAGCATCAAAAACAAAACACTGGCCATTCTAAACAACAAACAATCAAATTTCATTAGCTTCACATGTGACCATGACAATAAAAAAATGCAATGTTCAAAGTTCAAACTCTCAGTTTTTTGTTCAATGTAGAAATGCAGTATATCCAAAATGAAAACAAACAAAAACATCAAACACAGTCTCTAATCCGTAGAAAAATAAAATGACAGCTGCACAAAAAAATAACCCCAAAATGTAACAACATGTGGAGAAAAAAAGAACAGTGATCAGTAAAGCCAATGCATAAAAATAACCAGTTTGCTCTCAACACACATTATTGGCGAGTTTGTACTCCGCAGCAGATCCCGGCGCGGAGTCGATCTTCTTAGCCTGGTTGTGACACAGAGACGTCCTATTGAACTCTGCTGCAGTCAGGCACATTGCTTGAACTGTGTAGAGTGCTTATTCTAGATGAATACATTTGAGCTGTACGATGACGTCATGCAGGAAGTGACAGAGCTGTACGATGACGTCATGCAGGAAGTGGAGATCAGCACCAGGGGAGACCCCGGAACTCTGATACAGTCCTGATTAAGGCAATAAAATAAAAGTACGGGCACAATTCCAAACCAAAACTGCTTAAGAAAATGATTATTGTTTAATATAAATATATTTCTTAGAAAATTGTATGTGAACCATTTTTGCATGGCCAGGCTTTCTGCTGTGCAATTAAGTCACAACAGGCAACACGTTTATTGTGTCACTATTATGTGGACCTCGCCACATAGTCCCCCCCCCCTACCCCCCCACCGGAGGTACGATGGACTTAAGACCAAAATAGGGTTTCAAATTCACCACATTAACATTATCTGTCTTAAGAGGATCCGTCCACTTAATCCTTTAGTTAACTAGCCCTAATTTTTTCAACACTGTTGCGGGTCCCTTCCATTTAGGAGCCAACTTCCTTGAAAAACATGCACAGGTATCTGAGGCAGAAGTTCTCTTCTACGGGAGTTATAACTTTTAGCCTGACATGCTTGAGCCTTACTAACTCTCTGGCTTACTTCTTTGGCTAATTTCACCTGTCGTTCTAACAAGGTATATTGCGGCTGTGAAGAAGAGGGAGCTTTAGCTATTAGACTGTTGAGAGGACTCTTAAGAACTCTCCCTACTGTCAGCTCAGCTGGAGAAAAAACAGTGGTGATCTGTTTCGCCGTGTTAATGGCAAACTGTAGCTCCAGAAACCATTGGTCCCACAGCTGGTGGTTTTCTCCCACAAACAATGCCATTGTTGTTTTTAAAGTCCTGTTCACTCTTTCAGTGAGATTCATTTGGGGGTGATAACTGGTGGTAAGTTTCTGAACTGCCCCCCCCATTTCTTACATATGTCCGACAGCATAGAACTAGTGAACTGGGCTCAATGATCTGACACAAGATACTTTGGCGTGCCCCAACGGGTAAAGATTTTCTGAGTTAAAATCTTGACTATTTTCGGGGTCTGACTGTCTCGGAGGGGAAATGTCTCTACCCACTTGGTATAATAGTCAACAACCACTAGGAGATACACATTTCCCTGCTTGCTGCCTGGCAAAGGTCCCACCAGGTCTATACCAAGCATCTCTCCAGGCTCACAAACAGTGGTAGACTGTAAAAAAAAACCTGCAGGTTTTTGGTTCAAGGGTTTGTACATCTAACATACAGTGCATCTTTTCACATGAGCCCATACATCTCGGTGAACACTGGGCCACCAGGCCACCTCTAAAATGCGAAGAAGAGTTTTCAATCAACCCAAATGACCCCCCACAGGGTTGTCATGATAATAATGCAAGAAAGGAGGTATTAAGGGGCTGGTACCACAAGTTGATATCGTTGCCCTTCTTCCATTGGTACTCTTCTATACAATATCCCCTGTTCGTTTATTATTATTATTATTATTATTATTATTATTATTATTATTATTATTATTATTATTATTATTATTATTATTATCCAGACTAACTCACCTTCTTAATACTGACAGTGTGCTCTCCGGGCATTGTAATTCCGAGCTTGCCGTTTCTGAGCTTTGGCAACGTGATCCCTCACCTCTTCGGCAATCTGCTGCTGGCAATCTAGCAGTTGGTAGGGATCGGTGGATGGAGCAGGAGGAACAGCGATTAACCCTTTGCGGTCCATTGTCGGACTGGGTCCGACATTGCAATTATTCCTCACAGGTCCTTTGTCGGACTGGGTCCGACATCATTATAGCAACGCAATAAACGGGTGTTTAGTCGTTTTTTCTCCGGAAAAAGCCGAGAAAACCATTAAATTGCCGAGTGGTAGCGACAGGAGCCGAGACAAGTCGGAAAAAAAAGGCGTATTTCATGAATAGTCATACATGGTATCAGGTATCAGATAATGGGCGTCCATAGTAAACAAGCTGGCTAAGTGCGTCAGCGCACTGAGACTATCGTGGACATTTGCAGAGCTTTTTTCAGATGTTATAGTAATAAAATAATGACTTGGATCGCATTATTGAGGAGTTTGGTGATAAAACGAGTGATCTGGAGATGATCGATCGGTATGTACGACTATTATTATTATTATTATTTATTTCTTACATAGCTGAACGCTATAGCAAACAAAAGGCTGGGGCGGGGCTGGAGATGCCTAGTGTGTGCTTTGTTGATATGCAGGGCCATTTAAACCCGTTTGACTGTGAAAAAAATACTTTTAAACAGCGCGTATAAAATTAACTGCGCGTGTGAAAATTAATTAGACCTGGCGTGCCTGACGCGCGATTAATAAATGGACCGCAAAGGGTTAATCGGTCCAATGGGCCTCTGATGGTCCTTCCGAGCGCTAGAACTGCAGGAGAGAAGCCAGTGGTTTCATGTTTGGCGGTGTTGAGGGCGAAACGAAACTCGGGTAGCCACTGATCCCACAGCTGATGGTTTTTCCCGATGAAAGATGCAACCATGGTCTTTAAGGTG
Source organism: Acipenser ruthenus (assembly GCF_902713425.1). Lineage (NCBI taxonomy): Eukaryota > Metazoa > Chordata > Actinopteri > Acipenseriformes > Acipenseridae > Acipenser > Acipenser ruthenus. The sequence goes on from NC_081205.1 coordinate 13,923,851, forward strand.
CAGTTCACACGTTCTGTCAGGTTGGTCTGTGGGTGGTAGCTGGTGGTGAGTTTTTGTACGACTCCCCAGGTCTTGCACACCTCTGCGAGTAGCTGGCTCGTGAACTGAGGTCCACGGTCTGAAAGAATGTGTTGCGGTGTTCCCCATCGAGTGAATATTTCCTGCGTCAAAATGTTCACAATCTTGGTGGTCTTACTGTCCCGCAATGGAAACAGCTCAACCCACTTTGTGAAGTAATCAACAATGACCAGGATGTAAGTGTTACCTTTTTTACTTCTTGGGAAAGGTCCCATTAGGTCCAGACCCAGCATCTCTCCTGGCTCCTTCACAGTAGTGGACTGGAGTTGACCTGCAGGTTTGGTGTTGGACGGTTTGTACTTCTGGCAGGTTTGACACTCCTTTATGTGGCGCCATGTATCTTTACGGATGGAGGGTCACCATGCAACCTCCAGCATGCGCAACAAGGTCTTCATCCTGCCCAGGTGACCTCCCAAAGGGTTGTCATGGTAGTGGTGGAGGAAGGAATCCGTCAGCTGTTCCGGAATAACCAACTGGTATCGGGATCCTTGTTTAGGAATGGGCACCCGGCGATACACAAGTCCCTGCTGTTGGATGAAGGAGATGCAGTTATCATTGGCAGTATTGGAAGCAATGTCATTGATGATGTCAGAGATAGCTGGGTCTTTGGACTGAGCGGCCGCAATCTGGTCCATGGTGGTGGGAAGATCCATGCTACTCGCAGGGGCATTGCTAGCACACACTGATGCAGAAGGAGTTGAAGGTGGTACAAGTGGAGCTCATCAGGTACAAGATTCAGACTACCTTTCCTGTAAATAACGGTAAAAGTGAATTGTTGTAGGCGAAGAGTCCAGCGGGTCAGTCTGGAAGAGGTTTTTGGGTTATTGAATGCCCAGGAGAGTGCAGCGTGGTCAGTGACAACCTCAAACTCCATCCCCTCCAGATAATGCCGCCATTTTTCTACTGCCCACACGACAGCGAGACACTCCTTTTCGGATGTGGAGTAGTTTTTTTCGGCAGAGTTCAGTAATTTTGAGGCGTAGGCTATTACCTTCTCATCATCTCCTTCTAGCAGAGTCAGAACCGCTCCAAGTCCTACATCGCTGGCATCAGTAAAGACTCGGAACGTCTTGTTGATGTCCGGGTGAGAGAGGACTGGAGGACTGATCAAAGCTTCTTGGAGGAGTTTGAAACTCTTCTGGCACTCTCCTGTCCATTTCCAGGGGACAGCTTTCTTTTTCAAGTTGTTAAGTGGGGCAGCAATATCCGCAAACCTGGGGATGTACTTGTGGTACCACCCTGCCAAACCTAGGAACCGTTGCACCTCCTTCAAGTTGGTAGGAATGGGATATTCCTGGATGGCTTGGAGCTTGTGGGGATCAGCAGCTACACCCTCACCTGAAACCACATGACCAAGGAAATGGAGAGTGTGTTTAAAGAAGTGGCATTTTTTGAGATTGAGAGTAAGACGGGCCAGATGAAGTTTGTGGAAGACAGCTTCGAGGTCTTGAAGATTCTGCGCTGCGTTTGGTGAATAGACAATGATGTCATCTATGTATACGAAACAGATCTTCCCTCGGAGGTCTCCTAACATTCTCTCCATCATTGAAAAGTGGCTGCAGCATTTTTTAACCCAAATGGCATTACATTAAATTGATAAAAACCAAAGGGTGTGGTAAACGCAGTCTTCGCTCTACTTGCTGAGTCCATCGCCACTTGCCAGTAACCCGAGCGTAGATCAAGGGAACTGAATACCGCAGCACCACTCAGGGATTCCAGGATGTCATGAATGAGGGGCATGGGATATGCATCAAAGACAGTCTTTGCATTCAGCTTTCTGTAGTCCACACAGAACCTGTAACCACCATCTTTCTTCTCTGTGAGCACCACTGGAGAGGACCATGGGGAGTTCGATGGTTCTATAACTCTGTCCAGAAGCATGTCTTGGATGTGTTCCTTGATTAAAGCCTTTTTCAGTGGAGATACTCTATACAGTCGACCCCGAACAGGGACTTCGTCCTCAGTGGAGATGGAGTGACGGGTGACGGTGGTCATTCCCAACTTATCAGTGCAGACCGATGACCACTTTTGCTGGAGGTTCTGGAGTTGTTACTCGACAGGAGATGGTTCAGCTGAAGTGATGGTCATGGTCACCTTTGCCGGTTGGCATGGCTTTGGATCAGAGGTGGTAGGTGGCTGGCAAGATGTATGGAAGTAGAGGCTGACACTCGATAAGGACCTGTCCCAGGAAGCTTCCCCCTCATACCGTGGCAAAAAAGGATGGTAGGAGAAATCCTTCTGCTGTTTGACACCATACTGCCTATTGACAATGTCAACCTGGTATGAGTTTTCTCCAGGAAATCCAAGCCTAGAACAAGGGGAAATGTTAGATGATGATCCTGTAGGATATATGTGCCTAGAAACCAGATCTCTCCGTGGAGAAGGTAAGTGAGGCGAACTTGACCTTTGGCCTGGTGTGACTGTCCATCCGTCAGCATGAAATACTGGTCCTGTGCAGACTCCAGCTCTTCCCCTGAATGAGCTATCTTCCTCCAGAGACTCTCTCTCATTAGAGTGAAGGTGCTCCCAGTGTCCAGGACTGCAGGCCCTTGGAGCCCTCGAACGCCCACATCCACGATCAGCAGAGTCAGGCTTGCAGAAGGAACTATATTTTTCTTCTCCTGGCTTCTCACCATGCTGACCTCTGCCGGCTTCTTCGTAGCTCCTTTCTGGCTCCTCTTGTCCTGAACGGCTTTGCTGGAGTTTGACTTGACCCAGTATTCCCGCTGGGCAGCGTTGTCTCTCTCCACCTGGGTCCCGATGCGCACCAGTTCTTTCACTGTCTTCACCGTTCCCCTCAGACAGCTTGCCATTTTGGGATTACAGCTGTTGAGAATCCGTCGAACCACTTCAGACTCCTCCAAGTCTGACTTCCAGCGCAGACATAGGGCACGATAGTCATAGGCGAAGTCAAGGATTCGCTCGTCAGGCAGCTGGACTCTGGAGCGAAGTCAGTCTTCCACTTCGGTCTGGAAGTCAGACGGCAGAAAGGCTTGACGGAAGACAGTCTTGAACTGTTCCCAGGAGTGGATTCCCTTGCGCTCTGCAAACCACCAGCTCTTTGCTGAGCCTTTCAGCACACTGGACATGGTTGCCATGATCTCATAGGGTGTCATGGGTCGTAGTGCTAGGAATTCATCACATTTGTCCAGGAAGTCAATAGCATCGCTGCTGGCCTCCCAGCCAAACTCTGGGAAGTTGATTTTAATGGGCAGTTTGCTTGGGGAAGACGTCCTTCAGTCCTGGAGCCATGGTAATCAGCAGACCCACCGTCAAATGAGAACTGTTGTGGTGCAGATTGCTTTCTAGAGGAGAGAGATGGCAAAGAAAGTGGCAGACGAGAGGTGCTGGTCTTTCTGAAGAGTTTCTTCAGCTCTTCTCCCCACCGCACATCGCGGCGTTTCAGGCACTTCACCACTTCCAGATCCATTTCGTCAAGGGCCTCTTGCCTTCGATTCTCCATATCTGCGAAGCGTCCTTCGATGTAACCTCGCAGGACCTGTTCACGATTAATGCTGCTCTCCTGTAACTCAGACAGCTGTGTTTCCAGTTGCTCAACACGGTCAGTGAGATGGGAACAGTGCTCAATCAATTGCCCTATCGCAACACTGTCAGTAAGGTTCCCTTCATCATCATCGCCTCCAGAAAGATCTGCCCCTTCCTGTGTAATGTACAGGTCACTAATGCGGGTGGTTCTCTCTGTGATAGGCTCTCTGATAGTCACATGGGGTCTATCTCCAATCTCAGAGAAGTTTAGCGAAGTCAAGGTCTGATTTTCCATTTCTGACATTAAGTTCCCAACAATTTAAACTGATGAATTTAGATTTGAATTTAATGACACAAAGGGTCCCCGTACGGGCCACCAATTCTGTAACGATCACTCTGCACAACTGAGAAGCAGTTGCACTGTCCTCCCTAAGGAGATACTACTGGCCCTATTCCTATAGCTAAATAAGTCAGCAAGAGTGACAGACAGCAAAAGCAGGGACGTCAGAGGTGTCAATTTCACGAACAATCGGTTTATTATTGTGAACAATAATGTCAACAAATGAAAAAATGAACAAATGAATGAAATGAATAATGATAAGAAAGGAATTCAAATAATTGCAGGTAACAGGTAAGAATAAAGCTGGTACAGATAAGTATGTAGGGACAAACAGAAGGCTAAACAGTATCACCAAATAGAAATGGATGTAGTGTCCGGAGGGTCTCCAATAAACCCACACTCACCAAGACCAAGGATAAATAAATAGATACAGATGACAAACAGTGATTTGTGGAAACAATTACATTTAACAGTCTCTATGGCAATGGTGGGAAAATGACAGGTATGCCCAACAAGTCCAGTAATAGCAGGGTAATTGAAATCCATACAAAGTAACAAAATAACAAAGTATACAGGAAACAAAGTATCAAATTAAAGTAGAAAAATCCAAACAAAAAAGAAATGATCTCACCCACAAATAAGGCAGTCCAGCAAAGTGTCCCGAAATGATGGTGATTGTAGAAGGTTGAAAACATTGAGTTTGTTGAAAATGTTGAGACTGTCCAGTAGTGTTGAGTTGAATGGTGAACAGTTGTTTGGAGAAAATCAGGAGGATCAGGAAAAAATGGAGGCTGTCACACATAAAACAACAAACACTAAACAGACCTAGAAAAACAGCTAAACTTAAACAAGTAACAGTGAAAACAAAAAAAGCAGTTTAGACAAAGCGCAGTGACAAAAGAAAATGAACGGATGCACTGGAATTATCTAAGGATGGTAATGGATTCACTGAAATTTAAGTAGAGAAAATGCTGTAGTTAAATGGATTCCTCTGAGAAAGGGAGTCTCCCTCAGGCCTGATTAGCCAGCTTTAATACAAGTGCTGGCTACTAAGGAACTCTGAGATTGGAGGGGTGGAAATCTGAATGAGCCAATGGGGAGAGAGGATGAACAGAGGGTGGTTGCAAGGAACTATAGGAAATGAAGTTTTAACCTGGCCAGGCTACTGACCCTAATTAAAGGGACAGGTGGGTGAGACTTACACCCACATTATGTAGCATGGGAATTGCTACAAGTTGGTGAGGAAGGTTCGGATTCTTCGGATGTTGCTCAGGAAGAATCGGCAAGTGCGTGCCAGAGTGGAGATGTGCTGGGAATAAGAGAGGCAGGGGTCCAGGGTGACTTTGAGGTTCTTAGCGGAGGAAGAGGGAAAGAGTGTGGTAGATTCCAGAGGAACAGAGATAGAGAGATCAGAGGAGGGGGAAGAGGAGGAGGGAAAGAAAAGGAGGTCAGATTTAGAGAGGTTGAGTTTGAGGTGATGCGAGTGCATCCAGGAGGAAATAGCAGACAGACAGGTAGAGATACGGGAGGGGATGGTGGAGTCAGAGGTGGGGAAGGAGAGGAAAATCTGAGCATCATCAGCATAGAAATGGTATGAGAAACCACAGGATGTGATCAGGGGGCCCAGGGAGCGGGTGTAGAGCGAGAACAGGAGAGGACCCAAGACTGACCCTTGGGGGACTCCTGTTGAGAGAGGGCGAGGTGTGGAGGTTGTTCCACGCCAGGTTACCTGATAAGTGCGGTTGGAGAGGTAGGAGGAGAACCAGGCCAGAGCAGTGACAGAGATTCCCAGGTCAGCGAGAGAGGATAGTAGAATAGAGTGATCGACAGTGTCAAAGGGAGCAGAGAGGTCGAGGAGAATTAGGACAGAGGAGAGAGAGGCAGCTCGGGCAGAGTTAAGTGAGTTGGTGACAGACAGGAGGGCGGTTTCAGTGGAGTGAGCAGAGCGGAAGCTCTGGAGGACACGGACAACATGCTCGACATGTCGATCTGTTCCTATCCAGTTTTAAATAACTTTAGCATAACAGAGGCAAATATGTTAAAGGGACTAGGAGCTCTTAAAATACACAAATCCCCTGGGTCAGATGAGATCCTCCCAATAGTACTCAAAGAAATGAAAGAAGTTATTTACAAACCACTAACCAAGATCATGCAACAGTCTCCTGACACAGGGGTTGTACCGACAGACTGGAAAATAGCAAACGTAATACCGATCCACAAAAAGGGAGACAAAACCGAACCAGGTAACTACAGACCAATAAGCCTGACTTCTATTATATTTAAACTTATGGAAACTATAATAAGATCCAAAATGGAAAATTACCTATATGGTAACAATATCCTGGGAGATCGTGTCAAACTAACCTCCTTGACTTTTTTGAGGATGCAACATTGAAAATGGATAATTGCAAAGCATACGACATGGTTTATTTAGATTTCCAGAAAGCTTTTGACAAAGTCCTGCATAAAAGATTAATTCTCAAACTGTACGAAGTAGGGATTCAAGGAAATGCATGCACATGGATTAAGGAGTGGTTAACATGTAGAAAACAGAAAGTACCGATTAGAGGAGAAAACTCAAAATGGAGCGAGGTAACCAGTGGTGTACCACAGGGATCAGTATTAGGTCCTTTACTATTCCTAATCTACATGATGATTTAGATTCTGGTATAGTAAGCAAACTCGTTAAATATGCAGACGACACAAAAATAGGAGGAGTGGCAAACACTGCTGAAGCAGCAAAGGTCATTCAAAATGGTCTAGACAGCATTCAGAATTGGGCAGACACATGGCAAATGACATTTAATAGAGAAAAGTGTAAAGTATTGAATGCAGGCAATAAAAATGTGCATTATAAATATCAAATGGGAGATACTGAAATTGAAGAAGGGAACTATGAAAAAGACCTAGGAGTTTATGTTGACTCGGAAATGTCTTCATCTAGACAATGTGGGGAAGCTATAAAAAAGGCCAACAAGATGCTCGGATATATTATTATTTATTTATTAGCAGACACATTGTGAGAAGTGTTGAATTTAAATCAAGGGAAGTAATGTTCAAACTTTACAATGCATTAGTAAGACCTCACCTAGAATATTGTGTTCAGTTCTGGTCACCTTGTTACAAAAGGATATTGCTGCTCTAGAAAGAGTGCAAAGAAGAGCAACTAGAATTATCCCGGGTTTAAAAGGCATGTCGTATGCAGACAGGCTAAAAGAATTCAATCTATTCAGTCTTGAACAATGAAGACTATGCGGTGATCTGATTCAAACATTCAAAATCCTAAAAGGTATACACAATGTCGACCCAGGGGACTTCTTTGACCTGAAAAAAGAAACAAGGACCAGGGGTCACAAATGGAGATTAGATAAAGGGGCATTCAGAACAGAAAATAGGAGGCACTTTTTTACACAGAGAAATTGTGAGGGTCTGGAACCAACTCCTCAGTAATGTTGTTGAAGCTGACACCCTGGGATCCTTCAAGAAACTGCTTGATGAGATTCTGGGATCAATAAGCTAGTAACAGCCAAACGAGCAAGATGGGCTGAATGGCCTCCTCTCGTTTGTAAACTTACTTATGTTCTTATGTTCTTAAGCCAGATTGGAGAGGGTCGAGCAGAGAGTGGTTGGACAGGAAAGCAGAGAGCCGGCGGTGTACAGTCCGCTCGAGGGTTTTGGAGAGGAAGGGTTGGAGGGAGACACAGTAGCTCTGGAGGGAGGTGGGGTCGAGGGTAGGTTTTTTGAAGAGGGGAGTGATAGAGGCTTTTTTGAAGGCAGAGGGAAAGAGACCAGAAAGGAGAGAGGTGTTGAGAAGGGAGGAGATGAAGGGAAGTAGAGCAGGAGCAGCAGCTTGAAAGAGGTGAGTGGGGAAAGGGTCCAGGGCACACGTGGTGGGTTTATGACCCTGGAGCAAGGAGGAGAGGTCAGAGTCTGAGGGGCGAGAAGGTGGAGAAGGAGGGTGAGTTAGTAGGGGATGCAGTGGGTGTAGGGGTTGGAGCAGGAGGGGGTGCGGGGGAGGGAGAGGTGTTAAAGAGTTTGCGGATATCTGAGATTTTAGAAGAGAAGAAGGAGGCAAAGTCATCAGAGGAGATAGAGGAGGGTGGAGGAGGGGGGAGGGTTTAGGAGGGAGGAGAAGGTAGAGAATAGTTTACGTGGGTTGTTAGTGGAGGCTTGGATTACAGATTGGAAATAAGTACATTTAGCAGAGGAGAGAGCAGAGGAGAAGGAAGAGAGGAGAGTGCACTAAAGGTCTAAGGCAGCAGGGAGTTTGGTTCTCTTCCATTTCTTTTCAGCAGATCTCAGTGTGATTCTTGCTGAGCGGAGCACAGAGGAGAGCCAGGGTTGGGGAGGGGAGGGGCGGGCAGGTCGGCAGGTGAGGGGACAGAGGGAATTGAGGGAGGAGGTGAGGGAGGAGAAGAGGGTGGAGGTAGCAGAGTCTATGGAGAGTTGTGAGAAGGAGTCGATAGGAAGGAGTTGAGAGAGAGCAGTGGAGGCAAGGACAGAGGTGGGAGAAAGAGCGGAGGTTAAGGCGAGAGGTAGGGGGAGCAGGGAGAGAGGGGAGAGACTGAGAAAAAGAGATGAAATAGTGATCAGAGAGGTCCAGGGGGGTGACAGAGAGGGTGGAGGGGCAGCAGGCCCTGGAGAAGGTGAGGTCCAGTTGATGCCAGCTTTGTGGGTAGTAGGGGATGGAGAGAGACAGAAGTCAAAGGAGTGAAGGAGAGGGAGGAATCCAGCAGAGTGGCTGGGGTTGGAGAGATGGATATTGAAGTCACCTAACAGGACAGTTGGGGTAGACAGAGAGGGGAGGGAGGAGAGTAGATAGTCGAGTTTATCTAGAAAGTGAGCGAGAGGCCCAGAGGGACGGTACAGTACAATGTGGCAGCAGTGTGGAGTAGCGGTCAGGGCTCTGGACTCTTGACCGGAGGGTCGTGGGTTCAATCCCAGGTGGGAGACACTGCTGCTGTACCCTTGAGCAAGGTACTTTACCTAGATTGCTCTAGTAAAAACCCAACTGTATAAATGGGGAATTGTATGTAAGAATAATGTTATCTCTTGTAACAATTGTAAGTCGCCCTGGATAAGGGCGTCTGCTAAGAAATAAATAATAATAATAATAATAATTAGCAGGAGTTGACAGGGAGAGGTTAGTTGGACTGCATGAAATTCAAAGGTATTAACAGAGAGTGAGGAGAGGTTGGAGGGGACAGAAAAGAATAAGGAGGGAGAGAGGAGAAGACCAGTACCACCTCCCCGTCCAGTGAGACGCGGAGTATGGGACAGGACATAGAGAGAGGACAGGGCAGCAGGAGTTACAGTGTTATCAGGGGACAGCCAGGTTTCAGTGAGAGCAAGGAAATCGAGAGAGGTGGGAGGCAAATGCAGAGATTAAATCAGCTTTGTTAGCAGAAGAGTGACAGTTCCAGAGTGCACCAGAGAGTGTGCGGGAGGGGGGGAGAGGCAGAGGGATGAGGTTAGAGGGGTTGGAGGAGCAGCGGCAGAGAGAGGCAGAGGACAAGGGCGAGAGGACAGAACAGGGATGTGAGAGACAGTCATAGCAGGACAGGCAAGACAAATAGGCACAGTGGGAGCGGTGGGGTGGAGGGTACAAACCTGACTTGTAGATGGCATCTTCAAGAGCGCTGTTAGGTTAGAATCTATTCGAACAGTGTCTCGGCGCAGGTCTCCCCTCGCTGGACTCCCCCAGCTAGACTCTTTTGTTGAGGCTCTTCTGTTTGCTGGCGCTTCTTGCTGGCGCGGAAATAGGCTGCCTAATATATATATATATATATATATATATATATATATATATATATATATAACAACTGCGTGGCAAAAGAACCAACTAAACTGTGTGGAAACCAATCAAATAGCAAATCAACTTCAATTCAATTTAACCACTCACCTGGTACTAATCACACACTAACTCAGCTAATTCAAACACCACTTTACAAAGTTACCAAATGTAGTTAATTTAAAAATTACTTGAAGCAGGAACTTACCTATCTGCCTCAGTCCCTGGTTCCTGTTTATGAACCCGATCCGGTCCATCTTGGCCGGGATCAGTGCAGATATGTCCTTTTGAAAACCTACTGTATTTTGGTCTTTAGACTGCGAGCCTGCAATCTCATCCATGGTTGAAGGAAGATCCGAACCAGACGACACTATTTTCCTGGATGAACACACTGACGCAATTCCCTCTGTCTCCACTGGAGATCGGGATAGGGCATCCGGAACTAGATTAAGACTTCCTTTCCTGCACAAAACTTTAAAAGTGAATTGTTGTAACCTTAGCGCTCGTCAGGTTAACTGAGATGAAGTTTTGGGAGAATTGAAAACCCAGGTCAGCGCTGCGTGATCAGTCACCGCCTCAAATTCCGCCCCTTCAAGGTAGTGGCTCCCCTTCTCCACTGCCCATATGACTGCCAAACATTCTTTTTCCGAAGTTGAGTAGTTCAGCTCCGCTTTGTTGAGTATGCAAGATGCAAAGGCGATAACGTGTTCATTGTCGTTATGCTTCTAGGCCAGAACTGCCCCTAGTCCCACCTCGCTAGCATCAGTTTATACCCTAAATGGTTGGGTTAAGTCCAGATGGGCAAGTACAGGTGAAGACTGTAAAACTGTTTCCATGCTCTTCTAACAATCCACCGACATTTCCAGTCTACTCCTTTTTTCTTCAGATTATTGAAGGGTCCAGCAATGTCTGCAAATCGAGGGATGAATTTATGATGCCATCCCGCTAACCCCCAAAAACGTTGCAATTCCTTGATATTGGATGGCGCCAGGTAGTCTGCTGGTCCTTAGTCACAAAGTGACAGAGAAACTTAAGACTGGACTTAAAAAAATGACATTTCCAAGTTAAGAGCCAAATTTGCTTTATGAAGGGCCTGAAACACTGCTTCCAAATCCCTCAAATGGGATTCCTTAGTGGGTGAATAAATTATGATGTCATCAATGTACACAAAGCACAGTTGCCCCATTAACCATTGGAACGTAGCTGCTGCATTCTTAAGTCCAAAGGGCATGGGTAACAGGGCGAGGAGCCCTGTATGTATTATTTGTTTATTTATTGTTAGAACGGGGTCTTCCCCTCTGCCCCTGTGCAATGTATTGTTTTATTATTGTATTTATATTTGTCGCCTGTATTTATATTTGTCACCTGTATATAAATCTGCAGCTTTCTACCCTTGGGGTGGGTGTTCAAGAGGAGGAACGAGAACGGAGAGAGCGAGCAAGGGGCGAGAGAAAATGAAACTTTAAAAAAAATAGTAATACAGGAACAGTGACAGCCATTGCCCAGCCTGACCTGTGTTGTTTTGTTTTGTATTTTGTGTTCATGATTTTGTTTTGTTTAAACCTTTTACTTTCGCTCTGTGAGCAAGTCTTTTTGTTAAAACCTTTTATTTATTTTTGTTATTTAAAAAATAAACGGCGCCCCACGTCTCTTTTGAACTGCAGTACTACCTGGTGTCAGAGTTTTGTTTGGTTCCTGAGACTGATCTGACGTCACCGCCCAGCCACCCTGTCACAGCATGACATTGAATTGAAAAAGACCAAAAGAAGTAGTAAACGCTGTTTTTGGCTTGCTTTCCTTGGACATAGACACCTGCCAATAGCCAGAGCATAGATCAAGCAAGCTAAACACAGTAGCACCCTGAAGGGACTCCAGAATCTCATGAACATGAGGCATTGAATAGGCATCCAGTTGTGTTTTGGCATCCTCTGTAGTCAATGCAAAACCTGTAGGTCCCATCACGCTTCTCTGTACCAGAGCAGGTTTCACAATTCCATCCTCCATCATCTTCTGCAGGTGCTGATGAATTATGGTCTTCTTGTGTAGCCCAGGCACACACAGGTATCCCCATTGTGGATAGTGTGTTGTTTTTCCAAGACTAGTAGAACACACTGAAGGCCATTGAGTCATAAATTATTTAAAAGCGGGTGGTACCTGTTTTTAATTAGCGAAAACATTCAGCTGGGGTTTTATGCCTAAAACAGGACAGATGACTTTGTTTTTTTTCATAGAGTCCAATGCTGCGAAAGTAGGAAAGTGAGATATGGACAAATATAAATGAGCCAAAGGCTGGTCCTTTCTTACTGCTTCTTCTGACTTCCAAGATGCCTCCCAAGCCATCTCGTCTACCAAAAGATAATAAGAATATCCCTCCAGATGGTTGACTCCATAAACTTGTTTGCCAAGGTCAAGTAGTGTGGCTGATTTAAACAAAAAATCAAGTCCGAGAATTAGTGGGAAAGCTAAATGGGAATCATCCATAATAAAAGTGTCCACAGACCACAACTCTCCATGTAGATCTTATACAAGCCTTATCTTCTCCAATGCATGGTGGGAGTGTCCATCTACCAACACAAAGGCCTGCTCTTGACAAGGATAAAGGAGATCTTTCGGTCTTCGAACCTGCTGCCAAAGACTACTTCTTATCAATGTGAATGTGCAGCCTGTGTCCAACAGAGCAGCTCTCTGAAATCCCCTAACAGACATTTGAATTGTCAATAATATGGGTCTCTTATCACTGGTGCTTCTTGGCTTTGACAATCTAAAGTTCTGCACAACACTAACATCAGCAGACAGTCTTGCTGAGCCTTTGCTGATCTTTTTACTGCCTTTATCCCCCTTGCTGTTGACCTTTGCCCAGTAATCCTTCTGTGCTGCACAATCTCTCTCTACCATGGCACCAACATGTACCAAATCTGCTACTGTAGAAACTGAGCCACGAATAAAGCTAACAAGTTTAGGGTTGGAGTTGCCTAAAATCCTCTCGATGATTTCGACTTCCATCATATCTGGATGCCATTTTAAACACAATGCACGGTAATCATAAGAGAAATCCTGGATACACTCCCCTGGATCCTGCACTCTGTCATGCAGTCTTTTTTCCACCTCCTACAAATAATCAGTAGACAAAAAGGCATCCACAAAAGCTGTCTTAAACTCCTTCCATGTCTGTCTCTCGGCTATCCAACAACTCTTCGCCGGGCTTTTTAGAACCGAAGACAATGTTGCCATTATTTCTGGCTCGGTCAATGGCAATACCGCCAAGTAATCCTGACAAGCCTCTACAAAATTGAGAACATCAGAATTACTCTCCCCCTCCCCATACACTGGAAAACTGATTTTTATAGGAGGTTTGGAAGCAGCCATGGGCTGTCGTCTATTTCCAGTTATCATAGGAAGATGAGCTTGATCAAATGTTATGCTGACTTGGTGGTGGAAAGAACCTGGGGGTGCTGGCTGACCTACTGAACAGTTTGAACTTATCCTGCCAAGCCTTCTCCCAGCATTGAAAACAATTTATCACAGAATTCTACAACTGAGTGGCAGACAAATTGACTAATTTTTCAATCCTGTCAAACTGCTGGTCTATATACACCATCAACAGTTCTTCTCTATTCACACTACTTTCCTGTGCAAACCTCAGCACTTCCTCTAATTCCGCTACTCTGTCATTAAGTTGAATTAGAAGATCATAGCTCTGGGATCTGTGGAGTTATCTAGTTCCACCAGCTCCTCTTCAGCGGGATGCTGGTCATGTATAAAGATCACTTAATCGAGCAGTAATTTCAACAACAGGTTCCCTATGAGCCACAAAGGGTCCTGGGGAAAAATCAGTTAAAATAAGGGTTTTCCTCCTGGATCCCAACCTCAGCTTCCCCAGTTGCATGTCATAAAATGGACATATACAATGTTAAATATATAACTATGTATACAATAATACTATGGAATCTGTACCATGATTGATCCAAATCCCCAAAAAGATCACACACTCTGATACAAGTGAATAAAAAATAATTAATAATGAGGAATATTCCCCATATGGGCCACCAAATCTGTAACAAGCAGCTTTTAACACCTGCCAACTGTAAGGTTCCAGATTTAATAAAACCTAAATTGTTGCTCCAAACTCACACATATAGCAATTCTAGAACAAAAAAAGTGCTTGACAGCATAGAAAGCTTAGGTAATGTTGAGTTCTAATATCTTAAAAAAGAAAAAAACATTCCCTTTAGTACTTTGTGGGTATTATATTTACTTTCAGCAATTGTATTACCATTAACTCATTAAGTGCAACAAAAGAACCAGAAATAATTGTAACAGACTGTGGAAGGGTGGTGGGTAATTCACTGACACAGGAGACAGAAATGAGGCTGAAAACACCGCACAGGTGCCCAGTTTTATTAGAAACTTATTTTGGGTTCAGCCCGCAGAGGGCGCTGTTGTCTGTGGCCTGCCGTACCAGCTATGGTAGCGACAGAGCCACAACTATACCGGAGCGGTACAGGGTACAGAGGTTAGAACAAAAAAATACTAATCAAAAGGCAAAAGAAACAGAGAAAACAAAACACAGTAAACAAAACTACAAAATAAAAAGTGCTGCACTCGGCAGCTTCTCCCCAACCGTTGCTACTCGTACGGCCCGGGTCTCCGTCCTACTCTAGCGGCTCCCTCAGCCTGCTATCCACTTTATCGGGGCTGCCCAAGAGCTTTTTTTGTTTTTCCCCGCTACTGCTAAATCTTTCTTTCCCGGCTGATTTTCCTCCAGCGCTTCCGCACGCCGTTTTACGTCTCCGTGGGCAGACCTGAGGGAACAGCAGAATGAAACTTATAGGGTCAGCAATTCCCCCAAGACCCGCCTACACTCTAATCTGTAGAACACACTCTAATCTGTAGAAAAATAAAAAGACAGCTGCACAAAAAATAATCTCAAAATGCAACAACATGTGGAGAAAAAAAAGAACAGTGATCAGTAAAGCCAATGCATAAAAATAACCAGTTTGCTCTCAACACACGTTATTGGCGAGTTTGTACTCCGCAGCAGATCCCGGCGCGGAGTCGATCTTCTTAGCCTGGTTGTGACACAGAGACGTCCTATTGAACTCTGCTGCAGTCAGGCACATTGCTTGAACTGTGTAAAGTGCTTATTCTAGATGAATACATTTCCTGGGCCAAACAGCTAGAACCATAAAGCTTGCTAATACACTGAAATCAATCTGACTCTACTGCTTAAGCATCTCTCTCCCCTACTCAGTTCAGCGGTACATTCAAACACTGAGCTGTACGATGACGTCATGCAGGAAGTGACAGAGCTGTACGATGATGTCATGCAGGAAGTGGAGGTCAGCATCAGGGGAGCCCCCGGAACTCTGATACAGTTCTATATATATACAAACACGTCACTTTCTTTATTGATGATTAAGGCAATAAAATAAAAGTATGGGCACAATTCCAAACCAAACTGCTTATAGAAAATGATTATTGTTTAATATAAATATATTTCTTAGAAAATTGTATGTGAACCGTTTTTGCCTGGCCAGGCTTTCTGCTGTGCAATTAAGTTACAATAGGCAACACGTTTATTGTGTCACTATGAGTTTTGAGACTGGCTACTTTATTACCCTGGACACCTCTGTCATTGTCCTTGGTTGGTGAAAATTATTAACCATGCAATATAATGTGAGGTCTGAAACAGAAGTGTTAACAGAATTGTATGACCTTGCTGCTGCTCATTGTGAATAACAAAATACACAATGAATTGTTTTCTAAAGTTTCGTTCTGCACCTGAAAGTCCTTCCATTATGTTGAGATGAATGTGGGATTTAGGTCCTGTTTGTATTGCACAGGAAGTTCTTAATATGTATTTTTTGTATACAACTGTAAGTCGCCCTGGGTAGGGCGTCTGCTAATAAATAAATAATAATATTAATAATAATAATAATAATAATAATAATAATAATAATAATAATAATAATAATAATAAAGTTACTGAGTCTCCTCCCATAATGTCTACCTCAACGGTTTTTCAGTAAGTGAAACTATTTTCAGTTTTAATCGACTGACCTAGGTTGAACCAGTCTGTCTTGGGGGGGAGGAGTCTCGCTGTTCCAGTCTGTCTGGGGGGGAGGAGTCTCGCTGCTCCAGTCTGTCTGCGGTGGAGTCTCGCTGCTCCAGTCTGCCTGGGGGAGGAGTCTCGCTGCTCCAGTCTGTCTGGGGGGGAGGAGTCTTGCTGTTCCAGTCTGTCTGGGGGTGAGGAGTCTTGCTGCTTCAGTCTGTCTGGGGGGGAGGAGTCTCGCTGCTCCAGTCTGTCTGCGGTGGAGTCTCGCTGCTCCAGTCTGCCTGGGGGAGGAGTCTCGCTGCTCCAGTCTGTCTGGGGGGGAGGAGTCTTGCTGTTCCAGTCTGTCTGGGGGTGAGGAGTCTTGCTGCTTCAGTCTGTCTGGGGGGGAGGAGTCTCGCTGTTCCAGTCTGTCTGGGGGGGAGTCTTGTTATTCTAGTCTGTCTGCGGTGGAGTCTCGCTGTTCCAGTCTGTCTGGGGGGGAGGAGTCTTGCTGCTCTCTAGTCTGCCTGGAGGAGGAGTCTTGCTGCCTTGCCACACATGATGAATATCATTGTTACAACCATTGCTCTTTAATCAAAGTAACAGATGCAATTTGTCTAAAGCTGGATTGCACAGGCTTGCTCTCTTCTGGGTAATCTTTTCTGAAGGCTAAGTACCGCTGGGATAAATATCAGAGCGCTTCTTACAGTAGTAGTGGCAGGGAATCAACCCTTCAGTGCTGCAGGCTGTTGGAGGGGAAAGGGGGTGGTGCATTTAATAAATCTTGAAAATAATGTTCAGAATGTATAGAATTGTTTCAGCATGCAATTCTACTTAACCCTGCAAAAAAAACAAACAATTTGGCGGCCTTCTAAAGCGCCACATCACTAATGGGCTTCTCGTCCGCATGAACCATCTGGCCCATGCTCCAGTTGCCGTGGTTTTCCTAGAAATGTTTAATTACCCTTTTCAGCAGGGCTCTCAATCTGCTCTCACTAACACCCTTGCTCCATGCAGAGCCCTCCCTGGCAGGCTGAATCAACAGTCACCCCACAATAGCACCGGCCTGGGAGAGTGACCCAGAGAAAGCAACTCAGAAGGGGAGATACTGCCCTGTGTGGGTTCATGTGCTGCAGTACACTGTAGAGCGGAGTAATAAATTAACAATATCTGGGGGACGTGTGGCTAATGGATTTGCATGTATGTAACTGAACAGGGTATGGCTTATGTATTTAGGGATGCTAAGATATTTAATGAGAAAGCAAAAGACTGAAGGGTTTTAGTGGTCTCAGGGAAGGCATACAGACTGTTTTGCTTTAGCTGTATTTTTGTGAGTAAATTGGCTCTCCGAAATACACTAGCACCTTGAGGTTACTGAAGAATGAAGACAGATGCTGTCGTATGGAATAATTGACTGAAGGCAGATATAAAACACAGTGGAAGCGTGGTATTGGTATGTTGCTTGAGGCATGTTAAGCAGGCAGCAGAGGGCTTTATTCCAATGCTATATGGTGTCCCATTAGACTGGCAGCCACACCCTGTGACTATCTGCACCACCCATCAGAAGGATCTGAATTCCTCTTTGTAAAGACATTACAGACCTGAAAGAAACAGAGGGATGACAACTAGGAGCCCCTGTGATGCTATATTATGGGACGCTGTGTATATTGATATAGATTTAGAAATACTAAAACAATTGTTAGAAAGTGCCTGCAAGCAAACCTTATGTAGTTCACCAGGCAACTGCACTAGGTCCACCCTTTCCCAGTACAGGATCTGTGTCCTGAGGTTTAGAAACTACATTGACTCTTCTAACTCCCTACTTCTAAAGTAATAAGAGCAAAGGTCTGCCAAACTCCTAAATCTGCTCTCTCACGGATCTCTTTCCACTTACAGTATATCGTTGTATTCAGTGATGATGCTGGAAAATACCAGTGGGGTTAATACAAAGGCAAAATGCAGATGTAAGAACATAAGAATATAAGAACGTTTACAAACGGGAGGAGGCCATTTGGCCCCTTGCTAGTTTGGTTGTTAGTAGCTTATTGATCCCAGAATCTCCTCAAGCAGCTTCTTGAAGCATCCCAGGGTGTCAGCTTCAACAACATTACTGGGGAGTTGGTTCCAGACTCCCACGATTCTCAGTGTAAAAAAGTGCCTTCTATTTTCTGTTCTGAATGCCCCTTTATCTAATCTCCATTTGTGATCCCTGGTCCTTGTTTCTTTTTTCAGGTCAAAGAAGTCCCCTGGGTTGACATTGTCAATACCTTTTAGAATTTTGAATGCTTGAATCAGATCGCCGTGTAGTCTTCTTTGTTCAAGACTGAATAGATTAAATTCTTTTAGCCTGTCTGTATAGATAGCATTAGTGTTTTTAGATAGCAGAAACTTCTGGCAGACAAGACACAATATATTGCAGACGCAAATGTTGGCATTTGAAAGTGGATTGTAAATGTAATATGTTACAGAGAGTATCTTGCATTTTTTCATACACCAATGGGAATTACAGAGGAAATCTAATGGAAATCCTGGTAGTTTAGAGTTTATTTTTCTTTCTTCTATTATTAAACACTAATGTAGCTAATGAGCAAGACTTTCTTTAACTCTAACCTTAACAATAGGCTGCTGTCCCTCATACCACCATTTCATCACATTAAGAAAGGCAATTATTTTCAGTGTGTGTGTGTGTCACAGAGCCGGCAAGTTTGACAAATGACAGCATGCAATTACTGACCATGTCCATCCATCACCATTAATTACGTTTGTAAAACCAGGACCTCGCATTGCAAAACAAGGTCTCTTCTGCTGGAATAATGTGACCTTAGTAGAATATGTATTTTGGGATATAATTAGGGATAGGGTTGGGGGGGGAGGGGGTGTAGGTATATAGATGAATTAGGATTTTTTTATTTATGATTTAAGAACATAAGAACATAAGAAAGTTTACAAACGAGAGGAGGCCACTCAGCCCATCTTGCTCATTTGGTTGTTAGTAGCTTATTGATCCCAGAATCTCAACAAGCAGCTTCTTGAAGGATCCCAGGGTGTCAACTTCAACAACATTACTGGGGAGTTGGTTTCAGACCCTCACAATTCTCTGTGTAAAAAAGTGCATTCTATTTTCTGTTCTGAATGCCCCTTTATCTAATCTCCATTTGTGACCCCATGTCCTTGTTTCTTTTTTCAGGTCAAAAAAGTCCCCAGGGTCAACATTGTCTATACCTTTTAGGATTTTGAATGCTTGAATCAGATTGCCGCGTAATCTTCTTTGTTCAAGACTGAATAGATTCAATTCTTTTAGCCTGTCTGCATACGACATGCCTTTTAAACCTGGGATAATTCTGGTTGCTCTTCTTTGCACTCTTTCTATAGCAGCAATATGCTTTTTGTAACGAGGTGACCAGAACTGAACACAATATTCTAGGTGAGGTCTTACTAATGCATTGTAAAGTTTTAACATTACTTCCCTTGATTTAAATTCAACACTTCTCACAATATATCCGAGCATCTTGTTGGCCTTTTTTATGGCTTCCCCACATTGTCTAGAGGAAGACATTTCTAAGTCAACATAAACTCCTAAGTCTTTTTTATAGGTTCCTTCTTCAATTTCAGTATCTCCCACATGATATTTATAATGCACATTTTTATTGCCTGCGTGCAGTACCTTACACTTTTCTCTATTAAATGTCATTTGCCATGTGTCTGCCCAGTTCTGAATGCTGTCTAGATCATTTTGAATTACCTTTGCTGCTGCAACAGTGGTTGCCACTCCTCCTATTTTTGTCATCTGCAAATTTAACGAGTTTGCTTACTATACCAGAATCTAAATCATTAATGTAGATTAGGAATAGCAGAGGACCTAATACTGATCCCTGTGGTACACCACTGGTTACCTCGCTCCATTTTGAGGTTTCTCCTCTAATCAGTACTTTCTGTTTTCTACATGTTAACCACTCCCTAATCCATGTGCATGCATTTCCTTGAAACCCTACTGCATTTAGTTTGAGAATTAATCTTTTATGCAGGACTTTGTCAAAAGCTTTTTGGAAATCTAAATAAACCATGTCGTATGCTTGCAATTATCCATTTTCGATGTTGCATCCTCAAAAAAATCAAGCAGGTTAGTTAGACATGATCTCCCTTTCCTAAAACCTTGCTGACTGTCTCCCAGGATATTGTTCCCATATAGGTAATTTTCCATTTTGGATCTTATTATAGTTTCCATAAGTTTACATATAATAGAAGTCAGGCTTATTGGTCTGTAGTTACCTGGTTTGGTGTTGTCTCCCTTTTTGTGGATCAGTATTAGGTTTGCAATTTTCCAGTCTGTCGGTACAACCCCTGTGTCTAGAGACTGTTGCATGATCTTGGTTAGCGGTTTGTAAATAACTTCTTTCATACATACCTTCTTCAACTGTGCAGTATTTTTATATCTTTTTGATGCCAGTGTCCGTGGTTAAAGACAATAAAAAGAAGGATGCCACATGTCAAGAAATAGCAGAACAACTGGAAATTGATGGCATGTCTATCTCGCTTTATTTCACCTTAATTTTAGTCAAAGTGATGGGGAGCGCCACACACTGTTTTCGTATTTCTGTAAAGTGATGCTTCTTTGTTTTAATAATGTTGACCAGTAATAATAATCACATTAGCTCTTTCACAAGCCGGTGGTATTCCCTAAACTGTTTCCTTTTTTTAGTGTGTGGTGTTCCCATGCTCTTCTGTGTTTTATTTATTTTATTTCTTTTGTCGTTTCTTTTCATGGCTAGCTACATTTTTTTGTACTCGTGCTGTATTCGTGTCGTTCGCTTCGCTCCCGCTGTGCATACTGTATTTTGTGAAAACCTCAGATTTAATTGCTGAACGATAATGTTTTTCAGTATCTGTCAGGTAACTGTTGAATCGCCAAGTTTAAACAAAACAAACAAAAAAGTGTTAAGTTACATGTATTTTTTCATGGATTTATTTGTTAGAAATGTAAGCTAAATGTTGACTTGCCAAGTGTAAACAAAATATTTAAATTCACTGATTTATTTGTAGAAACCCAGGCTTAACATGTCAAAATGTTCACTCGAAGTGTAAAAAAAAAAAAAAGATTTCTAGACTGATTTTAAATGTTTAATTTGTGATATGCATATGTATTTAGCTAAATCTGGACTTTTTTTGTGGTTAAGGGAAAAATACGCAATTTACACGAAATCGGGGAAAAAAACTGTTAAAACATAAAGTTATGGTCTAACGTTTTAATATGGGGGTGCTACCTAGGAGTTTATGTTGACTCAGAAATGTCTTCATCTAGACAATGTGGGGAAGCCATAAAAAAGGCTAACAAGCTGCTCAGATATATTGTGAGAAGTTCTGAATTTAAATCAAGGGAAGTAATGTTAAAACTTTACAATGCATTAGTAAGACCTCACCTAAAATATTGTGTTCAGTTCTGGTCACCTCGTTACAAAACGGATATTGCTGCTCTAGAAAGAGTGCAAAGAAAAGCAATCAGAATTATCCCGGGTTTAAAACACATTTCATATGCAGACAGGCTAAAAGAACGGAATCTATTCAGTCTTGAGCAAAGAAGACTATGTGATTCAAGCACTCAAAATTCTAAAAGGTATTGACAATGTTGACCCTGGGGACTTTTCTGACCTGAAAAAAGAAACAAGGACCAGGGATCACAAATGGAGATTAGATAAAGGGGCATGCAGAACAGAAAATAGGAGACACTTTTTTACACAGAGAATTGTGAGGGTCTGGAACCAACTCCCCAGTAATGCTGTTGAAGCTGACACCCTGGGATCCTTCAAGAAGCTGCTTGATGAGATTCTGGGATCAATAAGCTACTAACAACCAAACAAGCAAGATGGGCTGAATGGCCTCCTCTCGTTTGTAAACTTTCTTATGTTCTTATGTTCTTATGACTGCAGGTGACCTAAATTAAGCTGTTGTTATTTAGGGGGTTCATGCTGTGCTGCTAATATCCTTGGCTACACCTTGAATGTGCCTCTGGATGTACTGAGTCTGGTGCACATGATCTTTAATAACAGATACAGTACACGCTGTCCTTGATCATAATATCTTATAGGAAGTGCAAAGCTGTGTTTTTAAATCTTATCAATTGTATTCCTTTGCTTTGTTGACTTTAGAATGATCTTTCTGGGTAGTTGGTTATTTTGTGTGTGTTTTGTACCTGCTACATTGCAATGCCTGGCAGGTATATTGACTCCACCCTGAGGGGGAAGGGAAGTGAAGTCTGAGGGATGTTACACAAGCACTTTTACAGCATGCTGCCCAAAAAAACAAATATACTATTATTGCATTTTACATTGGCTAGCTGGTCCAATGTTAGAGTAGTAGAAACTGTCATGGACAAAAGCAGGCTACATATTTATAAGGTAAACTTTTTGTCAAGTCAGTTAAATTGCTATAGTTTTGTACCATGCCATTTGTTCTACAGTTTGGGGCATCATTTCCTATAATCTACAGAACTCTCTATATGAAGTGGAGAGGTGTCCATCTATGATAATAAACTCCTTATTATTCAAAAGGCAGCATATTGGACATGTTCTAGGTGTTTATTAATGCAGCCAGCTACAGGACACATATTGCATAGTCATTATTGTGATTATAGGATAATCATAAGGTAATTATTTTAGAATCATGCGGTAACCATGTAGGGCCTTGTGTGCTTGTAAATAGTGTGATGTGTTGTTTAAGTTTGGCAGGGATGGGGTTAAAATCCCATCCCTGCAGAAATAAGTGTGAATGTGGCCATTCTCAAATTGGTTAATTGATTGTCAGTTTGGGGATGGCCATCTTATAAAAGAGGAGCCAGGTGCTTTGTTGTTTGGTTGGCTCTAAGACAATTTGGGTTTAATATTAAGTGAAGCAGCCAGATGGCAGGGAAGTTTTTCGTGTTCCTAAATTTTATGACAACTTGAAAGGTGATTCCACTTTATTCTGTGTTTTAAGGGAAATTATACCTCTGTCTAAACATAATTTCCTACAGTTTAAATGTCAAAGAAAATAGGCAAAAGGCTTACTCCTTTATTCTTCCCTCTTCCTCCCTTTTCAACTATAGTTTTATTGCCTTGTGAGTGAAACACCTAGGATATTTTGAAGTGGTGTTCTCTTGGAGATAGAAGAAAGTGGACCCACATGGTCAATGATATGATTGGTTGATATAAATATGTATCAGTATGTAATTCTCTTTTCTGATAGGTTAAGGAATAAGGAGTGATGTCATAAGAGAAGCTATATTAATCCGAACATTGTATTGTCTTGTTGATTCTATTATAACTTTTGCTTAAGGAAAATGGAGTACCCAGTTGCTTTACTGTGTGTAATAAAATATCTTTGTTGAAATCTACAATGGAGTTTGGAATCACAATAATTTTCTAGTCACGGACGCGTGAAGGAAAAAAGAACATTAAGAAACGTTTTTAATTTCTTGTTCATTTCTACAAACTGCAGTCTTCAGCCTCTGTGTCTGCTATTCCTGCCGCTGGCCAGCCTTGACCACAGAGCTACCAGACCACAGGCCTGCTGAGCATACATCTGAGAACAAAAACTCAAATTGGAATGTTGTAGTCATAACATAACATATAAACAGGGAAGAAATTAAACATTCTGACATGATAGAAAGTTTCATGTTAGAATGTTCAACTAGCCACTAAAGTGGAACAGCGAGGATGGAGAGTCCGGGTTTACCCAGTGGAGGTGGGTTGTCGAGGATTTGTGACACACTCTACAACCCGTTTTCTCAGAGACGTCGGATTCAGTGGCCAAGAGTTGTGTCGCACAGTGAAGAACTTATCTGAAGCAGCAGAGAGGAGCAGCAACTGGCTGTGGTTGAGACGGAAAGATTCTGGTTGGGGATCTCAAGCACAATAGAAAGAAAAAAACGCTGATGTAAGGGTAAGTAAGCTGGGCTGAGTTGAGTGGGGGATGGAGGGGGGTGATGCTGGGACGCCAGAATCACTGTCGAGTCCTCTTGAGGTGTCGTGGGCTAGACAACGAAACACTGAGCACGGAAGGTGCCCACTTGAAGACCCCAGAGATGTACCCTACTTAGCTCAATCCAGACGGTTGTCATGCTGATGCGCTGGGGAGACCGCACTGTGGTTGACCCCCGGAGCCAGCATCGCAGCCGTTGTGTGTGCTGATGCGCTAGGGAGGCAAAATAAGCTGATCCCTGGAGCCAGCATTACACTTCAGCCATCAGCACCAGGCAGAAGGATATCTACATCATCATATGGAAGGAAACGCAAATGGATGGAGACACAGATGGATCATATTAGTTTATTGTAAAGCTTAGTTGGTGCTTATCTTGGCGAGAGCCGAGTTCAAATCAGCATGAAGTTTTAACATCTACTCTCGTGTAATGGAAATCTTATATTCAAGTTGGTAACACTTTCCATTGTGTCACTGTACTGTAATTTCATGTCTAATTACATAGTAATTACATTGGAAATACACAACCATGGGTGTAAACATAGTTTATAGGTTTTATCAATTTTCATCTTCAGTTTGACCCCAAAATATTCTGATTTAGAGCAAGAAATCCACAACTTTGCATTTGGTTTTACATTTATGTAAATGATTAATTTTAGTGCACTATGAGCTATCTGTTTAATGTAGTTAATGTAATCTCTTAAAACAGTTAATGTAATCACTTTTGCTTGCTCTCTCTCTCTCATCAAGCTCCCAATTAGTTGCTAAAGATAGAGCTCACCTGAATCTCGCTCAGCACCAGGTAAGGGCTCCCATCCTCTTTCCTGCACCCCTCCTACACTTCCAAGAATAATACAACTGATCATTTGGCCAGAGAGTGCCAGATGGTTGTGAATGAACAGATGACTTGTATAAGAGAGTGGTACAACAGGAGAAATGAACTTAGATTAGCAAAGCAACCTGTCATCACATACGGTGAACAGCCAGGTTAGGTGAATGACACGTTAGGCCTGTACTGTAAAGCACACATCTGAGAGCTGTTGAACTCTTGCACCATTCTGAAGTGTAACGCTGTAACAGAGCAAGGTGCCCTGTACATTGATTTGTTTATTTATTTTTAGAACGGGGTCTCCCCCTCCGCCCCTGTGCAAGTTATTATTTTGTATTTATTTGTTTTTGTATTTATGTATTTATATATGACGGCGAAGCTCTGTGCGTTTTGTTATTGTTTTGTATTTGTTTAGAAATGTATTGACGACGTAGCCGAATGTTTGTTTGTTTTTTGTATTGTCTAGTAGCGAGGATGGTTAACCCCATCCACAGTAATTGAAAAACCTTGTGCAGAAGGTGGCCATCTCCCGAATTAATTAAGTGATTAATTTGTTGCTAATCGGGAGATGGTCACCTGCATAAAAGCCTGCAGCTCGCTGCACTCAGGGTGTGGGTGTTAGGAGCGAGAGCGAGAGGAGCGAGAGAAAAACGAAGCTTAAAAGTAAATACAGGATCAGTGAAGGCTACTACCCAGCCTGACCTGGGTTTTGTTTATTTTTGTGTTCGTGATTTTGTTTTGTTTAACTGTTTTATTTTGCTCTGTGAGCACAGTGTTTTTGTTTAAACCTTTTATTTTATTTTTGGTCATTTGAATAAAGGGCGCAGCATCTTCTTTTTGTATCTGCAGTACTTGGTGTCAGTGTTTTTGGATCCTGCTTCTGACCTGACGTCAACACTCGTCCACCCTGTCACAAATGAGCTTCCTCCAGACAGCAAAGAAACCCATTGCTGAACTCTGAGGGAGAACAGAGAGCAAACAAACCTGTTACTGAACTCTGAGGGAGAACAGAGAGCAAACAAACCCATTACTGAACTCTGAGGGAGAACAGAGAGCAAACAAACCCATTGCTGAACTCTGAGGGAGAACAGAGAGGAAACAAACCCATTACTGAACTCTGAGGGAGAACAGAGAGGAAACAAACCCATTACTGAACTCTGAGGGAGAACAGAGAGCAAACAAACCCATTACTGAACTCTGAGGGAGAACAGAGAGCAAACAAACCCATTACTGAACTCTGCAAGAAAACAGAGAGCAAACAAACCCATTACTGAACTCTGAGGGAGAACAGAGAGCAAACAAACCCATTACTGAACTCTGAGGGAGAACAGAGAGCAAACAAACCCATTACTGAACTCTGAGGGAGAACAGAGAGGAAACAAACCAATTACTGAACTCTGCAAGAAAACAGAGAGGAAACAAACCCATTACTGAACTCTGCAAGAAAACAGAGAGCAAACAAACCCATTACTGAACTCTGAGGGAGAACAGAGAGCAAACAAACCCATTACTGAACTCTGCAAGAAAACAGAGAGGAAACAAACCCATTACTGAACTCTGCAAGAAAACAGAGAGCAAACAAACCCATTACTGAACTCTGCAAGAAAACAGAGAGGAAACAAACCCATTACTGAACTCTGCAAGAAAACAGAGAGCAAACAAACCCATTACTGAACTCTGAGGGAGAACAGAGAGCAAACAAACCCATTACTGAACTCTGCAAGAAAACAGAGAGCAAACAAACCCATTACTGAACTCTGCAAGAAAACAGAGAGGAAACAAACCCATTACTGAACTCTGCAAGAAAACAGAGAGCAAACAAACCCATTACTGAACTCTGCAAGAAAACAGAGAGCAAACAAACCCATTACTGAACTCTGCAAGAAAACAGAGAGCAAACAAACCCATTACTGAACTCTGAGGGAGAACAGAGAGCAAACAAACCCATTACTGAACTCTGAGGGAGAACAGAGAGGAAACAAACCCATTACTGAACTCTGCAAGAAAACAGAGAGGAAACAAACCCATTACTGAACTCTGCAAGAAAACAGAGAGCAACCAAACCCATTACTGAACTCTGAGGGAGAACAGAGAGGAAACAAACCCATTACTGAACTCTGCAAGAAAACAGAGAGCAAACAAACCCATTACTGAACTCTGAGGGAGAACAGAGAGCAAACAAACCCATTACTGAACTCTGAGGGAGAACAGAGAGGAAACAAACCCATTACTGAACTCTGCAAGAAAACAGAGAGGAAACAAACCCATTACTGAACTCTGCAAGAAAACAGAGAGGAAACAAACCCATTGCTGAACTCTGCAAGAAAACAGAGAGCAAACAAACCCATTACTGAAGCACAGAGATGTTGTGGCGAGTGAAAGTTACAGCTCACTCTCTTCGGAGATGGAAGCACATTCACAGCCATTAACAACAAGGCAGGCGTGATGTGAAACTCCTGTGTCCACTCACATGCCCCAAGCTTGCATTTCTACTGAAAATAAGCAATTACCCACAGTGAGATTATGATAATTCAAATCTTCTGGGAGGAATGCATACATACGGTAGGTGCCTTAGCTGATTGGAACAGTAAAAACCTAAAGAAATGTTACCCGCTGTGTTGTCTGAACTATTCTGAGTCATTGTGTGGAAATTAAGTATAAGGGAAACTGGAATCATCGCATTGCAAATGAATTATACAGTTCTCTCTCTTCATAACAAGAAAGACAGGTCTATAACTAAGATTCTTCTTAGTACCTCGGAATGGTGATATTAAAGTTGAAACATCCATAACTCAAAACAACTCAATCACAAATTGTTGAGGAAACTAATCTGTGACAACTGCATGATGTGGGAAATCCGAGAAAACCCAACAGAGCTCAACCAAGTTTGTGTAAAGTGCCGCACGATCCAGGACTTGCTTCAGTGATTAAGCCTGCTAGAAAAGGAGCTGTAGGAAATGAGACAGCAACAGGAGCTTGAGGAGCTGACACACCCACAATTCATGGAAGTCTGCACCCCTAGCAGACTGAAAGCCACCAGGGAGATGGAAGAGAGTCGAAACAGCTGGGTTCAGATAGGCAGAAGCAGGGAAAAAAGAAACTTCGTCAAACACAACCACCAGAAATCCAGACATCCAACAAATTTGAGCCACTTCAACATTTAGATGACCAAAACCAACATCAAGAGAATGAAAGAAACAACATCCAGGACCCTATAAACAGTGCTGGCCAGGCAGCAAAAAGAAGGGAGGTCATGATTGTTGGGGACTCCATATTGAGAAACACAGCAAGTTCAGTTCGCAGTTTGGACCCCCTTACTACAACAGTGTGCTGCCTTCCAGGAGCCTCTGTCAAGCACATCACTGAGAATGTGGACAGGCTCCTAGAACGAACAGGAGACGACCCGGTAGTAGTCGTCCACATCGGTACAAACAACATTGGAAGAGATAGGCCAAGATCCCTGCAAAACAAATTCAGAGATCTAGGAAGGAAATTAAAAGACAAGACCAAAACTGTGGTATTTTCTGGGATACTGCCGGCACCTTGCAAAGGACCATATGGGCAGCTGGAAATACAAAATCAAAATGTATAGCTGAAATCGTGGTGCACACAGGAAGGCTTCACCTTTCTTGAACATTGGAGCACGTTCTACAACAAGGACTATCTACACAGGTGGGACGGACTGCACTTAAACAGAAAGGGTACCAATCTACTCGGAGAAAGGATCCTTCAGGAGGTCCAGAAGCATTTAAACTAGAAAGGAAGGGGGGAGAAAACAGAAAAACAGAAGGGAGACCACATCAAAACAAGCGCAACAACTCAGGTATTAAATGTATTTATCTTAATGCTAGAAGTCTCAGAAACAAAATATTAGAACTTGAAGCTACTGCACTAACAAGTAACTACGATG
Organism: Acipenser ruthenus; assembly: GCF_902713425.1. Taxonomy (NCBI): domain Eukaryota; kingdom Metazoa; phylum Chordata; class Actinopteri; order Acipenseriformes; family Acipenseridae; genus Acipenser; species Acipenser ruthenus. Next base: position 13,952,269 of record NC_081205.1, read on the forward strand.
TGATAGGTGTTACAGAAACTTGGTTGTCTGGGAGTGATGGAGACAAATATAATATTAGTGGGTACACATTATATAGGAAAGACAGGCAGGACAGAAGAGGCGGAGGGGTAGCGCTATACATAAGAAATAGTCTTGAAGCCCAGGCGTTAAATCAGGACAAAGAAAACAATGCAGAATCAATATGGGTCAGAATAATGGACACAAATTCAAAGGGCATAATAATAGGAGCATGCTATAGACCACCAAATTCAGATGCTGAGCAAAATAATCTGTTGTACAATGACATTCGAAATGCGTGTAGAAAAGGAGAAGCCATACCAATGGGGGATTTCAACTTCCCCCGTATAAAATGGGAAAACCCGATGGGGGGCATGATGGACCAAATTGAAATGGTGGAAATGACAAATGACTGCTTGATTTAGTCTTTTCAAATAACGAAGACAGAATAACTAAACCAGAGGTCAGAGAGCCATTGGCAAACTCAGACCACAACATGGTCTCATTTGAAATATTTTTTAAAACCCCAAAAATAATGACTAAAGCTAAAGTTTACAATTTTAGAAAGGCAAACTATGAAGGTATGAAACAGAGACTAACAGAAGTAAATTGGAGTAAAATAGAGAAAACATCCACAGAAAAAGGATGGCTGTTTTTTAAAAATGTAGTACTAGAGGCACAAAACAATTACATCCCAAAAGTAGACAAATCTAAATCTAAAACAAAATGGCCAAAATGGTTTAATAGATCAATTAAAAAAAAAATTCAGTGAAAAAAGGCACTTTACAGAGCATTTAAAAGGGACCAAAAACAAAGTACACAGAAAGAGTACTTGGCACCGCAAACACAAGTCAAAAAGGAAGTTAGAAAGGCCAAGAGAGAGATAGAAATCAATATTGCTAAGGGGGCTAAAACCAATTCCAAAATATTTTTCCAATATTATAACAGCAAGAGAACATTCAAATAGGAGGTTAAATGTCTAAGAGACACAAATGGCAAAATCATAGATGAAGAAAAAAAAATAGCAAATATATTAAATGATTACTTTTCACAGGTTTTTATAAAGGAGGACACGGACAACATGCCCCACATGTCGACCTGTTCCTATCCAGTTTTTAATAACTTTAGCATAACAGAGGCAGAAGTGTTAAAGGGACTAGGAGCTCTTAAAATAAACAAATCCCCTGGGCCGGATGAGATCCTCCCAATAGTACTCAAAGAAATGAAAGAAGTTATTTACAAACCGCTAACCAAGACCATGCAACAGTCTCTTGACACAGGGGTTGTACCGACAGACTGGAAAATAGCAAACGTAATTCCAATCCACAAAAAGGGAGTCAAAACCGAACCAGGTAACTACAGACCAATAAGCCTGACTTCCATTATATGTAAACTTATGGAAACTATAATAAGATCCAAAATGGAAAATTACCTATATGGTAACAATATCCTGGGAGATAGCCAGCATGGTTTTAGGAAACCTAAACCTACTTGACTTTTTTGAGGATGCAACATTGAAAATGGATAACTGCAAAGCATACAACATGGTTTATTTAGATTTCCAGAAAGCTTTTGACAAAGTCCCGCATAAAAGATTAATTCTCAAACTGAACGCAGTAGGGATTCAAGGAATATAATATTAGTGGGTACACACTATATAGGAAAGACAGGCAGGACAGAAGAGGCAGAGGGGTAGCGCTATACATAAGAAATAGTCTTGAAGCCCAGGTGTGAAATCAGGACAAAGAAAACAATGCAGAATCAATATGGGTCAGAATAATGGACACAAATTCAAAGGGCATAATAATAGGAGCAAGCTATAGACCGCCAAATTCAGACGCTGAGCAAAATAATCTGTTGTACAATGACATTCGAAATGCGTCCAAAATAGTAACCTCAAAAGAAATCATTCAAATAAAGCAAATAAATGAACAACACAGGATATTTCATTATTTATTCTGTAATCAAACAAAAACTTTGTGAAATGTAGCTCTGTTCTCTTTAAATTGCTCGTGTTCACTGTTTATAACAAAACTATTATAATTGAAAAAAATAAAGAGAGACAAGTAACTAAAACATTGCTAACACGTCTATTTATTTGCATTTTTATAGATGACACCATAGTTGAGGCATTAAACCCAAATGCCATCCACGCAGGACTGTTCTCTCACTCAGTAAAGCACATCCAGATGTGACTTTCACAGGAGAGAAGGACACCACTAATGTATGCCACCACAACACCTGTAAAACAGATGTAGATGTTTTTGATTTAGAAATTGTGGAATCCCAGTGCCTCATTTCTAAAAAAATAGATGAATGGGGTTCAAAGAAGTACATCTTAACTCAAGATCACCTACTATATACCAAAAGCAAACATCGAGATGGGGGTAAATAATATTCATAAGCACTTAACTGAACAAAATGCAGAGTTAAAGGGATGTAATACACAGCTGGTAACATTCAATACATCTATTGGAATGCTAGTGCGGCATGTGACACAATCAAACTTTACCACAAGCCAGCAAAGGGAACAGAAGCCATCAACATCTGGTACACCTGCACGGCGCAGCGGCAGAGCGCAAGAGAAAACATTCAAAAATGATTCTCTTTTAAAGCCACACCCACCATTTAAGTAGAAATATATCATTTATGTTGTGTACATAACTTGATTTGATGACAAAAACAAGGATTGACAAGTAGGGTACATTACAATTAAAAGTAAGGATTTTTACACTTACATTTCAGAGTATTTTACTGGAAATGGTTGTTGACAATTTGGTTTCTTCCTCATCTCCCTTGAATAGCGTCTTGTTGAGCCCGCTGTTGACAAGCATTGATCATGTCTGCGTTTTGTTCTAAATCAATATCGTTTCTTGAGGGATGCCACTTCTAATGGCTATGTTGTGAAGAACACAGGATACTATTATTATCATGCAAACTTTGCGAGGACTGTACTGCAGAACACCATTGAGTCAATGTAGGCACCTAATTCTACTTTTTAGTATGCCTATAATCCTTTCAATTACGCAACGCGAAAGATGGTGAGCATTATTATAATTTGACTGCATCCTGTTACTAGGATCAAAGATTGGTGTCTTAAGCCATGGTTTTATACCCACTGTTCCTTATAAAGAGAAACAATAATTAATGGTAAAATGGTTAGAACGAACTTGTGCTGTCTGAATTACTTTTCACTTTAACACATTTGTTTAAATTGCTAGAATAAATGCTGGGATATTTAATAATGAAAATAATGGTTACCAAGAAGCAAAACACAGCCTAGTGGCAGGCTCTCCTTTATAGTGTGGACTGCAGATTGCTCCAAAATGTAAGAATCATGGCAAGACCCGGGGAAATTCACAATAATGTAATATTTGGCATTGCATGACATCTGGACATTTCTGGAATGAGAATTCTTGCGGTTTCTGTAAGCAGCTTCATCCTCTGATGGTGGTGAGATGAGAACATGGGTGAATCTATTGCACAGATCACTCTAGGGAATCCACTTATGTTAAAAAAAAAAACTTTTTTGATTTCTTGTAGTTGTTGCTCGGTATGTGGAAAGCATATATATTTATCGGCTTGTAGCAGGGGAGATCTGGACTGACTATCTGGCACATGCGTGGTACTGCAGGTAGAGGGCAGCAGTCTCATAGGGTCCGCCTGTCAGTCATGGCGATGACACTGAGAGGTGGGGAAGAGGGTGTGTGTGCCTTCCCTTTCTCTGAGTGGCTGAGAGGCGGGCCTTGGGAGATTGCTCAGACCATAAGAACTGCGCTTGGTTGTGCATTCGGGTGGCCGTGTTTGGGAACACAGTGACACTGACAGAAGACGTCAGTTTAAAAACAAGGACCAGGCAAGCCTGGCTGGGGAAAACAGCCTGCCTTAAAATAATTTAAAGAAAAATAGAAGAAATAATTACCTACCCGAGGGGACGTTTTTAGCTGTACGGAGAACTCTGGCCACCCCAGTGTTTAGGGTAACTGAGCGTAGGGCGGAGGCCCATTCTAACCGGCTTAGCGGCAGTTGGGGCACTGCGTAAGCAGCACTTTTGTTTGCAGTTTTATTACTTATTTCCCTTTTTTTGCCTTTTATTATCTTGCACTTGTATGTGCACTGGACTGTGTACCTGTATTGGTAACCCTGTGGTCCTGTTTACTGTTGCCAGTATTCAGGCCACGGACAACAGCACCCTCTGCGGGTAAAAATAAATCAGTGCACCTGAGGAGTGTTACAAATAAAGTTATGTTTCCTTTGTGTCAGTGAATTACCCACCACCCTTCCACACGGCTCTTTTCAGGAAAGCTTCAGACACCTGCTCAATAACCCTTGAGAACGAAGGTTGACCCATGCCAGCTAATCGGCCACTATACATTTGCACGTTGCCAGTTGCAAAGAACCGGAGAGCTGCTGCCACTTTAATTTCCACTGGCAAAGTGTGACACGCTGAATGGTGTGGTGCAGTAGAAAGTGAATGTCCAGACTGAATTCTCCCAATAACAAAAAGGTTTTAATAATTAACAAACAAAAAGATCATAAAATAAATCCCCTTGGAAAAATAAATAATAATTATAATGATAATAAATAATAATAAGCCCCAGTACCAGTGATGGTACTGGGGCAAAACTCAACTGCGTCCAGCTAAAACAAAAGTAAACAAAACACACTCCAATAACCACAGTCCTCCGTGCATGAAAATGTGCTCTTCTCTTCCAAGGTTTGTGGTGCGTGCGCTGTGCTGTGAAGTGCTGTGCAATGAGGGGCGTGCTCTGGGGTATGTGCTGGCTCGCTGGCTACAGCCTCCCGTCCTCCCGCTCCTCTGTTAACACACAAAAACAAAACACGTAATCACAGAAAAACAAACATCGGCTCCGGCCGATTGCTTTTTAACTCAGCGCAAGGGGAGGTTTTGAAGTAGCTGCTTCCCCTTCGTACCCAGCAAACTCCTCCTTGCAGTCAGCGCGTCGCCATGGTTTCATCATTAGAGGGCTGCCCCGCAGCTGACCGCAATGGAATCGTCCCGAGTATTTGCAGCTACGCACCCCTCCTAATATGGTCACCTTCCGGTTTCCACCTACCACCGAGGTGGCAGATCTAGGAGGCAGCATACCTTCCCCCTTACACAGCGCCCTTTCTAATCGGGAGGGAGATTTACAGCATCGATCCTTTCTCTCTCTATCACACAAAGCATGACTTCTTTTTGTTTGGCTTTGTAAATCATCTGCCAATTCTTGGCACAAAACTAAAATAGATTGTGCATTTAATCTGTAATTCTTATGATTTAATTGTCTACCTAATCAAAAGGGCAAGCAGACCCTTGGTAAAGGTGCCCGGCGATGTCGCTGTAGTAGTTGACGTCCTCTTCTGATACGGTACACTAGGGCCATGGTATTGTAGCATAGGGTAAATCTCACTCCTTTAAATAAACTTTCGCTAGGATTTCACAAGCTCACAAGCCCGCAAAAATGACCTTACGAGTTGACTCAATTTCGCCTGATTAAATACTACGTGAATAAGGAGAAATCAAGTTTTAATTATTCATGAGCCACTAATGTGTAATGTGTAATAAGTAATGTGAGTAATCGCACAACATTCCAATATGTGATGTATTCACTCAGAGTCCAGGGTAAATGCTAAACTTGTTTATTAAACTTGAACACAGGCAACATGCCAACAGCTGTTTATTGTTTGGGGGACCATCTAACAATTACAAACTGATGTAACTTAAAAAAAGGATGGTGAGTAAGTAGATTCAAGAAAATGCACAGAGTCCTTTTCTTCACTCAGTTGTTAGGTTTATTGAAATATGCAGGGAGTCTGGTCCCAGGTACAGGACAAACAGAATACTCGTTCTTACAATCTTTTGCATGACATTAAATACCCCTCTGTATAGATGGTCCACCTCCTCTTTCTCTGACACTTAACCAATAGAAAAGGTACAACACATTATCCTGTTACCATATATTTCATTTAGTGTGAGTGTGTGTGTGTGTGGTGTGTGTGTGTCTGTGTGTGTAGTCTAGTGTGACGACCTCTGAACTCAGTGCATTCTTCAGACCCCTGGTGCCAAAAAGGCCCATACATCTGTTTTTTGTCATCTTCCTCTTGAGACCCTTTGGATCTCTCTGAAGTCTTAGAGCCTGGCCCCTTCTGGTCCCCCTGAAGACTAGCTTTATGACCCCCTCATAAACCAGCTGTATATTCTAAGCAAAAACCTTGTTTAATTAGTTTTATACCCCAGTGGACTCCCCGAAGGGCAAACATCTTTCATGTCAGGGCTGGAGATCAAAGGACTTGTTTGTACAGCCTTGTGCTGCTGGCCAGTCATTTGCTTTGACACAAAAGAATCCTTTTCAGTTGTCATAACTTCAGGGTAACTTCTCTACCATATTGCCTTCAATTTACTTCTAATGTGCAGTTGTTTAAGTATAGTTAAATATACGTTAACTTGGTGTTTTTCTCAGCTCTCTGCTACCATCCATTGCTCAATGAAGCTGCTATTATTTCTTGCTTGCTCGGAGTCAATGCAGTGCAAGTATCTATATACCCAGAGTATATAGCCAGCCTCCATCTATTACAGCAGTGCTTGCATTTTTGGAACTAACAGTTTTTTCTATCCAATGTTAAATCACTTTTCAGAAAAATAACATGAATACAGCCGTCATTCCTCATGCGTAGCAAACAGCTATTCAATACTTGTTCCATGTTTTCCAACACAAACCACTTAGGGACTGTCTACATTTTACAAACAATATTGGAGCAGTATAATACTTTGATGCTAAGTATACCCCCATTTTTAAGCTTGAAAAAACAACTGACACTTTAATACACATTTGTTTTGGATGGCATGCCTCCTACAAGTAGAACATTTCAATGTTGAAAAGTAGAGCAGACTTAAAAAACAAACTACTAGAACTGTATAAGTCTGATTTCACAATAGCATTTAACAGAGTTCTTGTTTATCATCAAATCACAGGTTTAAGTGATCTGGTGCCCTCCGTACACGTTCTGACCTTCACAGTGCTTCAAGCACAGCTGATGAAGAGTTCTCATCTGTGTGTGCACCCGAGTTCTGTAGTGGAAGGCTTGCAACAGGGAGTTCCACTGGTGCACTGTCCTGAGACACAACAACTGGTGTAGCCTGGGATCCCTCACTTTGAACTGCATGTGGGATAGAAATAGCATCAGCACTCACATCTGAAGCTGTTGGTCTGACATGGTTAGCGTGGCGTCTTACTGTGCGTCCATCTGTCAATTTGATGACAAATGAAGAACCATACTTCTGTGCCTTTCAACCAGCGTGGACCAGCCCCAAAGTTGTACACGTAGACAGAGTTCCCAATGTCAAGAAACTTGTCCTTTGTGTGTGCATTATGCCAGGATTTTTGCTTTGCTTGATTATGACAGACTTTCCGTGTTTCATCCGGTTGCATGAGGTCCAGGTGAATTTTCAACTTCCTTCCCATAAGGAGCTCAGCAGGTGACTTCCCTGTTGTTGAGTGTGGCGTTACACAATATCTAAAGAGGAACCTGGAGACTTTCGAGTCCACACTTCCTCCACACTGTTTTCTCATGCTATCCTTGAAAGTCTGCACTGCCCGCTCTGCAAGGCCATTTGATCCTAGATGGTGAGGAGCAGAAGTGTGGTGATTGATCCCATTTACATGCATGAATTCCCAAAACTCCGCACTGATAAACGACAAACCATTGTCTGATACTAAAGTGGTCGGTAATCCATGTGTGGAAAATGCTATCCTCAGTTTACTGATGGTTGCATCAGAAGTTGTTGATGACATAGAACATAAGAACATAAGAAAGTTTACAAACGAGAGGAGGCCATTCAGCCCATCTTGCTCGTTTGGTGGTTAGTAACTTATTGAAACACTTCCATCCACTTAGAGTATGCATCAATTAGTATCAGAAACATCTTATTCATGAACGGTCCAGCATAGTCAATATGTATGCGTTCCCATGGGCAGCTCGGATATACCCAAGGGTGCATAGGTGTGGCAGGAGGCAGCTTAGCATTTGTTTGACAGGAATCACATCCATGAACCATACTGTCAATGTCCTAAGTACGGCCACCATACACAGCTTAGGGAGAATGTTTTCATTTGCACTATACCAGGGTGTGACTGGAGCAGCATCTGTAAAACCTGTGGTCTGCCCTGTGGAGGTACAATAACTCTACATCCCCAAAGTACCACTCCATCATGAACACTCAGTTTGAGCTTACATACAAAGTATGGTTGAATATCTGGTTCAACAGAGTGTGGCCATCAGTTTGTGACAAATCGACATACACATGATAACACTGGATCACGGTCTGTCCACAGTTTAATTTCCTCTACAGTGACTGGTGAGGCGTCCAGGAGTTCCATGAGTAGCACTGAGTCCATGGGGGTGGACACGATAGAGGGTTTCTCTTGTAGTGGCAAGCGACTCATAGCATCAGCATGATTCATTTCTGTGCCTAGCTTGTACGTAAAGGAGTAATCATAAGCAGAGAGGGTAAGCGCCCACCTCTGAATTCTTGATGAAGCCTGTGTTGGCACACCTTTGGTTTCGCCAAACAGAGTCTGCAATGGTTTGTGATCACTTGTGATCTCAAAATGTCTGCCGAACAGGTAGAAGTGAAATTTCTTCACTCCAAAAACTATGGCTAGAAATTTCTCATGTGCTCCTCCTCTGTTTCTCCAGTAATTAGGATGTCAGCCATGTACACACACACGTTGAATGTTCTGTAACAGACTATCCATGCATCGTTGAAAGAGAAATTCCAAAAGGAAGACGGTTGTACCTGAATAATCCACGGTGGTATTAATGGTAGTGTATTCCTTTGATTTTTCATCCAGAGGTAGTTGCAGATATGCACTGCTCAGATCAATTTTTGTAACTATTTTCCTCCACTGAGGGTTGCATAGAGGTCTTCAATACATGGGATGGGGTATGTATCCAGCTTTGCTACTCAATTTATCATCACCTTGTAGTCTCCACATATGCGTATTTCACCATTATTCTTCAGTACTGGGACAATGGGTGCTGCCATTCAGAAAACACAACAGGTTCTATTATTCCTTCCTGCTGTAACCGTCTCAGTTCTGCTTCAACTTTCGCTTTCATTGCATATGGCACTGGGCGGGTGTCACAAAGACGGCCAGAGTGGGTTGCGTCAGACCAGAAAGGAATTCAAACACAGACGGTTGTTGTGATGAGCCGAGTGCAATGGTGGCACTCAGCGTTTATTAACAAATAAAAAGGTTTTAAACGGTACACAAAACAGGACACGGCACTTGACGCCAAAATAAACAGACAAACAAAACGGACTACACAGACAAACGGTGCACGGAGACAAACAAACACGGTGAGTACAAACACTTATATTTACGATCTTATTTTACGTTTCTCCTTCTCTCTCTCACCCGTTCTCCACTCTCGAACACCCAACACTGACTGAATGAAATGTGCGTCTATATATACTATTGTGCTGGGATTCAATTACTAATTAATTATTCACTTGAATCCCAGCACGTGAATTAATTCTGTGCAACCCCGTGCTCACATATTACATTTAACCAGCACGTGAAGTGATTTGTGCTCTCCTCGTGCCTAAATACAAATCTACACTTTTAAATACACGTGAAACACAGACCCGTTTATATCCCGTGTACCAATGACTATACACCAACATTAACACACGCAACATACAACACATAACACACAAATGCACACAGGGGCGGGGCGCATTGCCACATATACCCCCCCTTGTGCGCAGCACACATGGCCTCAACGGCCACCTCCCCCCTTAAAAATCCAGCAGTCCAGGCCAAAGTCTCGGGCTGGGAAGGGAGGCTTCCAGGGGCCCACAGGTGGCAATGTTGCCAGTAGCCAGGGTGCACTGGCCATGCTGTCAGCAGACGTGCCGACAGCTCCCAGACTGACTCCTTCAGCCGGGGCAGTCCTGGCAGCGGAAAAGCTGCTTGGGGAATGGTCTCCTGACCTCCCCTCTTCTTCGTAGCCAGCAGCTCCCTCTTCCGGGGCTCCGGCCACAGTCTCTTCTGCAGCACAAGTGCTGCAGTGGGAGCAGGTCTCCGGACCTCCCCCACGATCTCCGGCAGTGAAACTGCTGCAGTGGGAGCAGGTCTCCGGACCTCCCCCACGATCTCCGGCAGCGAAACTGCTGCAGTGGGAGCAGGTCTCCGGACCTCCCCCACGATCTCCGGCAGCGAAACTGCTGCAGTGGGAGCAGGTCTCCTGACCTCCCCCACGATCTCCGGCAGCGAAACTGCTGCAGTGGGAGCAGGTCTCCTGACCTCCCCCACCTTCTTCGTGGCCGGCAGCTCCCCTTGGTGGGGTTCCGGCCACAGTACTTCCTGCTGCGATGCGGAGCGGCTGGCAACCACAGGCGATGCCAGACAGGCATCCTTGGGTGAAGCGTGGCAGGGAGTCAGGACCAGCCGGGGTGCGGGTGTTGGCCCTCTTCTCGGCCTCTGCGGCCAGGCGGTTCTTCCCCATGCTTCCCTCAGCAGCCTATGCAAGGGCTGCTGAGGGCCGCCAGCTTCACGTCCTGGTCTTTCTGGTGAAGGGAGAGGCAGCTCCTGCTTCTCTCCCCCTGATGGTGATGGAGGCAGAGGCAGCTCCCGCTCCTCTCCTCATGATGGTGGGGAAAGTGATACCAGCAGGCATTCATCCTCTGCTGGTGGGGGAAGTGATACCAGCGGGTATTCATCCTCTGCTGGTGGGGGAAGTGATACCAGCAGGCATTCACCCTCTGCTGGTGGACAGGGACCCAGCAGGCATTCACCCTCTGCTGGTGGACATGGCGGAGGCAGAGGCAGCTCCTGCTGCTCTGCTCCTGCCGGTGGAGGTGGCGGAGGCAGAGGCAGCTCCTGCTGCTCTGCTCCTAATGGAGGAAGCGGTGGAGGTGGCAGAGGCAGAGGCAGCTCCTGCTGGTGAAGGTGGGAGCAGCGTGTACTCTCCTGCCGATGGAGGTGGGAGCAGCGTGTTATCTCCCCCTTTTCCAGGGGACTGGTGCTGCTCTGCCTCTCTTGCAGGGAACTGGTGCGGCTCCGCTTTTGACGGGGAAACCAGCAGGCATTCTCCCTCTGCTGGTGGCTTGGGTCCCAGAGCTGTGGAAGCCCAGACTTCCCTCTCTTTGGGCTGTGGACGCACCGACTCCTCCCTTTTGGGCTGTGGACGCACCGACTCCTCCCTTTTGGGCTGTGGACGCACCGACTCCTCCCTTTTGGGCTGTGGACGTTCGGGCTCCCCCCACTCAGGCGTAGGACGTTCGGGCTCCTCCCGCTCGGGCTGTGGACGCTCAGGCTCCTCCCGCTCGGGCTGTGGACGCTCAGGCTCCTCCCGCTCGGGCTGTGGACGCTCAGGCTCCTCCCGCTCGGGCTGTGGACGCTCAGGCTCCTCCTGCTCGGGCTGTGGACACTCAGGCTCCTCCCGCTTGGGTACTGGCGAGCTGGCATAGGGGCATCCCGACCAGTCGTGTCCCCCTTCCTCACATCGCCCGCACCAGCTCGGTGGCACCTCGGAGCAGTCCCTCCAGCGGTGATCCACCTCTCCGCACCAGGTGCACCAGGGGAACAGGTTCTCTGGCTCCTCTGGCCGCTGTTGCAGTTGTGGTTGGGGCGGTGGGAGCAGCAGTCTACCCCCCCCTGCTGGTCGTGGAGACTGAGGCGACCCCTGCTCCTCCCTCTCCTGATGGACAGGGCAGTGGGCCACGAAGTGCTCACCTCTGCAGATGGGGCATAGTTGGGGTAGCTGTCCGAGGGGGTACCAGGGGCAGTTGGTGCTGGAATGCCCAGGCTCAGCGCAGCAGTAACACCCGGGCTGCTTTTCCTCCGGCTGGTGTTGTGGTTGCTGTTGCTGCTGCAGCTTTCCTTTCCCCCTTCTCTTCTTACTCCTCCTCCCCACCTTCCTCTCCTGGGCCGGTTCCTCCTCCTCCTCACCTTGGAAGGGGCAGATCGCCACCGTGTGTCCGTAGACTCCACAGGCCATGCACCAGTCTTGGTCCTCGAGGCCCCCGAGGAGGTCCTCCAGGTCCCGGCAGCCGTCTCTCCAGCCTTCCATTTTCACTTTTTTTTTTTTTTTTTTAAAACAGTCCTGTGGTTTTTTTTTTTTTTTTTTTAAACACAAAACCCCCTCTCCTGGTCTGATGCTTGGAGGCGCTGTTATCCCACTTCTGATACCACGTGTCACAAAGACGGCCAGAGTGGGTTGCGTCAGACCAGAAAGGAATTCAAACACAGACGGTTGTTGTGATGAGCCGAGTGCAATGGTGGCACTCAGCGTTTATTAACAAATAAAAAGGTTTTAAACGGTACACAAAACAGGACACGGCACTTGACGCCAAAATAAACAGACAAACAAAACGGACTACACAGACAAACGGAGCACGGAGACAAACAAACACGGTGAGTACAAACACTTATATTTACGATCTTATTTTACGTTTCTCCTTCTCTCTCTCACCCGTTCTCCACTCTCGAACACCCAACACTGACTGAATGAAATGTGCGTCTATATATACTATTGTGCTGGGATTCAATTACTAATTAATTATTCACTTGAATCCCAGCACGTGAATTAATTCTGTGCAACCCCATGCTCACATATTACATTTAACCAGCACGTGAAGTGATTTGTGCTCTCCTCGTGCCTAAATACAAATCTACACTTTTAAATACACGTGAAACACAGACCTGTTTATATCCCGTGTACCAATGACTATACACCAACATTAACACACGCAACATACAACACATAACACACAAATGCACACAGGGGCGGGGCGCATTGCCACAGCGGGGCATGAAGAATTTTGGCTGAGCTGTAGGGTCCAGGTAAATTTGCCAAGCACATCCTGGAAAACTCCTGGGTACTTCTTAATAACTGGTACATGAGATGGTGCATTGCTAACCAGACAAATCTCAGCCCATTTTAATGTGAAAACCTTCAGCCAATCACGGCCAACAAGATTTGGACAATTTCCTTCCACAATAATTAGAGGAATGGTTGCTCTTTGGTCATCATACTGCACATCAACAGCAACAGTGCCAACTACACTGATCGGCTCTCCTGTGTATGTATGTAAAACTGCACTAGATTTGCGAACAACTGTGGTTCTCGACAATATGTCTCTGTAAGTTATGGCACTCATAATGGACACAGAAGCTCCTGTATCAATCTGCATTCCCACAAGCTGATTGTTTATGGTGAACTCAGCTACTAAGGGGTATGCTCAACCAGTTCCAGCACTAACACTAAACATTGTGTAGCTGTCTCCATCGTCTGTGTCATCCTGCACTATGTTTGCTGTGTAATGATCATTTCGTTTTTGTGTTTGTTTTCCATTCTTTTTTTTCATCTATAGGCTTTAGCAATGTACCCTTTCACATGGCACTCGTGACACCCAGCATATTTAAATCAACAATCATCTGAAGAGTGGTATTTGCTCTGGCAACAAAAACATGCTTGTGAATTCTCCCTGGAGGGATGACCACCTCTATTTAGAGCAGCGCTGTGGTTGCCTGTACTAAACTTCATCTCAAACTGTTTTTTGTTAAATTGTTTTTCATTGTGTTGTATTTTTTTACAGTCTCCTCCTTCCCCTGGGGAGTGAGAGAACTTGAGGCCACTTGTATATCTGTAGCATTTTTGGCTGCCACTTCCATCCCCTGAGCTATCTCCATAGCTTTGTGAAAATCAAGATCTCGCTCAGATAACAGTCTACGTTGAATGCGTTCATCTTGGACACCGAACACAAGCCTGTCGTGCATTTCCTCTAAATAACCTCCAAACTCACAATGTTCAGCCAGATGTCAAAGAACAGCTACAGATGCTGCTAAGCAGTGGCTAGGTTTGCGAAACTGAGAGTTAAATTTGAAACGTTGCACTATTGGTGATGGTTTAGGGTGGTGATATTCCTGAATAAGATTACAAAGTTGTTTGAAAGTTTTATCAGATGGTTTGTCTGGAGACAATAAACTTCTCATAAGTCCATAGCACTTAGGACCACACACACTCAGTAAGATAGGACGTTGCTTCGCTTCATCTGTAATGTCATTAGCAATGAAATATTGCTCAAGGCATTCTGTGTACTGAGCCCAGTTCTCAACATCACCGTTAAACTCATCAATTTTGCCAAATGCAGCCATAATCACTGTTAGAATTCAGTCCACATAAAATCCAAGTACTTGCCTAAGTATCCTTGTCGCCAGTTGTGATGTATTCACTCAGAGTCCAGGGTAAATGCTAAACTTGTTTATTAACATGCCGACAGCCATTTTGAATTCTCCTGCTGTTTATTGTTTGGGGGACCATCTAACAATTACAAACCACTTAGGGACTGTCTACATTTTACAAACAATATTGGAGCAGTATAATACTTTGATGTTAAGTATACCACACAATATACCTGAAACATCTTTGAAATTGACATTAACAGCTATTGGTGAATAAGGCTGTTGTTAAATATGTGCTTAACTGGATTTGAGTCGAATACAGCATGAGGGGTACATGTTCCGTACAAAAATTGTCCAGGCAGCAATGCTGTGCATGATGCTGTGAATGGTCCAGGCAGCAATGCTGTGCATGATGCTGTGAATGGTCCAGGGAGCGATGCTGTGCATGATGCTGTGAATGGTCCAGGCAGCGATGCTGTGCATGATGCTGTGCATGATGCTGTGCATGATGCTGTGAATGGTCCAGGCAGCAATGCTGTGCATGATGCTGTGAATGGTCCAGGCAGCAATGCTGTGCATGATGCTGTGAATAGTCCAGGCATCGATGCTGTGAATAGTCCAGGCATCAATGCTGTGCATGATGTTGTGAATGGTCCAGGCAGCAATGCTGTGCATGATGTTGTGAATAGTCCAGGCAGCAATGCTGTGCATGATGTTGTGAATAGTCCAGGCAGCAATGCTGTGAATGATGCTGTGCTGTGAATTGTCCAGGCAGCCAAGCAGTGAATGATGCTGTGCTGTGAATTGTCAGTCTGGCAGTCCTAGAGTGTTTATAATCCATTTTGATTGTATCTTGTCTGTGTTCCGAGCTGAGCTGTACCTCTGACCTCGGACACCGACAATGCAGAAGAGCTAGGTCTTGCATTTCAACATATAAATGAGTGGAACTTCAGGACAATGTGTATTTTGATTATTTTATTTGCCTCATTCTAGTTCTTGGAAGCAGGTCCAGAGTGTGTGAATCCTGCAGCTCTGATTGTCAGAGCCGTACCGTATACTCACGCAGCCTAGAGCAAGCGCTTGTTATCTGTCATAAGATACTTCAGTCATGCACCTGTGCAGGAGAATAAAAAGTGCATCACATGGAGACTGATATAAGCATGCCCCCTCCCTTTATAGATATGCATTACTATACAACAACATGGTACAGTATGTGACCGGGATAGTGTTTTAAAATCGAAAATATCATATCACAGCCTTGTAGATGGGTTTACAAAGGTCTTCCAACTTTCCCTTTCTTTCATTATTATAAATCATAAAACCACTCTCAGCCAATAAAAACATTCTAGTACAAGGTCCCGGAGTGGCTCACCTGGTGAAAACATGGCAGTGTGGTGTGCAGAGTGAGTCATACAGTCAGGGGGCGCAGGGGAGCGTCCTGGCAGTGCAAAATTGCTGATCTTCGCTGGGGATTCCAGAAAGAGTGTCGCATTGGCCTTGGCGCTCCCGCAGTAAGGGAGGCAAAACTATCAGGGACTGTTTCTCCTCATTGTTCTACAGCGACCCTACCGACCAGGCACCCAGAGCTCAGACGGACACCTGCATGGCGCTGATCTGCACTCTCGAGTTCCTGGGTGTAAAAGAGGAAGCTGGCTGGGTCGTAGATTTGGAGGACACCCCCTGAACCTGCAGTTCTCCTGAGCTGTGTGGGGAATTGCTGTGGTGAGGGGGCATCATTGGACATTCTAAACTGGGGATAAAATCAGGGATAAAATCAAGGGACACTCTAAATTATAAAAAAAAAAACCTAAAGACATAAGTAATGACATTAACCACAGTATGTATTGTGTTTTTCCTTTGAATGACATTTTATTATAAGTTAATATGTACAGTTGACTGTCTCTTATGGTTTAGGAGTATCTTCTTATTTTGCTCAGCTTTGTATTGCAGCCTTCACAGTGTACATATTAACTTCTATAATAGCCTTGCATACAAGCCCTGGTGCTTGTCTCACATATAGTATAGGCCCACCTCCCACACATCAGTGCATTCACCTTGAGCCCAGTGATGCAGTATTACTTCATTCTCCTGGTGGGACTTCATAATTACTGTGTACTAAATCAAAAGGCTAGAAAAAGAGAAGTACAAACACCCAAAATACACCAACTGTTTATTTTCCAAAGACGGTTCCTTTTTTGACAGCAGTGTTATTACAGAAGAATTGAGAGTGGAAAATAAGCACTACTGTACATACATGTATAGTTACACATGGATTTGCTACAACGCTACACTTGATTAGCATTTAATTACAATTTCCATAATGCCATAGTCTTCTTTCACACAATAACACACACAACCCCCTCCCTAAGAAGAACCACTCTAGGGTCAAGTGCAGCAAACCAAAACTGAGTCCACTTGATGCGCCCAAAAGGGGGATTGAGTCAGTTCGATTCACTGGCTTGACTAACGTTAGTACTATTGCTAACCCCAATTGCAGTGTACCAAAGGTGGATGACATCATTGGGATCATCAGTTAAACTAGATCAAGTGTAGTACTGATTGCATAGTGCTAAACCAGACCCTTGCGGTCACAGAAAAGAGCCACATTAAGTGGAATAACTTAGTGCTGTGAAGATAGACTGTGCTACTCTGCACAGTTTGTCCCCTTTTGTCCCTATGCTTGTGAATCTGTGTAATATGGGTTATACACAAGAAAACTGGGTTCTTTACATTCCTGTATTACATCATCCTGGACAATGTATATTTGTAATAAATATAAGTGTTTTAAACTTCTAATACAACCTTGCAGCCCTTATAAAAATTAGCATGGGAATTTTACACAGTAACATTGTTATACTTACTCTGCTTACTATATCTCTTTTTACTTTGGATTTATAATGCTTTCATATATTACACTGTGCTGTATTAGCTTTATATATATATAAATGTATACTGTGAAGGAAGTTTATTTTAAAGAATATGAATATTGTTTCAGCTTTGTACCTTTATAATACAGTTAATATATAACAATAATAACAATAAACCGTGTTCAGTCTATAGATATTAAGAACAGAACAAATGGTGAATTTCTAAATATATTTTATTCTTGAAATTCCACATGCAAATTATGCATATTAATTGCAGATTGGATGGGATTTTTTGCATATTGAAATACCACACAACATACAAATATTTATAGTATTAATAATAAACAGCCTTTATCAAGCTGGCTATAAATCATTACATGTACACAGATCACAAAAAGTTTCTTAAAACCATCACAAATTCTGTTTTCAGTGTTCTATATACTACTCTATGGGTTGGTTCCCATGACCAGTCTAACTTGGTCCACTCGATCAGATCAGCTAAACGAATGAACCGGCTCTTCTGACGAGTACGCTGCAAGTGGAACTCATTTTGTTCAGCTCCTGGGGATTCTTTTGTCCCGAAGAAGTCTGCTTGAAGTGCAATTGACCCAGACTGTACATATAAAACACTTTACGTGTATAAAAAGTGTAACACTTCATTGTTATATAGCATTTAAAGAAGACAAGGCGTGCAAATGATTTCTACCTTGTACTGTGCAGACAATGTGACATAGTGCCACTGGGTAGGATGCCCTTATAATATGATGAGATAGCAGTTGATTAGCCCTTCCCCCAGTGCAGGTACTGTAGCCACACCAACCAGTCTGGCTAACACTATTAATCGGGGATTTACTGATTAAAGATTAATCACACAAGGTAGCATTTTATAGTTTTTTCTTTTTGATAAACGATTCAATCGTTTAAAAGTTAAATCAAATAAAATGAAGTAAACACTAAATGCACAAAAGAAGTGAATGACATCTGCACATCTTTCTCCTGGTACTGAAGCTTCATTTATTTGTAAATTATTTTATTATTATTACACCGTGTAACAATTTTTTTTTTTTTTTTTGGTTCCTGGGTAGTAAGTGTTATTTCCTAATTGCTTATGCCTCAAAAGTATAGAAAATGGCTATTATTCCCCACAAACTTTGCTTTTGTGACCAGGACAGTGATATTTTGAAATGTACCTATTTCCAATGAGAAAACGGGCGAATTTGTGTCTTTTCGTTCACATAAAGTCAGAAAAAAACAACATATGAATCCAAATTAATATGTATACTAATATATACTAAAGTAATACAAAAATGACTACAAAAGATTTAGAATTGAGTAGTTTTTTGAGATTTACGATTATACTGTAAATCACTTTCACGAATCAGCCCCCAAATGTAGTCTCCCATCATGTTCTCATTATATTGTCCTTGGTAGCGGCGTTCAAAGTCCAGTATATCCTGGTGGAAGCGCTCGCCTTGCTCCTCCGATTACGCTCCCATGTTCTCCTTGAATTTATCAAGATGAGCATCAAGGATATGGACTTTGAGGGGCATCCTACAGCCCATTGTGCCGTAGTTCTTCACCAGAGTCTCAACCAGCTCCACATAGTTTTCGGCCTTGTGATTGCCCAGGAAGCCCCGAACCACTGCGACAAAGCTGTTCCAAGCCGCTTTCTCATTATTAGTGAGCTTCTTGGGGAATTCATTGCACTCCAGGATCTTCTTTATCTGTGGTCCGACGAAGACACCGGCTTTACCTTTGCCTCAGACAGCTTAGGGAAGAAGTATTGAAGGTACTTGAAGGCTGCCGACTCCTTATCTAGAGCTCTGACAAATTGTTTCATGAGGCCCAATTTGATGTGCAGTGGTGGCATCAGCACCTTCCGGGGGTCCACCAGTGGCTCCCACTTGACGTTGTTCCTCCCCACAGAGAACTCGGTCCGCTGTGGCCAGTCCCGCCTTTGGTAGTGCGCCTTGGTGTCCCTGCTGTCCCAAAGGCAAAGATAGCAGGGAAACTTGGTAAAACTGCCTTGGAGACCCATCAGGAATGCCACCATTTTGAAGTCTCCTATGACCTTGATGCCATCTCAGAAAAATGCAGATATGTATCCACTTAGGCAGCTGGAACTAAACTGAACTGGTGGGCTTAAGGCCCCTGTATTTATACTACTATTTATATTACTGGAAAGTTCTAGAAAGTTCTAGAAGTTACTCCAAGTTTACTCAGCACTGAATCTATGTGGAATGTTCTGGAAAATAGGTAAATTTCAAAATATCTCTGTCCTGGTCACAAAAGCAAAGTTTGTGGGGAATAATAGCCATTTTCTATACTTTTGAGGCATAAGCAATTAGGAAATAACACTTACTACCCAGGAACAAAAACTGTGTTACATAGTGTTATTATTATTTAATGCTGATTTCCAGGCTTCTTTTTTAATATTTATATTGATATTGGACCAGCTTGAGTGTCACAAAGTTTACACTGCCTGTTTAGGGGTAGACCATTATTGGGGTAGACCATCACTAAAGAATAATCCATTTTAAAAGAACAAGACAGGATTGATACTCCTAGCTTTAAAGAATCCTGTCAATTCAGTAGCTTCCACCTCCTTAATTAAGCTTCAAATTATTAATTCGTTATTTAGCAGATGCTAACCCAAAGCAATTTACAGAGATTAGGGGGTGAACTATGCATCATCAACAACTGCTGCAGAGTCACTTACTAGGATCTTGTTTGATTTATGTGTCATCCAAAGGACAGAGCACAAGGAGGTTAAGTGACTTGCTCAGGGTCACACATAGCGAGTCAGTGGCTGAGCTGGAAGTGAACTGGGAACCTCCTGGTAACAAGCCCCTTTCACTAACCACTGGACCACCAAGCCTTACTGAAATTGAATGATAATTGATCTGGTTGACTATAACAGAGATCAGTACAATGACTACAATACACCCTTGATGCTCACATGCTCCAGAGCACTTTTACATGATTACATGCCAAACACAGCTCTGCATTAAGAAAAGACCTAATTCACGCAATTGAGGTTTTGAAAGTGTAAATCTTGTTAAGTTCAGTGTACAGGGGCATGATGTGTGGATGGGTTTATCTGCCATGATCCCTGGTAGCTTGACATAAAGGGAGATCCATGAAACCATGAGACAGAGGAGACACCGTGATATTGAAGACTCAAAGCAAGTGGGAGAGAAAGCTCTGGAGAACTCTCCCAGAACCCTGTTAATCTACACTGAATGCAGTGTCCTCCTGCTATGATTCCTGGCCATCTTAAAAATCCAAAACACGTTTCTTAACAAAAAAATGGAGGTAAGTGAATCTCGAACATGGTGATCGGTGATCAGCACGCATGTGCCAAGACAACAAAGGCTATAAATATGAGCAGCACGACTTCGTCTCTTCTCAGTCTTGCATGGTGTGTTACTTTGCGGAGAGGCAGAAAATGTTTAAGCTGTTTAAATATTAAAATAAAATTCACCGCATGTTTGGGGTAATCGATTATTAAATATATCGTACAGTATATTTGTATTATTTTAATATTATTTATATAATATTTTAATCTTGTTGATAGGTGTTTTTAAATTACTATTTTTTAACTGTTTGTTTGCAGCTGATCAGACCTTTATTAGGTCTATATAAATTATCTGCTGGTCCCTGAAAATAAAAAAAAAAACCTACTTCATTGGTAATCATAGTGTTTTTTTGTGGGGGGGGGGGCTTAATTGTGATTGTCTTATTTTTTCGTGTTCTTGGTCTTTGAACTTGAGATTGATTTAGATTCAGGGACAACTTAAATTTAAATAAATACACATTTACATTTGAGTACATTTGGTTTGTTTTAGTTTTTTTTTTTTTTAATCTTTTTTTTGGTATATTGCCAGGTTTTAATATTCTAAGTTAATCAAAAAACAAAAAGAAGACATGAACACAATAGAATTTGCAATCATTTTGCTACAATGGAGGAAGTGCAGAAACTGCAGATCAAAAGGTTGGGACCCAGCAGCCCTCCAGTAGAATGAGTGCCAGTGAATAGTGACAGAGGACGGGCACACACTCGAACCTGTAACCAGTCGTGCTATAAGCTTAGGCCATGGGGCTGTGCAAGTGAAAACAGCAATGCACTGTTTGCTTTCCTTGCCTCCGTTTTGCAAAGGCTCAGGGTGACCCTGATACAGCATGGTCAAGAACCGGATTACAGACCTGCAAAATCTCTCCTCTAAAAAAAAAAAAAACATGAAAAATCAAGAGTTCATAAGACATGTGAAATGCATCTGGGTATGTTAGGGAGAGTGAATATTGCTGCCCAGCTTAGCACTGTTTTTAGAAGTGTCTAAAAACTGACATACACGCATCATTGAATGCATGAAGTTCTGTGGAGCTTTTGAATTGGCCTTACAAGGTCTTGATGAATCATCTTCCAATCCTGGTGTGTTTCTTGGGCTTGATCAGGCAATGGAAACACACTTGAGGAATGCCACAGTCTTTAAAGGCACCTCTAAGACAGTTCAAAATGAACTTCTAGGCTGCATGTTAGAGGTTTGCAGGGAGAATATTGTGAAAGAACTGAAACAGACTGATCATGTTGCTATTCAACTTGATGAAACCAATGACATTACAAATATTTCCCAAACTGTACTAATTTTTAGGTACATTGTTCCCAAAACTGGACATGTTGTGGAGAGATTTTTTGGGTTTACTAAGTTGCAACATATAAATGTTGAAGCCATTTCCACTGCCATTATGCAACAGCTAGATGCCATATTCACAGAAGGAAGTAAAAAGTCTAAAATAATTGCACAGAGCTACAATGGAGCTAGTGTAATGCGTGGCGAGACTGGTGGGGTCCCAAAGTTTGTAAGGGAAAAATATCCAAATGCACATGATGTCCATTGCTATGCCCATCAACTAAATCTAATAATGGGACAAGCAGCGAGTCAAGTTTCAGAGGCTTGAATTGTTTTCCAGACCCTCTCTGGTTTTACAACTTTTTTCTATCGCTCTCCAAGGAAAACTGCTGTTTTGGATGAAGTTGTAAAGAAAAGACTACCAACTACTCCTCAAACAAGGTGGACTTTTCATAGTTGAGCAGTGAGGACAGTGTTTGAACAGGGTAATAACCTGTTAGAGTGTTTTCAAACAATTAGTGATTCAGGAGATTTTGACAGTGTCACATTTAGAGAAGCTAATGGTTTTTGATATAGCCTCGTGGACAGAGAGTTTCTGTACTTCCTGTACTTGTTCCAAAAGATAATGATAAAGGTGGATATTTTGTATGGAAAACTCCAGGCAAGGAATATTACATCTGTTGATGCAAATGAAGCGGTAACTCAATTTGTTCAACGCATTCAGGACATGTGAGCATCTGTTAGAGCCCTGGAATCCAGCCTCCCTGAGAACCTGCCACCAATGCCAAAAAGACGAAGGGACCCAAATACCACAGAAGACTATGACACAGCTGCCATGCAAATTTGTGACATCATCATCTCTCACGCAAAGGAACGGTTTGCCTTCAGAAAGCACCTTGTCTCTGCATATCCAATGCTTAGTAAGACTTCCTTATGCATTGACTTAAAAACAGCGTATGAAACAGAAGATTTAAAAATGCTGAAAATGCATGAAGTAAGCTTGAACTGATGATGTATAACAACTTGGACAGAACATTTCTGGAGATTACAAAACTACTGAAGATAGTTATTACCACTCCGATGAGGCAGAAAGGTGTTTCTCAACAGTAAAGTGGATAAAAAACCTTCTTGAGAAACAGTATGAAAAACGAACGATTAAATGCTTAGCCATGTTATCTATTGAAAAAGACATCATGGCTGACATTCCTGACTTTAATAATAAAGTAATCAAAAAATCTGCCAAGATAAGACATCGCTGAGCAAACTTTTTGTATCGCTTCCAACAAGAAACAGATCCTCTGGACAGTGCTTCTACCACTGAGGTTGGCCCCGGGACCCCACCCCCTCCTGCATCTGAGGTGTGAACACCCAAAAACTTTGGCCACCAGCCACCACTGAAACCATGGGAGAAATTCAACAACTGCAAATAACATGGAACACATGGATGAAATGGTCTCTTCTGGTGAAGACGTCCGCTAAAACTGTCAACTTGACCAAGTGTTTCTTCTTTATTGCAACAGAAAAGAAGTTAAAAATCCTTTTGGAAGTTTTCTGTTTACTGGGACAAAGCCTTAAATTTAGGGATAACTGTATATAAAGAACAATGCAATTCCTTACAAAAATATTGTTTAACATTGTTACAGTTTACGCTTATATAGAATTGTGCAGTATTTCCATGTAGAGTAATAATAGTATATTACATAGGAAACATACACGCGTTGGCATACATGGTAATATGAATCGAACATACGGCACGTTATTGCTATTGTCATTTTCAAGTTTTGGTAAACAGGAAATACAGTAACTGTTCATTAGTGGAAAACACAGATATAATACATGTATGAGATGGATAGACACTGAAATAAAGGTAATTAGAGATACTGACTTATTGGGAACCCCCCCCAGATCTTTCAGTTCTCATCCTGCAGCTCCCTGCTCAGGGCTAGTGTCAGAGGCTAATTCTCCATCCCAGTCTAAATGTGTGGGGGTGCACAATCAGTTTAACTGGAACGGTTATTAGCTCGGCTCTGTATTGCTCGTATATGGATTTATTTGTTTCCTGTTCTCAGTTGATCTATTACACTAAACACCCCCATGACCTGCCTTGACCCCTCAACCCCTAGGATGAAGCTCTTGGTTGATTCTCTTCGATCAGTTAAATGATTGTCTAATCGAAATGACTTTGGAAATCATCAGCCTCTCATCCTTCCCTCACCAAGCAGCTTCCACAAATCGGAGTCTTCCTAGGAATTATGAGTTTTAAAAGCATCTTCCACAGCTCTTTCAAAGGGGATGTCATTATAATCCCAATGCGTTACCCTGAAGGAACCCTAGCTCTCTGAACCTATATAATCCTAGTGTGTTACCCTGAAGGAACCCTAGCTATCTGAACCATTATAATCCGTGCGTTACCCTGAAAAAACCCTATATATCTGAACCATTGAGGCCTCAGCTTTTGCAGCAATGGAAACACAATGGTAGCTGTAATTACTTGCAGGCAAAGTAACTACTGAAAATTATCAGGTTTGAATGAGTTTTGCTGTGTTTCCCCTCACCAAGTCAGCAGCACTGAGGAAGGAAGTATCTGTTTTGCACTGTGCATGTCCACAGGGACTCTTCTTACAATATTTAGTGGGACTCTTGCACTTATTGAGAACTGTTCATTAGATAGATTTTTAAAGAGGGCAATTATATTGTGATTTGCATAAAAACTGAGCAGCACACATGCTTAGATGAACGCAAGGGTATAATCTAGAAATGTAGACCTCAAGGAACCCCCATGATAATCTGTGATATTCTAGTCAAATGAAATCATTTTCAATTAATGTGAGGGTAAGCACATAGTCCTGACTCAAACTGGCACCGAGTTAGTCTGAAAGCTTGCTGTTTCCAGGGGGTCTTTATAGTGGGGTTGTGGCGCCCACAGTAACGTTGTCAAGTTGGTCTAACCTGACATTCATTTAATACCATTTATAACTTTCTCTATAGTGCCTTATTACATTTTACATACCCTATTAAGAATCTATAAAGTATTTATTGTTTTCATGTTGCCTCATTCCTATAGCTTTTCTCTTGGTTTGTACTTGATGTTGAACCTCGATCTCTTTGAAGCATGTGTAAAACAACCAGCAAAGCTGTACCTGGGAAACTTCCATGAGGCAGAAGTTCACCTTGATTTGGTTGTATTTGTCTCTCCAATGAAATCACTGCAGAGGAATGAAGCCTCCCTTCCAGTCCCAGAGTCCCTAGTGTTTATGCAGGAACAGTAAAGTAGGGCAGACAGCCTGCTTGTCTCTAAGCATTGACCTAACCTGGATTTCAGCAACCCATCCTAGACATTTCTGATCATTTGATTCCAGTAATAAACTTTTTCACATTCAAATTCAGTTTTTACTTTTTTTTTGTTCTCATTTAGATTCTGTACAGTTTGTATACTATCAAAACCGCACTGTGAGTTTTTACTAAAACTAAAGAGACAGGGCTGGGGAATTTCCTGAAGGTGACTGGGAGTATCTGTAAAATTGATGAAGTATGAGGTCATTTACTCCATGTATGAACATGCTCAGAGTTTCACGACATTCCCAGAGTAATACAGAAACCTGTAAGTGTATTACTAGCAGGAGCTTCTGCCTGTTTTTCATTCAGTGACCTTGGCTACTGGATACTGAAAAAAACAAGCCCTGGTCGAGTGATCTCTCCCTTGGGGCCCCAGATAAATCACAACCTGCATCCCGGAGAGTCTGAAGGACACATTCCAGGTGCAGTGATTAGAGACAATGACTCAGAGATGAGTGAACCAGGGTTAAAATTCTTCTTTTTCACAAACTGCTATGATTACCTTATCTGCTTGAAATTGCGCCCAGTTTTGACTGTCCACCTGTATTCATATTAGCAGAGTCTCAACTGACCGCCTGTATTCATGTTAGCAGATTCTCAACTGTCCGCCTGTATTCATATTAGCAGAGTCTCAACTGACCGCCTGTATTCATGTTAGCAGATTCTCAACTGTCCGCCTGTATTCATATTAGCAGAGTCTCAACTGTCCACCTGTATTCATATTAGCAGAGTCTCAACTGTCCACCTGTATTTATATTAGCACAGTCTCGACTGTCCACCCCTGTTCATATTAGCAGTCTCAACTGTCCGCCTGTATTCATATTAGCAAAGTCTCAACTGTCCACCCCTATTTATATTAGCAGAGTCACGACAAAAAAAAAATAAACTTTTTTGAAGACCCCAGGGAGTTTTATCCATGCATATGTATATTACAGGACATCCGAGTTTAATGACAATTAACTTGTTTTGTCAACATGGAAATATACTAGGGAACGCACTTATTATATCATTTAATTGATATTAAATGATTTATTTCTGCTTTAAAATGGAACATTTGCCTGCAAAAAATATAAAAATATAAAAAAAGGTCTGACGTGTGGGATTTGATGAAACTGTAACCTTTAGTTTGCAAGCGTGTTGTGTTATATATACTGTCAGTGCTACACGATTAGTTGAGACAAGCAGTATTTTGAAAGATGAAGTCAGACAGCTGAGAATTCTTGGGACTGAGAGTATTTGAATCATCATTCATCTTCATCATCATCATCATCATCATCATCATCATTCTGAGATTCTGATCTTGAGCTCTGAAAAATATTGGTTTCCTGTCAGTGTAACGCTCATTGTGGTCCCTATTGGTGCAAGGAAGTACGGTTCCTCTTGATACTGGTTGATGAGAGTAACGCTATTTGTGATTGAGAATAGCCTATATATTTGGTAAAAGTAAAACATTTATTTCTTCATTTATCTATCTATCATATACACATTTAATACTGTATGAAATGAAAATAAATACTCAACAGTTCTTGTTCAATTGTATATTAGTGAAGATTTCGTCATGCTTTCATATATTTTTACTTTCAAATTAAAAAATATATTGTAACGACCCAGACAATTGCTTTGTTGCAGGACTTGTTGTCTGTTCAGTTTGTCTCGTCAGTTTGATATGAAAAACACAAGCCAAGTTTCGAGAAACCATTGGGGCAAACTTGCCCGGCACAAAGCAAATAGGCACAACTGTAAAACCTATGGGGGCCAAGCTTGCCCTAATTGTTTCTACTAACTTGGCTTGTGTTTTTCAGGCACAACAAAAGCGGATCGATCTTGCATGAGAAACACAAGCCAAGTTAGTAGAAACAATTGGGGGTGATTTTTCTGCTAAATGCTAAACTATCAGCATTCTACAAGAAGAGAAAGGACACGCTTGTCGCCAGTGGCTGGAAATGAAAAAAACTACTGCTGACATGTTAAGCCGACGAGTTATACTTTTTGATTTTCGTATTTTTGGCTGGTAGTTTATTTAAATGCACAATAATTAACATACCTATTCAATTAGGTTAAGCATGAGAATAGTGTGAGAAATAAAACAGTTAACACTTCTGCTCCGGCGAACATTCGACCTGTTTGAGTTCTGACTGACATAATGGGACTTTCGGCTTGTGTATCAGGACAAATCTCCACCAAAGGTATATCATAGAATACCTTTCTAAACAGCTGAGAATCTGAAGATTATCAAGAGAATAACGTTTTCACTCTATGATGAAATATACCTAGTTCAAATGTAAAAAATATGTTTTAAAATGTATTCGGAAATTCTCTTTAGAAATGTCTCCGTAAGTGTAATTTAGTGATCTCCTACCTAAAAACTGTAACCGTATCAGTGGTAGCTACAACTCTCAGGATGTAGGATCAGAAAGAATTGTATCAATACCGTGTCTGGTTTTCATTTTGCACTAAATTTTCTGACTGTGGCGTAATGTGAAGAAGTTTGCCATCAGATAGATCTGTGAACTCTTTCGGATTGGTAGGCATTCTTTGTTATGTAAAGCATTTCAGTATGCTCTCCGGTAATGCTGCACTTTAAAATCAATCCATATACATAGTGTTCCGTGTTTTTGGTTTTTATCTTTTAAAAAAAATCCGGGGATTTTCTGGCGTTTATTTTACATATATTAACATGGGATACAATCGGTAAAACATTGTTTTTAATTGAAACATCTGTAAAAATCGGGGGGGGGGGGGAATCTCAGTATACACTCTTTACTTGTGGAATATCATGCATAGCAGTTCTGGTTTCTGATTAAGAATGTCCCTGGCATGTCTGACGAATCAGAATCTGTGCAAGTCGAAGTCACATTTTCCAAAGTTAGCTGGTACTTTGCGAATGTTTGGGCAATCGCTGTGCTGACGGAAATAGTATCTACAGAAGGTATGAACATGACATCAGCACAAAACAAGCCAGGTTTATTCGCCTTGAAATCATAAAAAGAAAATAATTGACAGAACTGGGTGGTGCTAGCCATCGGGAGATGCGTCAAAAATCACACTGGACATTTCCATCAATGCATTCCATATAAGTTTACCAACTAAAGCATCACCATTTTCTTTCAAATATTTACGATTAAGATTGTCGGTGTTAGGCAGTGTTTTAGCTGATGGACAGACAGTACTGTCGCACAAAGTCACCGTTTCACACCTCTCTGCAATAAACAGTGGCTGTCCAGCAAAGCACAGTGCTGTGACAAACTCATTAACACAGTCATTCTCTGCTTTCTTTTTATTAAAACGTATGTAAAAGCCACATAAATGGATTGCTTGTCTCTCAGTTCACTTTCTTGTTTTAGTTTAATGTGTCGCTTATTTTTCAGTATGTTCTTTTATTGTCAGCGCGAACATGTACCTCAATGCAGCAGTATTTGCAGCGATGTGCATCCTCTGCCTCATCTGACCCACTTCTGCTATTTTTGCTTTTTGTATACTCCGAAACATTAATTTTCTTTTGAATATTCATTAACTGATTTACGTTTTCTCCCCATTCCTCATCCACTAAAAATATTATATTTTTGTGCAAGTATTTTAATTTAGTTTTGGATCAAGCTAGTAGTTACTACGCCCAGCAATTGCCACAATAATCAGACTTTAATTGGCCAACATAATCAGGTGATAAATGTGTTTGTGAAGTGACAGAGAACCACGTTTGAACGTTATTTGATTTAAACGTCGGCTGTATCCTAGGATACAGTGTAGGTCTGCTTATTAGAATGTCAGAGTCAAAATAAAATAGCATTTTAGTCAAAATATTGTGTATTTCCTAGAAAATAGTACCGGGAAAATATTGAATAGACAAAAATTCGAAATAAACCGCAAACGCGGAACACTATAGGCTATATACAGTATCAAAACAGAAACCAAGATACTGAAATGCTGCACCTCATAATAAAAGTTATTTCCATTGGCTTGGGGCTTCAGTGAAATGCGTTTTGATTGGAGAGTCATCCGTGATGTCTATCGTATGAATATTTCACTACAGTTAATATTCTGTTAATTTGTTTTTGGGTTTATAAACATTTTGGACGATTTAGTATGATTTTTGGTAAGCTTCCACTTGTGATCCCCAAATCTCCTGACAGAAAAACAAAACAAAAAAACCTCACTCATCTATTTTTCTGTCTGGCTAACTTTACTTTCGTTTTGAAAGTATATAAAAACCACCCCTGAATGGTTGTTGAAGCCTTTGGAGATGTCAGTCATTTGTTAAGCAACCCATGGTTGTTTAAAATGGTTTAAAATGGGTGTCTAACACCACCATTACATCACTGTGTATATATATATATATATATATATATATATATATATATATATATATATATATATATGTACAGTGCCTTGCAAAAGTATTCAGACCCCTGACTAGTTCTCTCATATTACTGAATTACAAATGGTACATTGAAATTTTGTTCTGTTTGATATTCTATTTTAAAACACTGAAACTCAAAATCAATTATTGTAAGGTGACATTGGTTTTATGTTGGGAAATATTTTTAAGAAAAATTAAAAAAACGGAAATATCTTGCTTGCATAAGTATTCAACCCCTGTGCTGTGGAAGCTCCCAGTTTACACCATGAAAGAAATTGCCCTAACGAGGACACAATTACCTTACCATTGGCCTCCACCTGTGAACCATTAAAGTTGCTGTCACATTTTCTGGATAAAAACCCCACTGTTGAAGGATCATTGGTCAGGCTGTGAATCTGAAGGAAAATGAAGACCAAAGAGCATTCTACAGAAGTTAGAGATAAAGTAATACAAATGCATAGATTAGGGAAAGGGTACAAAATAATATCCAAGTGTTTGGATATCCCAGTGAGCACAGTTGGATCAATAATCAGGAAGTGGAAGCTGCATCACACCACCCAGGCACTGCCAAGAAAAGGCCGTCCCTCAAAACTCAGCGCTCAAACAAGAAGGAGACTTGTGAGAGAAGCCACAGAGAGGCCAACAATCACTTTGAAGGAGCTACAGAGTTCAGTGGCTGGGAGTGGAGTAATGGTGCACCAGTCAGCCATATCAAGAGCTCTGCATAACACTGGCCTGTATGGGAGGGTGGCAAGAAAGAAACCGTTACTCAAAAAGTACCATCTGAAAGCACGTCTGGAGTTTGCCAGAAAGCATGAGAGTGACCCAGCTGCGATGTGGGAAAAGGTTTTGTGGTCAGATGAGACCAAGAGAGAGCTTTTTGGCCAAAACTGAAAGCGCTATGTGTGGCGCAAACCTAACACTGTCCATGCCTCAAGACACACCATCCCTACAGTGAAGTATGGTGGTGGCAGCATCATGCTGTGGGGATGCTTCTCATCAGCAGGGAATGGGCATCTTGTTAAAATTGAAGGAAGAATGGATGGAGCAAAATACAGGGAAATACTGCAAGAGAACCTGCTTCAGTCTGCTAAAAAACTGAAGCTTGGGAGGAAATTCACCTTTCAGCAGGACAATGATCCCAAGCACAAGGTCAAAGCAACATTGGAGTGGCTTAAGAACAAAAAGGTGAATGTCCTACAGTGGCCCAGTCAAAGTCCTGATCTCAATCCCATTGAGAATCTGTGGCACTATTTGAAAATTGCAGTCCACAAGCGTCGTCCAACCAACCTGAACAACCTGGACCAAATCTGCCAAGAAGAATGGGCCAAAATCACTCCGACACTATGTGCAAAAGACTTAAAGCTGTTATTGCAGCGAAAGGTGGCTCTACCAAATATTAATGTGTGGGGGTTGAATACTTTTGCAAGCAAGATATTTCAGTTTTTTATTTTTCTTAAAAATAGTTCCCAACATAAAACCAATGTCACCTTACAATAATTGATTTTGAGTTTCAGTGTTTTGAAATAAAATATCAAACAGAACAAAATTTCAATGTACCATTTGTAATTCAGTAATATGAGAGAATTGGTCAGGGGCCTGAATACTTTTGCAAGGCACTGTATGTATATATATATATATATATATATATATATATATATATATATATATATATATATATCATACTAAATCAACCAAAATGTTTATAAACCCAAAAATACATTTAGAAAATATGTCTAATCCTAGGCTAATCCTAGAACACTGGGACGGGACGGGGGTTTTAAATTGCCCTTAAACTGAAAGAAATAAACACGTGAATTGAGCACTAAACACTTGCTTAATTTATACTGCTTCTTAAATATCTGAATCATTGTGGTGATACAAATCTTACAAAATAAAAAAAGCATCTTGAATAAACATGTGTGTAGGTTTATTCAAGATACTTTTGTATTTTGTAAAATAAGTATTTCAGTTATCAATATTTAAAAGGTGCTATTTATATCCTGTTAATTAGTAACATGTAGCCCTAATTTACATTGACTTTCCCAATTAAATAATAACACTGATCAGGTGTTCACGCTGTCTGGTGTCAGGAATAGTGAACAGCTGCTCAGTATTAATGATTTGAGTGGGAGAAGGCGATACACTATTAGAAACTATAAAGAAACTTTAAAATATATATTAAAACTATTAATAAAATAAATAAATATTGATGATGGTACTTATTTATTTAATTTGTTAAAAGCTATTATTGTATTGTCATGCTGCCTCGAGATAATTAATCAACACAATCAATTTAGCAAAGGGTTAGAGCTAAATTCACGTGTTGATTTCCTTCAGTTTAAAGGCAACTTCAAAATCATGTTCTGTCTCCCAGGGCCAGGTGGCAACCCTACCCCCCACTGAAGGTTAGGTTTTGAGACCATTACATAAGTTTACTTGTGATCTATGCCAGATTCGAACCCAGGCCTCCATAGGTGTAAGGTTAGTACAATAACCCGTGCCCCAGGCATGAGTTCTTCTATACAATCTCTGAGGCTGGTCTAAATCCTCCTTTTGACTTGTTCCAACAAGCTTTTCAACTGAGCAGTGGAAATTATCCCAAACTGATGAAAGATGGATACTGTAAATTAAATGAAATAAGAGGGAGGCTGGTGATCTGTTGATCAACTGCACCCTTTACTTGCTTAATCCTGTATGGCACTACACATCACTGGATCCTCATCCCAAGAGCCCAGATGTCCTGACATCTAGCGATGCAGCCGATGGTTCAATGACTTCGCCCATGAAAGTAATTCCTATAGTTCTGTTCCAGACCCCTCTGAGGTATTTCTGAGGGCAATGTTTGTGAACATGGAGTACTGGGGATGTTGTCCATGCTTTCAATTCTAGTTTCTGTGCTGAATGGAACCATCTGACCCAGCTCATGACAAGCACTCGTTAGCATCTGGAATATGAAGTGCCAGCTGTGCGGTATGTGTTTTGTAAGGTGCCTTGTCATTCTCAGTGCCAAAGAGGATTCTGAAAGTCAGCCTCAATGATCTGCACCCTCCCCCCTTCCCCAGTCATAAGGCTCTTTCATGTGCTGCATGTAAAGCTGATGACATTCAGAGTACATTTATATTCACTATGTAAAATAGGTCTCACCCTCTGTCACAAAGACGGCCGGAGTGGGTGGCGTCAGACCAGAAGCAGGAAATAAATAAACAAAACGAGAGGTAGAGTTTGGTGGAGCTGAGCGAATGCTTTCGCTCAGCATTTAATAAACAAACAGCACAGAAAATAAAAGGTTTTAAACACAAAACAGGACACGGCACTTGAGCCAAAATAAATAGACGAACAAAACGATAAAGCAGTAAACGAACAGACAAACAAACACGGTGAGTGAAATAATACTTATTATTATTATTATTATTATTATTATTATTATTATTATTATTATTATCTTGGTTTCTTTTCCTTTCTCCTCTCCACACCCGTTCTCCACCGAACACACAACCCCGAGTGATTGTTCTGGGATTCAATTACTAATTAATTATTCACTTGAATCCCAGCACGTGAATTAATTCTGTGCAAGCCCGTGCTCACATACTATACTTTAAATGCACGTGAAGTGATAGTGCAATCCCGTGCCTAAATATAATTATACAATTTAAATACTCGTGCTGCACACACCCATTTATATCCCGTGTACCGATGACTATACACCAACATTAACACACGCACGCAACATACAACACATAACACACAAAATACACACAGGGGCGTGCACTTCGTCACACCCTCCCATGTACGAAAGAAATGCACATAATGGCAGACATGATTATTACTCTAACAGTTTGCGGTCTTATGTCGGACCAGGTCCGACATTGAAATTTTTCCTTTCCAGTCCGATGTTGGACCCTGTCCGACCTCATAAAAAAGGCGTCATAAACAGGTCCCTAGTCGTTTTTTCTCCAGAAAAAGCTGAGAAAAGCTTTCAATGGCCGAGAGAGGCCGATAGAAGCAGAATCTGGATCTGAGCAATACGCATAGTCCCTTCACCACAGACATAACACGGACATAAACAAACAAGATAGCTGCTTCCGCATCCAGCACTCAAAGAACATTTGCCAAGTTTTTTGAGATGTTATAGTAATACAATAATGACTTGGATAGCATTATTGGGAAGTTTGGTGATAAAACGAGATGATTTATCAGTATGCACTACTATGAAGAGATATGTGATAAATACAGCAAACAAGGAGTGGGGTAGGGCTGGAGATGCAGTGCTGAGTGTCCTGTTCATATGCAGTGCCTTTTAAACCTGTTTACTGTGAATAAAATTACTTTTAAACAGCGCATGTAAAATGAACAGCTTGTGTGAAAATAAATTAGACCTGACGCGCCTGACAGGTCCTGAATAAATGGACCGCAAAAGGTTAAAACATAATATATTTATGCCAGTTAAGAAAGCATAATATATTTATGCCAGTTAAGCACTTTAAATAACCAATCTTCACTCATTTGCACACCACTGCGTCCTTTACACATTTACATTTTTGAAAAAACAGCACAACTTCCTGCTCCGAAAAGCCTCATTGTTTAACCCTAACCCTGACCCTAACCCTACCCCTGACCCTAACCCTAACCATGACCCTAACCATGACCCTAACCGTAACCCTAACCCTGACCCTAACCCTAACCCTGACCCTAACCCTGACCCTAACCCTAACCCTGACCCAAACCCTAACCCTAAACCAGTCTTGGCAACTGTTGAAATTTCTAACAGGGACATTCTTCGTAATTATCTGGGCTTTAACGACCCTGAATTACACATAAGATAACTCCTGAGTTTCCTATTAAATCAGTAATCATTGCCTTCTGCTACAGGTGTGAAACCCTGCATTCACTTTATAAAGTAAGTAGAAGGGTTCTGAAAAATATAATGTTAAACATCCCCACGTGTTCTTCTCATTGTTAAAATCCTGACCAATTTGTACACTTATACCAGTCTGTTTCAAAGCTGTTTTCAAAACTGCCGCTCTAGTGCACTGATAGTGTAAGGATTATTGCCCACATTGTCAAACAGGTAACACAGCAATAACGATCCATGATGTGGTATGGAACAGAAAAGTCAGAGCACTAGTTGTTATGTTTTTGATTTTTTAAATCACTCTTTCTGCAGTGATTTAGAGGACAGATTTCAAACCCCAGTGCACTAGAGCAGCCATTTTGAAAAGAGCTTTGAAACAGACTTTAAAGTTATAAGTGTAAAAAGTTGTCAGGATGTTAACAATGAAAAGGTACGTTATTTAAACAGTTGTAGCAGCACGTGGGGACGTGGAACACTGTATTTTTCGGTACCCCGCTACTGACTCTTTAAAGTCTACAATGGGACTTGTTTTAATGAGCTGCTGTCGCTGTGAACATTGTTGTCTTAAAATGCACATTCTTGTAAAAATGGGATCCAAAGGGAGCTGGGCAGTTGGAACAGTTGTTCAATGCTCATGCTATGCATTTACTATGCTTTAGGATAAACATGCTTCAAACATTTGCAAAGGCCAGAATTACAGTGCGAAGTAAAAAGCTGCGGACACTAAATAATTCCATAATCATTTTCATGCTCTGATTTTCTGATTCACCCCTAAAGCATCAGTAAAACGTGACATTTTGCAGCTGCATTTTATGCAGTTGTTGGTGTGGTTTAACCGAGGATCTCCTGCTTGTTAAGGCCAGGATTTTCAATTGTAGCTCCTCTGTGACCTCCAAGTACCTCAGAGATGCTCAATAGTTGCATTAACTTTGGAGATCAATAACTTTCAACAGGTACTGAAATAATCCTCGTCTTTGTTCAGTGTGCTTCAGGGTTTTTGTTATGATAAGAACTTGTTCCCTGATTTTGTGTCTCACTGTGTTCTACATTTCAAAACAAGTATTGTAATGCTTCCCATACACAGCAGACCGTTTACCTAGTAAAAAAAAAACATATTTCTCTGTACTTTATCATGCTTGGCAGTGCTTTACTACAGTAAACCTTTTACAAATTGAAGGAATAGCAGTGCATGTGCTACACTGGCAGCGCTACAGGTTATGGCTCTTAATTCCCTCTCAAGCCAAAGGTTCACTAATAAGATGTCTCTCACTAAAGGCTGAAATGGTAGGCACATTTACCAGCCTGTCCTAGAAAACATTTATAAAACAATCCGACTGCCACTCTACCCACTGAAGCTTGAGCCCCTTTGCTCTCCACTGTGTGGGATATTACCTTGTGTGAGGATGCAGATTCAGCCTGAACCTTTGCATTGCCTCGGGACGGACCTCGCCCCTGGAGAGGAGATCCTGACAGCCTGCTGACCTGAACCAGAAGCAGATGCACAGGTGTGACATTGTGCACCTGCAGCTGCTCCGAGCCCTCCTCTCCTTGCAGGGACCCCTGGGAAGAGAGCACGAGGGCAGGAGAGGAGAGGAGAGGGGAGAGGCAGACACAGACACTGGCATTTACACACACTCAAACTTCTGCAACAAAAGACTTGGAATTTCTCAACACTTGCCCAATTATTTAACCCTGTGCCCGAACACAGCAGTGCAATAATGGTTTATGGCCCTATTATATAAGAATTTTTCATTATTTTGAATAATTAAATAAAGTGTAAATCACTTGTGAACTTTTTTAATAGGGTTTTTTTTTTGTTTAGTAATATGATCTTGGTGTAGTGATAACATTTCACATTAGCTGAAGTTTCTCATTTAGGCTTATAAGGCAACAACCTTCCCAGACAGTGAAAACTGTGAACCTGCAGGGGACACCGAAGCTGGTATTCATGAATGGTTTAGTCATGTACTCCACCAATATGTTACTACACACACAAACTTCTCCCAAGTTCGACTGCAAGATAACTATGATTTCATGTTTTCTTGTACCCTCTACGGGAGAACAGTATCAGGAAGAACACTGGCTGGTCCCTGAAGACCCCCTAATATTTTATTGAATAGTGGAAGAATCTCAAGAATACAGACATTGAAAACAAACCATTCCCGGTCACCCTGTCGCACTTCTCTACCAGAGTTTTGGCACAACCTCAATCTCTCCCCCCTGCCCCCAACACTCCCACCTCCCTACCTCCCCACATCCCCTACCCAGCAGTTCCTGGAAGACATTTCATTAGAACAATTACAAAATTGAGTTACCATGTCTAGACTGGTGAAAGGATCTTAAAATGCTTTAAAAAAAAAAAAGAACAATAGTATGCTGATGCAACCGAGTTCAAGAGCCCTCAGTGGAGTGGTGGACTAATCCAAAGAGCACAGCAGTTTCTTTTTAAAAAATAGGAAGTTATGAATAGCTACTCCACACCCTCGTGTTTCTTATTCTTTCCTTAAATGTCTCTAGCCATTCGCCAGCATTGACATGAATCGCAGCAAGAGTCCCTCCCTGTGCGTGGGCTGCAGCATTCCATTTTCTCATCGCACTTGATAGCTGTTGCAGCCTCCCCCTGGGTTGAATGTCTTCTTTATTTAATAAGCTTGATGGGTAAATGCAGAAAAATAAAGAAGCACAGATGGGCGATAGTTATCCATCGAAAACCCATCCAAAACTAGGCAGCCAAGATGTATTCTTAGGTAACCTGCTCACTCAAACCTCAGATTCCAGGCTTGATATTCTACTCCAGGGTTTTGGCACATATGGATTGTTCACTCTTCTGGCAGCTAGAACTTGCCTCCTGTCTCTGTCTCTGAGCGCAGCTGCATCGAGGTGGGGCTCCCCCCGGACTCTACCGCCCCCGTACCCCCCGTCCTCGTAAAAAAACGGCCGGTCGGAGCTCCTGGGCAGCAGCGTGAGCTCCTCGGGACAGGGCCCCATGCAGGGGAAGAGGTTACAAACCTCCTTGGAGTGCTCGTAGAACTGCGCAGGACCCTGAGCCATCGGGCCCATGTACACCGGCAGGTCTGTGTAGGAGTTCAGGTAGGTGGAGTAGTGTCTGTGCACCACAGTGGAGGAGCGCCTCAGAGCCGCTGCGTTCTGCAGGACAGCCTCGCGGTATGAGGGCAGCCTCGTGGACTGCGAATGCCTCAGCTTCTGCTCTCTGTACGGATGGCCCTGGCTGGGCTGTAGGTAGCAGAGGCTGCTGTCCGGCACGCCATACACCTTTGGGCTGGGCTTGGGGTTCACCACCACTCGGGGGAACAAGTCTGGCACATCCATCCTGGCCTTCTCCTCCAGGGGCTGCATCTTCTCGTGATGCCCCCACATGGCCTTGCTGAAGGTAGCCCTGTGGTGGAGCTTCTCCTTCCCCAGCAGAGGGACCTCCTCTTGCTCTGGCTCCACGTGGGCCTTGATGCAGGAATTGCAGCTGGCCCTCGGGTAGTGGCTGTTGATGCAGGACAACGTGGGGACATGGTTCTCCATGAGGTGGTTGGCCTGGAGCTCTGTAAAGCACCTGATGGGATCTTCTGACTCAGGTCTCCTTCTCATCTCTGGGGTTTCCACCATGAGACTCTGGGGCCTTTTTTTTCTCACCAGGCCATCCGGGTACAGCTTCCTACAAACAGGGTCTTTGTGCTCCACATAAATGTCTGGGACCTGCAGCTCGTGATAGGGGACGAACGGAGAGCGGGGGTGCCTGTGGTGGTTCTCCACGTACAGCCTGTTCCCGTGGTGAGGGTTTGTGACAGGGGGAGGGTCCCTCATGGCTATCTGAGGGCTGCTGAGGCTGGAGATGGGAAGGGTCCTATCATACAGCTGGCTCCCCCTGGAAGGCAGGGTGTAGCGGATAGGGGTTGGGCGTGCCACAGGTCTCTGCTTCTCCAGCAGTGGCTGGCTGGGGTTCTCTGCAGAATGCACGGTCAGTGTGGGCGTCAGGACTCTCTGTGAGAAGGGAGTGTGGTTATCAGTGATGCTGGATATGTTAGGGAGTCGGTGTGTGCAGACAGCCATGTCGGAGGTGACCACCTGGGGCACTCTGGTTGCAATGCCCCCCTTGAAGTTCTCACTCCTCCTGCTCCAGTTCTCAATGGTCTTGGTGGCGTTCTCCAGGGAGTTCTCCATCTTGGCAGAGGAGACAATGTCCTTGGCGGTCTGCAGCATCTTCAGCATGTTGGCCTGGGTGTAGTTAGTGGTGACGTCTGGGTTCTGGATATTGAGTGGACCGTCCACATCTTCCACCCCATTGAAGCAGCTGTAAATACCCTGAAGAGGAACAGCAAGAAGAGATTAAGAGGTTAAAGACATTACAATCCAAGTCTATTTGTTATTTGTGGGTATTTTTGTTTGTTTTTACAAGTGCTTCTCCTTTTTATAGATTCATTGTTTAGATCTTTAATATACAATGTTTTAAAATACATGCATTTTCAGCTTTTGGGATAGTGATTTCAATGTAGTTACCTCTCCTCTTGGTGCATATCTGACAACTAATAAGAAACTGATGTTTTTGTAATCACAACAGTTATATACTTGACTAGTGACACATTTATTCTCAAGACATTTGTCTACCTGTAAGCTGACAGTAAAAGATGGGAACTCTTCTTACCCTGCTGATTGCCAGGAGGAAGTCGAGGCGGTCGGACTTGCGCACAGAGTGTCTCAGTTTCCAGTAGAGGAGGTGCTCCCAGGCGAACACCAGCAGGCTCAGCCCCATGGCCACCAGCAGCATGTAGAAGACGCCCGCCATGTTGTCGATGTCCAGCTTGCTGCTCATCACCTCATTCTTCTCGTTCTGGCAGATCCCCGTCAGCCACACTGTCTGCAGCTTCTGGGTGTCCCCTGAAGGAGGGAGACCAACGTCTATTCATACAGGATCGAAACCCACTGAGATCAAGAATTTATTCTACAATGCTGTAAATAGATGGCCGGGTCAATTTGAATGATTTTAAGACGGCTGCCCTAAAACGAAACCTTCTATTGCAGACCTGCTTATGTACAGTGATGTTTCTAGAGCGGTCAGTAGAATTAATATAGATATTTGGATCGATCAATGTTAAATCATTAAAATTTAACCCTGCAATAGCATAACTAGTCATTTTACAACATTCCAGATAACAACAATCAGAGATCTTACAGTGTACAGATATTCACACAGACGGTTTATTGATATAACTAAAATGGTATTAAAAACAACAGAGAATACAAGTCAGGGATACACAAACATGTGAGATACTTATTGTATGGGCACTAGTTCTAGTTTTTAGACCAACCTGCCTATCAGGAGTGACAGTCATCAAATTCTGCAAGAAGAGCCGATGGGACAGGGTGTTTTATGTCACTCTGGCTAAAGGACTCTGGAACTGCAAAAGAAACAGTCTCATTTACCATCTCCCAGAAACTGCAGCAGGGCCAGGTCTACGGAGCGCTTCCACTTGGATTCCTTCTGCAGAGCGATGCCGTAGCCCGTGGTAGCAAACACCTTCCCGCTGCCGATCGTCACCAGCTTGCAGCCTTCATCCTTCCCAG
Source organism: Acipenser ruthenus (assembly GCF_902713425.1). Taxonomy (NCBI): domain Eukaryota; kingdom Metazoa; phylum Chordata; class Actinopteri; order Acipenseriformes; family Acipenseridae; genus Acipenser; species Acipenser ruthenus. Next base: position 13,992,081 of record NC_081205.1, read on the forward strand.
CCATGTAGTTCAGCACGGCCGCGTCATAAATAAAGGCGTCCAGCCTCCTATACAATCCAACAGAGTGACAAAACAGAAGGAGATGGGCATTCCTCAAACAGCAATGCAATTGCCCCTGTCATCACTATTAATGTACTAGTACTTAAAGGACTTGATAAAAAAAACATCAAAATGTCTTTCTAAGACTGTCTAAGTTTCTTTGTAGTACTTCTATATATCTTCTAAATGAGCGCTTAAAGCTATGGATCATCATTATCGGGTAAGAGGCTGACACAAGTACTCTCACACAAATAAAAAAATGAAATACATTTTAAAGAAACCCCAGTAGGACCAATAGCCGGCAATAGCATTGCCAGCAATGGCAGGCAATGGATTTGGAGTAAATACTGCCCAGTATAGTGATCCTGATACAGTAGAACACGGTCTGTCTGATAATGATACACATGCTTCCATACTGTATTTGTGTTCATGCCATTGTGATACCTTTGTGTTGTCAAAATATGCAAATGTTCCCACTGATCGTGGAACCATTCTACCATTGCCATTCTCTTGCCCCCCAAGACAGTACCATTCATTCCTACTGTAGGTCTTTTAGGGAGTGTTGGATTCGTACACCTCAACATGAATATTACACTGTATCTTGTAAAATGCTTTGTGATGGTGGTCCACTATGAAAGGTGCTATATAAAATAAAGAATGATTGATTAATTGATTGATATTATCAGATTGTAGTCCAGTTTAAATATGAATCTTTAGCAATAAAGGTATTTTTTATGAGAAGCCTTTTGTGGTATGAACTACCTGTCCTGGCTTAGCTGCACTTACAAGCACTTGGTACAGGTCTCGTACCTCTTGTACAGTTTCTCTTACTCTGTTATTATTCATGTAAATTGCAAGATAAACCCCCTACAGCCCAGCACAAAGAACAGTGCGAAGCAGAGGGGGAGAGGGTGCGCTACCCTGTCTTGAGGCTGTTGAGTGCGTCCTCGACCCCACGCTGGTTGTATTTGATCATGTGGGAGTGCATGTCCGGGTAGTTGCTGCGGATGTTCCTCTCCGTGCTGCCGTTGGGCACCGTGCCAAAGCGGAATGGTGGGTAATGCTCCTGGGGCTTCTGGAACTGCAATTCAGGGAAGGAGGGCGGGGACAGTAGAACGTTCATTTAGAATATACTTGGAGTTCTAATGGAAATTGGGTTGCAATGTATTTGGAAACAAATTATAAGTTACGTCCCCACTGGAACCTATTAGCAGTAGCTACACTTATAATTTCTCACACTCAGAAAGTCAATGACAAAGAATTCTAAATGTTTAACTACATCAGAATCAATATAAACAGATTACATGTGTTAATATCAGCATCTGCTTTTTATATAGATGTAATTACTTATGTTTCCAAGTGTTCGACGGCTACCTCTTATCAATTTGAGAGCATACTTTCTCTTGCACTCTATGACAGACCTGACTAGCAGGCTTGACAAAGCACAGACTTGATTACAGGTAGCCACCAAACATGCATAAACATACAGTACAGTGAAAGCTGAGTTAAGCATTGGTAAACAAGGTAAAACAGATACAGTAGTATATACAAGGGAAATCGCTGTACAAATTTATCATGATTAACTTATCAGAGCTGAACCTATTGCTATTGATATTTTAATTAATAAAAAAATAGAATGCCATAATAAATGACTCTTTTTAAAACTAATAATACAACACATTTTATTCCTGGGGTCCCTACCTTCTTGTCGCTCAGTCCGGACACGGTGTCGACGTACTGCTCCTGGATCATGAAGGCCGCCAGGTTGGCGGTGTAGCTGGCCAGGAAGATGACAGCGAAGAAGGCCCACACCAGCACCATGATCTTGCTGGTGGTGCCCTTGGGGTTTTCGATGGGGACCGAGTTGTTGAACACCAGTGCCCATAGCAGCCAGACAGACTTACCAATGGTGAAGGTGGGGCCTCCTGGGTCTGGTGGAGAGGAGAGGAGATGGGACTGAGTGAGACTGAGCCTGGGGCACAGGAGGAGGGGGACTAGAAGTGCACTACTTCTCATCCTGTGTTACAAGTAATATAACCCCACCTTCTATGGGTTAGCATTAACAGATGGTCATATGATTTGTATCTATTTGTAAATATAATAACTGTGCATATCCATAGCTTAAATGCATTATCTTTGAAAAATTGTACTACAAAATATGGAAGAACGAAGAGCATCTGTCTTGGTAACATTCTTTAAACTGAGTGTATTTGCAGTGGAATTTTCCATGAACATGGGAACACTCCTGAATCCTTTCACCTGGAAGTAAACCTAAAGCAAGTTGTCAGGATAGGTAGGCTCATTGTAAAAAGCAATAAGAGACTCCAACCCTTACCCTTTGCGCTGGTGAGGTTGCGGTTGTACCCGATGGGGCTGAAGTACTCAAAGATGAACACTGTGACTGCGACGACAGAGAGACACATCACGAACATCATCACCCACACTGCAGGGCTGTATGGCTCTGAGGAAACAAGCACAACACCATCACACACACTGCAGGGCTGTACAGGCCTGTGGGATCTTTAACATCCACATTGAAAGATAACAGGTAGACTGCTAAAGAGGCCCTCCTATCAAGGGACAGATCCAAAGCTGTTTTTATAATAAAAATATACATGTCATTTATTTTATAATGTGCACAAAGTAAGTGTTTTTATGAAAGCTTGTGAGTCTTAACACTTAACTGGTTTATCCTGGATATCATTCACAAAGGAAGGGGAAGAAAACAGGCCCAGTTCCAGTGTTATAATCATCTAGAACACCCACCCACCTGCTATTAACAGATCTGTGAACAGAATTACAACTGTATTGTAAAGAACACAAGAGAGTCCCACGTATTTACTAAGGAGTGTGTTGGGAAACTCCACAGACCAAATTGGAGCAATATTTATTTGGATCTGATTAACACATCTTCACTCATCAGTGAGTAGTTAATTCAGTCAAGAGAAATCTGCTCTTGTTTATTGAATAAACCTATAATTTCCCAAAACGCTTCTCTAAGCTAAACAGCTACTTGAGGCCCTTAGCCAGAAACTTCCACTGAAATAGGGTTCTGCAATGGTGACTGTCACCTACAGATCTGTTGTCAGTTTTCTAGCAGGTTTCCACCCAGGTACACTTGCCAGCAGCTCTTGCTGTGCTCAGCCAAACCCTCGTCCTGCTGAACGTGGAGCTCTCTTACCTAGGAAAGCGGACGGGGAGACAGTGCCGTTGCTCCGGGCCACCATCACGCTGATCCCAGTCTCCACAAAGGGCACGGAGAAGTCGATGATCTCCGAGCGCTCCTCATTGATGGTGAGGGAGCCGATAGCCATGTCAGCACGCTTGTAGTACACCTGAGGAGAGACACATGCCACACCATCACATTCCAGGAGCTAAAGAAGGATTAATGTTCATCAAGGGATTCTGGGGATGTGAATAAACTCCAATATGGAATTACTGCCTTAGACAGACCGTTTGGTGTATTTCATTTGTTATAGTTCGTGGAAACATAAAACAGAAATATAATGAATTTTATGGATTTGTTTTTAACTTCATGGTCTTATAATTGTTATTGTGTCATGTTTATCCTCTGTAATTGTTCTCCCAGGAAACTTCATCTAGAGCTTGCTATTGTCTTTTTTGGTTCGGCATTTATTATGTATTTACTTTTGAAGTAAATGCCAGAGAACTGAGCATGTACAGTCTAACACAAGTACTGAATGAAAATAAGACTGATCATATTATTTTAAATTTTAAAGTATTACATGGGTTCCAGTTCTATCAGTTCAGACTAGATGTGCACAAACACATTATTTGATTATTTGATTATTTGATTATTGGGATGGAGGTCACCACAGCGAGCAAGAGCTGACACCTAGGGGAGGGGCAATGGTGTTGATTGGGCTAATTCAGCATTGTCATAGAAGCATTCAGCATTGTCATAGAAACATTCAGCACTGTCATAGAAACAATCGAATAAACAGATGATCTGTGCTGATTGCTGCTCTATAAAGCTTGCCTTAGCCTCTGTGGAGAGCAGCAGTCAGAACAAACTAAAGCAGCTGTTTCTTTTATTGCTTCAGTTGGATTGGGAAATTAGCCCGATGCACACCATTGACCCTCCCCTGGGTATCAGGGTAGCCTGTGATGTAGTAATGGCCTGTCAATGGGTTTTCATCTCTATATTATCAATGGATAGAATGCCTCAGGAGCCTGTGATGTAGTAATGGCCTGTCAATGGGGTTTCATCTCTATATTATCAATGGACAGAAAAAGGCACCTTTGAACTCAACTCTGCAGTCATAACAAATGATGCTAATATTTGATTCCTGCTGCAGTAATGCAGAGGGGTCCTTGTATTTCTGGTGTGGCAGGAGGAGGATTACTAAAAGATAACGTGCTGTCATTTACTAAGAAACAGCTTCCATGTATTAGAGTGCGGCCACCAGTACCCTGCATCTGAGGAATAGCAATACATTCAGCCGGCATGTAGAATAAATCAAATAAAACACAGTGTGTGCAGCCAGATAGGGTTCCTATGAAAGCATCGTCTTCATAAATAATACTAACTTACTGTATGTCTGTGTGGGTGCTGTTAGAAGCTACACAATTATCTACTTTTTTTGTAATTATAATTATGTTTTTGTATTATGTAGTCCTGTTTTAATCCCATGTGGAACTGCACACACACATCATAAACTCATTAAATCATTCAAACAAGTGTAACTATAGTCACGCATCGTGCTATGAAAATGTTTATTGCCATTCTGCACATTAATAGATTGCATGTTACATTTGCTCATTAAATGATTATTATAAAAAGATAGCACATATATCAATGGATAATCCCATGGTATACTGTAGATCTAATTAAGTTAGTATGATTGATATAATCTACAACAGTGAAATCATAGAGAAACAACTACATTCCTGACTGTCATTCACTTTCGCTATAAATGTCCCTCTTAACAAGCATTTCTCTATTATGTATGTTAATTGACTGCATTAGTGTGCCATGTATATCAAGGAATATAGTAGTCTTGGTCTCTCAGCCTGAATAATTGCCTCATTGAACTGGTTTGTTTCACAGTGCACTAGACAAGCATAGTAACCCAATGTAACATGAGCACCCAACCCTGTACTTAGCTTTTACTCAAATGGAAAAGCAAACATTTCATTTAGAAAAAATGTTAGTGTTGCAAAATAAACAATACGTAGGACTCAAGAATTCTTCATTAAGGGCTCAGCAGACTGTAGCAAAGGCTCCCATGCCCTGATAAAACACCAATACCTGCACATCTATGACATCTGTTCTGAATAAAATATGTATACACCCACTTGCTTTGTATGCATCTTCTCTCTTTTCCTCCAGTATCATGTATTGTATAGTCAGAATGAGGTAGTAATAGGTTTGATCTGATCTGAGCATTGCTGTGAACACTATCCTCTCCCTTAAAGACTGACAGACAGGGACCCACCTCTCCGATCATGCCGTTCCAGATCCCGCGCACCTTCTTGCCGTGCTTGCCATTGGTGACCAGATAGAGATCGTAGGTGAACTTGACGGTCCTGGCCAGCTTCTTGAGGATGTCGATGCAGAAGCCCTTGCAGCACAGCTTGGTGTAGGGCTCGGTGAGGCCCACAAAGCTGCAGAGGAGAGGAGACAGAAACAGCAATGAGACACCCAGCAGAGCTGCTGCAGAGGAGAGGAGACAGAAACAGCAATGAGACACCCAGCAGAGCTGCTACAGACGAGAGCAGACAGAAACAGCAATGAGACACCCAGCAGAGCTGCTACAGAGGAGAGGAGACAGAAACAGCAATGAGACACCCAGCAGAGCTGCTGCAGAGGAGAGGAGACAGAAACAGCAATGAGACACCCAGCAGAGCTGCTACAGACGAGAGCAGACAGAAACAGCAATGAGACACCCAGCAGAGCTGCTACAGAGGAGAGGAGACAGAAACAGCAATGAGACAGCCAGCGGAGCTGCTACAGAGGAGAGGAGACAGAAACAGCAATGAGACAGCCAGCGGAGCTGCTACAGAGGAGAGGAGACAGAAACAGCAATGAGACAACCAGCAGAGCTGCTGCAGAGGAGAGGAGACAGAAACAGCAATGAGACACCCAGCGGAGCTGCTGCAGAGGAGAGCAGACAGAAACAGCAATGAGACACCCAGCGGAGCTGCTGCAGAGGAGAGCAGACAGAAACAGCAATGAGACACCCAGCAGAGCTGCTACAGAGGAGAGCAGACAGAAACAGCAATGAGACAACCAGCAGAGCTGCTGCAGAGGAGAGCAGACAGAAACAGCAATGAGACAACCAGCAGAGCTGCTGCAGAGGAGAGGAGACAGAAACAGCAATGAGACACCCAGCAGAGCTGCTGCAGAGGAGAGGAGACAGAAACAGCAATGAGACAACCAGCAGAGCTGCTGCAGAGGAGAGCAGACAGAAACAGCAATGAGACACCCAGCAGAGCTGCTGCAGAGGAGAGCAGACAGAAACAGCAATGAGACACCCAGCGGAGCTGCTGCAGAGGAGAGCAGACAGAAACAGCAATGAGACACCCAGCGGAGCTGCTGCAGAGGAGAGCAGACAGAAACAGCAATGAGACACCCAGCAGAGCTGCTGCAGAGGAGAGGAGACAGAAACAGCAATGAGACACCCAGCAGAGCTGCTGCAGAGGAGAGGAGACAGAAACAGCAGTGAGACACCCAGCAGAGCTGCTGCAGAGGAGAGGAGACAGAAACAGCAATGAGACACCCAGCGGAGCTGCTGCAGAGGAGAGGAGACAGAAACAGCAGTGAGACACCCAGCAGAGCTGCTGCAGAGGAGAGGAGACAGAAACAGCAATGAGACAGCCAGCGGAGCTGCTGCAGAGGAAAGGAGACAGAAACAGCAATGAGACAGCCAGCGGAGCTGCTGCAGAGGAGAGCAGACAGAAACAGCAATGAGACACCCAGCAGAGCTGCTGCAGAGGACAGGAGACAGAAACAGCAATGAGACACCCAGCGGAGCTGCTGCAGAGGAGAGGAGACAGAAACAGCAATGAGACAGCCAGCGGAGCTGCTGCAGAGGAGAGGAGACAGAAACAGCAATGAGACACCCAGCAGAGCTGCTGCAGAGGAGAGGAGACAGAAACAGCAATGAGACAACCAGCAGAGCTGCTGCAGAGGAGAGGAGACAGAAACAGCAATGAGACACCCAGCGGAGCTGCTGCAGAGGAGAGCAGACAGAAACAGCAATGAGACAACCAGCAGAGCTGCTGCAGAGGAGAGCAGACAGAAACAGCAATGAGACACCCAGCGGAGCTGCTGCAGAGGAGAGCAGACAGAAACAGCAATGAGACACCCAGCGGAGCTGCTGCAGAGGAGAGCAGACAGAAACAGCAATGAGACACCCAGCGGAGCTGCTGCAGAGGAGAGGAGACAGAAACAGCAATGAGACACCCAGCAGAGCTGCTGCAGAGGAGAGGAGACAGAAACAGCAATGAGACAACCAGCAGAGCTGCTGCAGAGGAGAGCAGACAGAAACAGCAATGAGACACCCAGCGGAGCTGCTGCAGAGGAGACAGAAACAGCAATGAGACTCCCAGCGGAGCTGCTGCAGTGGAGAGGAGAGGAGACAGCAATGAGGCACTCAGCGGAGCTGCTGCAGAGGACAGGAGACAGAAACAGCAATGAGACACCCAGCGGAGCTGCTGCAGAGGAGAGGAGACAGAAACAGTAATGAGACAGCCAGCGGAGCTGCTGCAGAGGAGAGGAGACAGAAACAGTAATGAGACACCAGGCGGAGCTGCACTGAGCACGGATAGAGGAGGGCACGGGACACTGGCAGACACTATAGGGTTTTATTATTATAATTAGTATCATATGGGGTGTCCCCACAACAACATCTGACTACTGTTTGGTCTGAAAGTACAAAAACTGCACCCAAAGTCAGCAGGAAAATACACAGGACTGTCAACAGAGAGCCGCGTGGGTGGGATTACTAGCATTTATTTTTCCTAAGTGGTTTCACTGCCATGTGTAGCAGACAGACAGAGCCTGTAGAATAATGCACATGCTTTTCATTGCTATTGGCTGACAGCCCTAAATGACAGATGTCCTGTACTGTTTTCTCTCAAACCAACATAACCAGCGTTCCAGTCTTTAGTCCAGCTAAAGGAAGGCATGACCAGGTCTTGCCAGTTTAAAATTGCCACTGGCCAGAGCTGGGTCCTCTATCAGATGGGCCTTAGGAGGGGTCCAGCTTCTTAGTGTTTACACACTTTCCCCTGCTTGAAGCTGTAATAGGCGCCAAGACAACCCTACCTGTCAGTCTAGTTCTTTATAGGGTTAAACTGACATGTCTCTGTTACTGTATGTCAGATGCTCATGTTAAAGTTCAATAATCCATTCCTTTGCAGCACAAATACTGGTAATCAGAAAAAAAGTTTGATTGACAGTCGCTAGGGTGCAGTGGGTCCCCTTATTACTATAGTAAAAGCATAGCAAAGTATAATAAAGCACAGGGAAAGCCTGGTAAAGCATAGTTAAGTCCAGAAAGCCATGGTAAAACATATTTTTTAAAAAAATGGCAAACCATGGCAAATGCATAGTATAACCATGGGAAAACTGCAAAATGACCTTGTAAATTTACCATAGCAAACATGTATAAGGGTCATAAAGCTGTGCTGTATTATTTGATTGAATTCACTCCTTACTGCGTCTCTTACACCTGCCCTCTTCTTTTAACAAGAGGTTTCAAGTTACTGCTCACTGGCTCCCTTTGAAAGCCTCCTGAGCAGTCCAGCTCCCTGTTTTCAGTTGGAGCTGCCAGGAGCGAGTCAGCACAATCTCCGCTGCTCCGTGCGGCCGCAGTGACGTCACACCAGGACTCGGCATGTCTCCGGGATTGTGTCACTGTGCTGACAGATGGAGCCGCAGCCGGGACTGACCAAAACAAATCCAACGCAAATGAATCACCAACAAACAAAGGGAGATAAAATACAGGATAGCTGGGATTTAATGGATAATACCCACAGTACATCTGTACACATTACTGTACCTGCAGTGTGCCCTGACCCATTGAGTCCCCATTTTTGAGACAGTTCACTTGCATGATAGATAAATTACTCATGTAAAGGACAGGCAATTTGCTCTAAGGTGTGTGCTACATGTCTGTTTCTGGAGGACGGGGGGCATGTGTCTCGGATGCCCTCTCTAGTGCCTGTTCGTTTATACATTAGTCTTGCACAAGTTCGCAGTGTTCCATTCTTTATCGCACAAGGTCAAGTCTCCACGATCCTCTCAACTCCCTGTTCATTATCTTGAGAGTAAAACATCCTCACTTGCCTTGCAGTTGTGAGCACAATGTGCTTATTATATTCTCATGAACCCTTTACTGTCCTTATGAAAGGAGAAACATTCATGTCACAAAATTACATGCAAGCAGCTTCAGAGTGTTTTTAATTACATTTTTGTAATTGTATTACTTTATTAATGGCTGTGTGGTCCTAGTTTTGCACAATTAACAGACGAGTTATGAATGGAGTAAAAGCTTCCTTTGTGTCTGGCCTGTCCTCAGTGCCTCTGGGTAAACAGTGCTGCAATATCTGCACAGTATGTGTTTGTAATGTACTGATTTACTCAGTACATTAGAAACTCTCTCAATATGCGTTTGACATGTGCAATGTGCTTGTATTGTAATAACTTCAACCTGCCAGACGGCTGTAATAAATCCCTTTGCATTGGGATTGGAACGGTATATGAAAGCCTGGTTCCCCGAGGGTGTCTGTGGGAGGAGCGATGAACTCATTCCACATGCTGCACATTAAGACAGACCAGGCTGATTAATAACCACATAGCCCCAAGCATGACACCGCAGCTACATTGCTTAACGGCCATACAAATTGAATATGTGACTTGTTTATTTCTGGTTTGGGAACTTTATTGGAGGTGTTTTTCCTTGTTGAAAACATTGTGCTAATGAAAGTTTTCAGAATCTAGCACAGTAACATGTATAGTTCTTTGACAAACCAGAATATTTTTCAACTTCTTGAAACAACTGAGAATTGTATAATTCTGGATGATTAATGTTTGTAAAGCCCGCCGCACACAGCCTGACTCAAGCCGTCCCGACTCATCTCATCTCAACTGGCCGTCCAGAGTTTGGATGAATCGTATCAGTGTGCGTGCCCTTAAAACCAAGATTATGCAGATTTCAGTCTGGGTGTCTTCAGATTGAAGATTGAAGATGTTGAATCTTTTTCAGACGCAGTTTCGTTCAGATGTGATCAGTCTGTCTGTGTGCAGCGATTGCCGACCAAGACTGACTGAGACCGATTGATTAGTCACGAGGGTGTCAACCAATGGAGGCAGGTTTAAGTGACGTAGCTTGTCATGTAACTTGTCACACGATGGCGGAATATTGACAGCTTTAGTTCCACAGGAAAAAATACATTAGTCTTGAATTCATCTGAGTGTCCTGAATTCAAAAATATCAGATATGTGCACATTTGAATAGGTTTTTTTAGGCGTTTACTAATCAAAGATAAATGATCAATTTACCTTTTTAATATCAATCTACTGGCAGCCTATATTTTCTTACTGCGCTAAAACAGAAGTAACCGGTGTGTCGATCTCCAATAGATCACAAATCACAAGCCCCTAGATCCACACGCTGAGAAAAAAAAACGCCAAAGTCAAATAAAAAATCAACAGGTTGGATTTTATTTACTGCAGGCTAAAGTGTAGTAGACAAGCTATACAAAAAGTCAAACACTGCCTGAAATGTTTGCACGGTGTAAATGGTCAATTAATTAATAGGCTAAGGGCTTCTTTTGGTTGCCTCGCAGCGCTGTCTCTGCCGTCTAATCAGCATACGATGCCATGCATAATATGAGGGTCGCTATGTTGGGCTAAGTTAATACAAAAATGTGTACAGGGCAGTATTAATTAAATCTGCATACATAGTAATCACCAGGATCTAGTTGTGGTCATTAATTCAGTCTTAGCAGTGTGCGACACCCAGTCGGGAAAAACTCAGTTGTGACATCAAACCAAAACTGAGCACAACTGATCGCAGAATCCGTGCATACTCAGATGAGATGAGGTGGGATGGCTTGAGTCGGGCTGTGTGCGGCGGGCTTAAGGTTTTCTCCTTTGCTGTGATCTACATGCATTGTGTTCAATTACGTCTTGCAAAATATCCTTGTTTAATCACATTTAGGCAAATGGTTCCCTTGTAGTGTAACCAATGACAAGCCAGAAACAATGATGAAGTAGCTGATCATGAGCTGGATACTGACAACCTCAAGACTACATCACAACTGGACAGCTGAATAGATATCAAGTGGCACCAAAAATGATTTTAACAGTCACCCCAAGAATAATACCCAGTTTTCTATATTATAGCTTGTTATGTAAAAACAGTTCCCAATAACTTCAAACACCAATACAGTATTAAAGTTAAGAAGATAATACAAATAAAAATTAAATACAATGTACACATGAATTGGAGAAACTAACTTCTATAAATGTAAGTGTGACACACATGCATGTGTCTGTGCCTAATTTATTTTAATGTATTGAAATTATGAAGTTTGTTTTAGTATTTCTAAATTCAGCCCTATATAGTGTTTAATAGTTCTGGATGGTGTATCTGTGCCACTGTATGGAATCTGAGTTGCCTGCTATGGACTCTTGCCCCTTACAAGACACTGTTAATACAGTCACTGTGATGTCACAAACTGTACAAATGTAATGTACTTGTCCCAGGTCCACACTGTGTGTTGTATGAATTCTGTTGTATGTATTTTATATCTCATATTCACTTCACTTTTGGTGATTTTTAGCAGTGGGGTTTGTATCTTTGACAGTACCTGTTCTGTGACTAAGCGAGGCAGTGTGAGGAGACACGCCCGTCACACACAGCCACATCCAGCTAATGATTCAGCTCCTTAGCAATCAATCTCTACTTAAAGTAAGAGGAAAGTCTGGGTTTATTCTTCCAGGTTGAGTGGTACAAGTATGTCATGAATGCAAGTCTCTGAAAATTATGATCAAACCAGAAAAAATAAAACAAAGAAGCAAACCTGAAAAGTGACACATTACATAACCTAGGAAGCAAAGTAATATTTGAAAGAAGTGTCCTTTTCAAAATAGATCAAACTTGTAATGGATTCATTTTAATAATTTTACGAGTATCTGAAATCCCAACTGGTTTAAATATTTTTGCAGTAATCTGCTGGACTGTAAAAAACAAGTATACAAACAATTACAGAGAAATGTAACCTTCGAAGTATTTTTGCACATTTTTCAAGTTGCATTAGCCTGCCTTAAACAACATTCCATAACAACAAATACTGAATTTCTAGAGCATCTTTTACGCCAAGACAAAGCACTGAACGCAACATCAGAGATTAGCATGATGTAATCTGCAGCGCATTTTGACAAATACATTGGTTTTTAGATTATCGCTTTTTTATCATATATCAAACAGCTGAACAGGCTTTGAAATATTCAAAACAGAAATGAACATGACAACCTGTTATGAAACATGTTAGTGACTTTCTGTTAGTAAAGAATTAAGGCAGGAATATGCATGTAGTTGGAAAACGCAGTGCCAGATGAATGCAGCCTCACTGACTTTGTTAGAAATGCAGACTCCCTCCAAGCCCCTCATCTTCAGACCCAGCTCCCCACAATTCTGCTTACCCTCAGACTTTCACATTTATACTCCAAAACCCTCCAGGGCAAAAAAAAAAACATGAGGCCACAGATTGCTGATGCAACAAAGTTGCTCTTAAGTTAATGTCAATATTAGAAGTGTTTCTACTCAAAGTAATGGCTCCATTGTATCTCAATGTACTGAAAGGTTTTACACAAACCTACTAAGTAGCTTAATTGCTATTGAAAATATTCTGAATATGTATTATATGAGCATTGTTTGAGTTTTACATGGGGGGGGGGGTCTACATCATGAGGCAACATAGTAAATGGGGTTACAGCTACAGAGATTTTAAGCATATTCTCTGTGTCTTCCTACGAACTACACTCACATAATTTGATAAAGGTATACCCATAGCACAGTCTTGGATTCAACTTGTATACATATAACTAATCAATTTACAATTTACTAAAATTACTAACCAGACACTAACAAAAAAGTCTTGTTTCTTTATATTTTTAATTGATTATTTATTAAGTCAAATAAAACAAAGATAACAAAAACACAGAGCAAGACTGGCTATTAAAAATATTCAATATTTGTAGGTGAAAATGAAGGCAGGCTGCCAGAGTGGAAACTCAATTAATTGAACACAACAGTTTCGAGGAAGTGCTTTTGCAGCTGAAGTGATAAACCAACTGGACACTTGTTGTTAAATCTCTCTTCATAATTTTACCACATGTTATAGTATTTCCCCAGAGTGTGTGTGTTTCAACTCACTTTGCAGCTGAATACCACTTATTGTTTTCAAGAAGCAAATAATTGCAAACGTAATACCGATCCACAAAAAGGGAGACAAAACCGAACCAGGTAACTACAGACCAATAAGCCTGACTTCTATTATATGTAAACTTATGGAAACTATAATAAGATCCAAATTGGAAAATTACCTGTAAGGAAACAGTATGCTGGGAGACAGTCAACATGGTTTTAGGAAAGGCAGATCGTGTCTAACTAACCTGCTTGATTTTTTTGAGGATGCAACATCGACAATGGATAATTGTGGTTTATTTAGATTTCCAGAAAGCTTTTGACAAAGTCCCGCATAAAAGATTAATTCTCAAACTGAACACAGTAGGGATTCAAGGAAATGCATGCACATGGATTATTAGGGAGTGGTTAACATGTAGAAAACAGAAAGTACTGATTAGAGGAGAAACCTCAAAATGCAGCGAGGTAACCAGTGGTGTACCACAGGGATCAGTATTAGGTCCTCTGCTATTCCTAATCTACATTAATGATTTAGATTCTGGTATAGTAAGCAAACTTGTTAAATTAGCAGACAACACAAAAATAGGAGGAGTGGCAAACACTGTTGCAGCAGCAAAGGTCATTCAAAGTGATCTAGACAGCATTCAGAACTGGGCAGACACATGGCAAATGACATTTAATAGAGAAAAGTGTAAAGTATTGAATGCAGGCAATAACAATGTGCATTATAAATATCATATGGGAGATACTGAAATTGAAGAAGGAATCTATGAGAAAGACCTAGGAGTTTATGTTGACTCAGAAATGTCTTCATCTAGACAATGTGGGGAAGCTATAAAAAAGGCCAAAAATATGCTCGGATATATTGTGAGAAGTGTTGAATTTAAATCAAGGGAAGTAATGTTAAAACTTTACAATGCATTAGTAAGACCTCATCTAGAATATTGTGTTCAGTTCAGTACAAAAAGGATATTGCTGCTCTAGAAAGAGTGCAAAGAAGAGCGACTACAATTGTCCTGGTTTAAAAGGCATGTCATATGTCATATGTAGACATATGGAGTCTGGAACCAATTCCCCAGTAATGTTCTTGAAGCTGACACCCTGGCATCCTTCAAGAAGCTGCTTTGAGATTCTGGGATCAATAAGCTACTAACAACCAAACGAGCAAAAAGGGCAGAATGACCTCCTCTCGTTTGTAAACGTTCTTATGTTCTTCTGTTCTTAAACATTGTGAAAAAAATACAACCTTGCATGCAAACAGCCTATAATGGGAGGATATGGCCGTAAAAACAGAATTAGAAAATTACTTTACAAAACCTAGAACTATTTTCACGTTAGCAAAGGTTAAATACTGTTTTTATAAACATGGTACGTAAATGCTGCCTTTCAAATTGACACATTTGTAACAACACAGTATGTTTTTCTTTCTTTCTTTCTTTCTTTCTTTCTTTCTTTCTTTCTTTCTTTCTTTCTTTTAAATAATGTCACAGATGGGCTGTTGTATAACACAACCCTGAATTATTACTAAACTGTTCAAATCAAGAACAAAGTTGTCCACAATAAGTAAATAGTATGGCATGACTACAGCCAAACTGTACCAGTATGCAATATATTAATAATTTAATACATGATTTGAAAGTGTAGAATCTTGTGTAAAAATAATTAAATAAATAAAATAAATAAAATAGTCAATAACAGTAATTGCAGTAACTTCATATCTGGATGCATGAGTTACACTAAAGTTCAAATGGGATGTGTGATTTCTTTTTAAGATATCAAGAATGAAATATACAATTCTATAAACAAAATAATAAAACAGGGGCTTGGAATATGGAGATTAACCAAATAATAATAAGTCTTGTCTTAATAGTTCAGCTACCTTCCGCAGTTTCGGAGCAAAATCAAAAAACGGGGCTTTTCTCAGGCCTCTCATCTGCAGGCTGCTGGGGCTTGAAAATTTATACATGTTTTTAGGGATAGCCCTAGTCAAGCATTATATATTTTTTAAATGCTTATTAAAATCAATTGTACCTGGTAAATTAGCCAGACATTTATCCCTCCATATCAAAGTACCAAAACTAACCTCTGGGCACTTGTGTTCAAGTAGAAACCCTTTTTTGCCGACTTCCATCGATCATCAAAAATAGCCTGGCACCTTGACTCCACTCCATTCATCCCCACGCTGCTCCCTGCTGCTAGCAGGACAATTTATTTTACTGTAACCAGTTTTAATTAAATAACAACCTCTTCTCTTGTCAGCCATTCACATTCACACTTGTACTTCATTTGGCAGAGAACTCTTTCAAACCCATGAGAACACACTGTGGTCTCCACACTACAAAAAGAGAAGAGCTAGACTAATCCCTGGGCTCAAGGGTGTGAACTGAACCTGCTTACCCTGGAAAATAGATGTTTGTCTTTAAATCCTAAAAGGGGACAACAAAGCCAACCCCAGTCACTATTTCAAACCAGGACCAGAGGACACATATAGAGGTTGCTGCAGGAAGTAACCTGAACTGGATACACTGCAGATACACCAGCACCCTGAGATGTGAGTGCGAGCAGGCAGACACAGATACACTGCAGATACACCAGCACCCTGAGATGTGAGTGCGAGCAGGCAGACACAGATACACTGCAGATACACCAGCACCCTGAGATGTGAGTGCGAGCAGGCAGACACAGATACACTGCAGATACACCAGCACCCTGAGATGTGAGTGCGAGCAGGCAGACACAGATACACTGCAGATACACCAGCACCCTGAGATGTGAGTGCGAGCAGGCAGACACAGATACACTGCAGATACACCAGCACCCTGAGATGTGAGTGCGAGCAGGCAGACACAGATACACTGCAGATACACCAGCACCCTGAGATGTGAGTGCGAGCAGGCAGACACAGATACACTGCAGATACACCAGCACCCTGAGATGTGGGTGCGAGCAGGCAGACACTGGGAGTGAAGTGAGGGATGAGTTGGGACAATAAACATGCATTTCTATTGTCTTTAGTTAATAAGGGTTAAATTAATCAACCCTGGAGAACATCAGATGGATTTTTTAAAATGAAATGTGACAGTAACTGTATTAATGAAGGTTTACCCTAGGATTTTTTTTTAAACTATACCACTGCCGAACGAGCTACACCAACATGCACTCTCTCACGCTGTAATGTAGGCACACGTGCACTATAATTAATAGGAACTAATGTGCCTGTGTAAAGGTTGTTGAGGGGGACGATTGTCAGTGTAACACCAGATTGAGAAGCAACAGAATGAAGCATGCATCTGTTTAAACTACGGTATCTTCTTTTGTCTCAAATAAATACTTATATATTATCTTAGTCTCCAAGTACTTGACGTGACATGGTGTCAGAGGTGAATGCTGCATAAAAGTGATGAGAGACATCACCGTTCGCCAAAACAAAAAAAAGGAAAATGGTGAACGTGGACTGGCCTGATTGGATAAAGCGTTTCAAACGCTACAGGACAGCGACCAAGCTTCATAAAGAAACACTCAAGTTCAGGTATGTTCTGTAATCATTGCAAGGGGCAGTTTTCAGCTAAAACAAAATTTAAAGGCACAGCATACCAATTTAACTTATACGTGATCAGAGGTCCCCTGCTAGGACATGGGATTCGTACGTCAGGTGGAAGAAGTGTTTACAGACATTTTGGAAAAATAGGTCTCTTAAAGTCTGACACATTTAAATTCAGCCAGAAGAATCTCTTTACCAATACTTCCTGAAGTAAAACAAGAGTTAGAACACATGGTCCACAGTGGAATAATTGAAGAAATTAGAGAGCCAACTGAATGGTGTGCCCCAATGATGTCAGTGCCCAAGAACAATGGAACAGTACGCATATGTGTGGACCTGAAACAAGTGCCCCTGAAATATTCCACAGGGAGATGACTGAGTTGTTTCAACAGCTGGAGGGAGTGGTCGCCTACATGGACAACATCTTAGTGCTCGGCAGCACAGAGGAAGAGCATAACAAGTGTGTAATGAAAACAAATCAAGGCTGCAGGCCTAAAGCTCAACAAAGAAAAATGTCAGCTGCACCAGAAACAGCTGCACCACTTAGTACACTGCATTGATGGGCATGGCATGAGCCCAGATCCAAGAAAGGTAAGAGCCAATGCAGAAATCCAGCCACCCAAGTCTGTACCTGAGTTAAGAAGGACCTTGGGAGTAATGCATTATTTAAGAAGATATTCATCGAACTTGACAGACATCACACACCCCCTAAATTAAATTTTGAAGAGTGACGCTATTTGGAATTGGAGTTCAGTGCAGCAGCAGCCTTTACAGAAGTGAAACCACTCATATTCAAGCCCCCGTACTTGCTCTCTATGATGCCACGACACCTACAGCAACTGGCTTAGGGGGAGCACTGTTGCAAGACCATGATAGCCAGGTGAAGCCAGTGGCATTTTGCTCAAGAACATTAACAGATGCAGAGACCTGCTATGCACAAATCAACGCGGTGATCTGATTCAAGCATTCAAAATCCTAAAAGGTATAGACAAAGTCGACCCAGGGGACTTTTTTGACCTGAAAAAAGAAACAAGGACATGGGGTCACAAATGGAGATTAGATAAAGGGGCTTTCAGAACAGAAAATAGGAGGCACTTTTTTACACAGAGAATTGTGAGGGTCTGGAACCAACTCCCCAGTAATGTTGTTGAAGCTGACACCCTGGGAACCTTCAAGAAGCTGCTTGATGAGATTCTGGGATCAATAAGCTACTAACAATCAAACTAGCAAGATGGGCTGAATGGCCTCCTCTCGTTTGTAAACGTTCTTATGTTCTTATGTTCTTAAAAAAGAGCCACGGTTTGGACCTGTGCAAAGTTTTCAAAATATCCCTATGGACTAGATTCCTTCGAGCTCCAGACTGATCACAAACCACTGATTAATAGCAAAGACCTGGATTGTGTGCCATGGAGATGCACATGATGAGGTGCAATCCCCAAGCACAGTATGTGCTAGACCTTGCTGTAATTGAACTTGACATTGTTCAGCCGGTTAAAGAGATCGAAGCCTATGAAGGAGATTCATATGCCTCAAAACCAATGTCTGAGACCAAAATGCAACAGGTGATCAGGCAGGTGACCAGCACAGACTCAGAACTCCAGATGGTACTACACTGAGTGCAGAAAGGCTGGCCTAGACACATCAAAAGCGTGCCTCACAGCATCAGGACATAGATAGTTCGTAGTTCCCAGAGACATCCTGGAAAGACGTCATGATTGTCACCAGAGCGTCACTAAATGCAGTGAACGTGCCAAGATATCTGTATGGTGGCCAGGAATTGAAA
Organism: Acipenser ruthenus; assembly: GCF_902713425.1. NCBI lineage: Eukaryota > Metazoa > Chordata > Actinopteri > Acipenseriformes > Acipenseridae > Acipenser > Acipenser ruthenus. Next base: position 14,010,847 of record NC_081205.1, read on the forward strand.
AGACATCCAAGAAACAATCAAGGTTTATGAATTGTGTCAAAAAAACAAACCCATTCAGCGAAAGGAACCGTTGATAACCACTCCATCACCCGACTGACCCTGGGAAAGAGTGGCGGCTGACATTTGTGAAATGGACAGGCAACACTAGCTGATAAACTGCTTTTCCAGATATTTAGAAATTGGTCATCTACCAGACATGAGCAGCCAGACTGTCATAAATTACCTAAAGAACATCTTTGCAAGATGGGTGCCCAAATGAAGTTATAACTGACAATGGACCACAGTTTGTGGGAAAAGACTTGTATTTTAAAAATGATTATTAAAAACAATTGTACCTGATATAATTCATGTACGCTCGCAGAGACATACTTTTTATTGCTAATACTGCTAAAAATACAAATGCAGTATAATCAAGTTTATTTTATATTAATATACAACAAAGCCTATACATACCAATCATGGGCAAACATTTGTCTCATAGGCAAACATCACGTCACACTGCAGGACACCAGTATCATAAGAACATAAGAAAGGTTACAAACGAGAGGAGGCCATTTGGCCCATCTTGCTCGTTTGGTTGTTAGTAGCTTATTGATTCCAAAATCTCATCAATCAGCTTCTTGAAGGATCCCAGGGTGTCAGCTTCAACAACATTACTGGGGAGTTGGTTCTAGACCCTCACAATTCTCTGTGTAAAAAAGTGCCTCCTATTTTATGTTCTGAATGCCCCTTTATCTAATCTCCATTTGTGACCCCTGGTCCTTGTTTCTTTTTTCAGGTCAAAGAAGTCCCCTGGGTCGACATTGTGTATACCTTTTAGGATTTTGAATGTTTGAATCAGATCGCCGCGTAGTCTTCTTTGTTCAAGACTGAATAGATTCAATTATTTTAGCCTGTCTACATATGACATGCCTTTTAAACCAGGATAATTGTAGTCACTCTTCTTTGCACTCTTTCTAGAGCAGCAATATCCTTTTTGTAACGAGGTGTCCAGAACTAAACACAATATTTTAGATGAGGTCTTATTAATGTGTTGTACAGTCTTAACATTAGCTTCTCTACATTGTCTAGATGAAGACATTTCTGAGTCAACATAAACTCGTAGATCTTTTTCATAGATTCCTTCTTCAATTTCAGTATCTCCCATATGGTATTTATAATGGACATTTTTATTGCCTGCATGCAATACCTTACACTTTTCTCTATTAAATGTCATTTGCCATGTGTCTGCCCAATTTTGAATGCTGTCTAGACCTATTTTTGTGTTGTCTGCAAATTTAACAAGTTTGCTTACTATACCAGAATCTAAATCATTAATGTAGATTAGGAAGAGCAGAGGACCTAATACTGATCCCTGTGGTACTGCACTGGTTACCTCGCTCCATTCTGAGGTTTCTCCTCCAATCGGTATCTCAATTTCCAGCAGATGAGCGGTTTATTTGAAATCCTCTTTACATCTTTTCTTTTGCTGTATTGAACGGTTTTAAAATATATATTCTTTTATTTATTTGTTTGTTTGTTTAATTTCTAAGAGAAAAAGGATGTTGTAGTTCAGCCACAACTATAAAAGCATTTAAATATCAATGACGAGAAGGATACTGCAGTGATCACTGCTGTGTCCCATCATGCTCAGCTTCAGCACGGTGCAATTCAACAGTAAGCTTTCATTCATTTCCCGTGCATGAAGACACGAGAACAATTTGGCTGAAAAATATTCCAAGAGATAAATTCACAGCAACAAAACAATGATTTACTATGAAACTATCATCAAGCATAAATAATGCAATTGCGTATAACACATTAGTGCTTAAACTGTCTTGTGATACGTAAAACAAAATTGCCTATTATTGTGTATTATCAGATGCATTAGAAACGTTAGACATAATACTTATGGTAATGCAACAAACAAAAACAGAACGGGAGCTCTGAACTTTACACCCGACTCTTAAACTATGCAGCTTCTCATTCTTCAAGGATCTAAAACAGCGGGGCCGTATGCTGATTTCACCTTGTCTTTATCTGACACTACAAACAAGTAGCAGAAAAAATAATTGGATTACTTTAGAGTGCTTTTATAAACTGACTATGTGCTAATGTAATTATAATGACACACGAACAGTATATCCTAACTGAAACAGTTTAATAGAGCAATGCTGAAACTTATTACATGTTTTTACAAGGATAGGTACAATTTAATTAAATAAACTGATTTAAACGTAATAACTCCCCTCATAGTCACAGAGGTAGCTATGTTATTTGCATGCTGCATAAGCACCACTGGCCATCCGTTTTGCATTATTTTGAGACTGCATGCTTTAGCGGATCATTACTTACGCTAGGAATGTATTTTTAAAATGTGAGCTTTCAGTATTATAAATGAGATGTACCATTAAGGCACATTTTGACAGGATGTAAGGTGGCTCTTAGCCAAGGACGGTTTACTTGGCGCCATGACCAGGTGCTGCGATGTTTGGCCTTAGCATTGGAAGACAAGCGTAACATGACCAATAAGTTGCCACCTGTTCCATCAAAACATTACACACAAAAGACAACATTCCTCCGCCCAGGAGAGCAACCACCAAGAAAAGGTGTTAAAACCAATCCTCGCCCAGGACAACTGGAAGCTGCTAGAGACTGGAATATGCTGGCAGATGTTGGTCAACGGCTTATTTTTCCACCTGAGATTGCCACCACTAACCTTCGACCAGATATTGTCTTGTGGTCTGGATCAGCACGCCTTGTTCACCTGGTAGAGTTAACAGTGCCATGGGAGGACGCTGTAGATGAGGCGTATGAGAGGAAGAAACTGCGGTATGCTCAACTAGCCACTGAAGCGGAACAGCGAGGATGGAGAGTTCGGGTTTACCCAGTGGAAGTGGGTTGTCGAGGATTTGTGGCACATTCTACAACCCGGTTTCTCAGAGACGTCGGATTCAGTGGCCAAGAGTTGCGTCGCACAGTGAAGAACTTATCTGAAGCAGCAGAGAGGAGCAGCAACTGGCTGTGGTTGAGACGGAAAGATTCTGGCTGGGGACAGGTAAGTAAGCTGGGCTGAGTTGAGTGGGGGACGGAGGGGGGTGATGCTGGGACGCCAGAATCACCGTCGAGCCCTCTTGAGGTGTCGTGGGCTAGTCGACGAAACACTGAGGATGGAAGGTGCCCACTTGAAAACCCCAGAGATGTACCCTACTTAGCTCAATCCAGACGGTTGTCATGCTGATGCGCTGGGGAGGCCGCACTTTGGTTGATCCCTGGAGCCAGCATCGCAGCCGTTGTGTGTGCTGATGCGCCAGGGAGGCAAAATAAGCTGATCCCTGGAGCCAGCATTACACTTCAGCCATTAACACCAGACAGAAGGATATCTACATCATCATATGGAAGGAAACGTAAATGGATGGAGACGCATATGGATCACATTAGTTTACTGTAAAGCTACGTCTTAGTTGGTGCTTATCTTGGCGAGAGCCGAGTTCAAATCAGCATGAAGTTTTAACATCTACTCTCGTGTAATGGAAATCATGAAGATCTGGATACGTCCAGTGACTGCTGTGAATAGTGCAGCTGGCAACAAGGGAAAGACCTTGTGACAGCCTGGAGAGACAGCTGACAGGAGGAAAGAGACCCCATTGGGGCTGGTAAGGGTTAGCTACCCTTGTCGGCAGTATCCAGCTCTGTGTTTACAGGATGCTGGAGACACCCGCCCAAGGCTTCTAAGAAATTAAAGAGAAAAATACCCCTAGAGTCTGCGAGAGCGGGGGCGGAAGATGACTCAACGTTGGACAACACGGTTAACGACTTGGGAACGGAAACGGATATGAGTATGGAGAGTACTTCACAAAAGACTAGTTCAAGATCTGCAGTTAACAAAGACATGGAACTCCAGGTTTGTGTCTGCGGCTGGAGCAAGGCGACAACGGTCAGGGGTTTGAAGATTCATCAAGGGAGAATGAAATGCTTGAGGGAGAAGGGACAAGGGCCTCGCATTGATCAGTACTTCTTACGAAGTCAGTCAAGTCAGTCGAATGAAATCCAGCGACAGGAAGCAAACCACAGTTCGCAGGATATCAGCACCCCTGTCATAGATGTGAGGAGGACTTGCATGGACACAGTTAGTGATGAACCTAATGATCCTTGTGAACCCGGTCAGACAAACCAGCATAAGAGAGAAAAGAACCTCAACGGGCACAAGCCTGGAGTTAAATGGCCAAGAGCTTGTGAGAAAACTGCATGGGACACAGTAAACACAGATCTCTGCGTTGCATTGGAAAGATTAAGTGGAACAGTTGAAAAGAAGCTGGATAAATTTGGGGACATCATCTACGCATATGGAAGTGAGAGGTTTGGAGTTGAAAAAAGGAAGGAAAAAGTACAAACTATTCCTGGAAAGTCTAGACGGCAGCAGGAGATTGAACGCTTAGTTAGAGAAAGGAGACAGCTGAGGAACCAATGGAGAAGAGCAGAACAAAGTCAGAAGGAGGGACTCAATCTCTTACAAAGGGTCATAAAAGATAAGCTTGCAACATTGCGCAGAGCTGAGCGCCTACGGAAACGCTACAAAAAGAAGGAGCGTGCGAGAACTAACTTTTATAAAGACCCATTCAAATTTGTAAAGAAGTTATTCACCAGTGAGAAGAATGGCACACTAAAAGCATCTAAGGTTGAGCTGGAGAGATATTTGGAGGAAACACATACAGATTCAAAAAGGCAGGAGCCTATGTCAATTCCGTCAGACATCCCACCTATCAATCCACCAGAATACCAAATGGAGGACTGTGCACCTAAGTGGAAAGAAATAGAGCAAGCTGTGAAAAAAGCAAGGGCTTCATCATCTCCAGGGCCTAATGGAGTTCCGTACAGAGTGTACAAGAGTGCTTCAGGAGTTCTACGAATTCTGTGGAAATTGATGAAAGTGGCATGGGAAAAACAGGTTGTACCAAGAGCATGGCGCCGAGCAGGTGGAGTCTTTATACCTAAAGAAAAAGATTCTACAAGCATCAGTCAGTTTCGTCCCATTTCCCTATTAAACGTAGAAGGCAAGATTTTCTTCAGCATTATTGCTCAGAGATTGTCAGCTTACCTATTAAAGAACTGCTTCATTGACACTTCAATACAAAAAGCGGGCATTCCAGGTTTCCCAGGTTGCTTAGAACACATCAATGTGATCTGGCAACAAATTCAATCAGCTAAAAAGGAGAGGAAGGAGCTCCATGTGACATTCCTGGATTTGGCTAATGCATATGGTTCAGTGCCACATGAACTACTTTGGGCAGCATTTGATTTTTTCAGTGTACCGATGACAATAACAAATTTAGTGAAAGCCTATTTTGGAGATTTGCAATTCAGTTTTTCAACTTCAGAATTCAGCACTACATGGCAATGCCTAGAGGTTGGAATAATGGCAGGATGCACCATTTCTCCACTGGCTTTTACCATGGCAATGGAAGTAATCATTAGGGCATCAAAATGGGTAGTAGGAGGAGAGCGCTTGGCTTCTGGAATGCGACTACCACCAATTCGAGCATACATGGATGACATGACAACCATGACTACAACAGTAGCCTGCACTAATCGATTATTGGGCAAGTTAACCAATAACATTGAATGGGCACGAATGCAATTCAAGCCCACTAAATCAAGGAGCATCTCTATAATTAAAGGCAAAGTAGTAGATAAAACATTCTTCATTAATGGTGAGGCAATACCAACAGTGTCTGAGAAGCCAGTGAAGAGTCTTGGGAGATGGTACGACGGGGATCTAAAGGACACAGTTCGTGTGGGAGAAGTTAGACAACAAGCAGTGGAAGGGTTGAAGAGCATAGACAGCTGCGCTCTACCAGGTAAACTAAAACTCTGGTGCTTTCAGTTTGGTCTACTGCCGAGGTTGCTGTGGCCACTGACTGTGTACGAGGTTTCTTTGACAACAGTAGAGAAGCTGGAAGCTTTAATCAGTTCATACATCAGGAAATGGTTGGGAGTTCCACGCTGCCTCAGCAGAGTGGGACTTTATGGTAAAGGAATACTGCAGCTACCAGTCTCTGCTCTAACCGAGGAGTTTAAGTGCGCCAAGGTCAGACTGGAAATGACATTAGTAGAGTCACGCGATAAATGCGTAAGGGAGGCAGCACCTGTGTTGAAAACTGGAAGAAAGTGGGCGGCAAAGAAAGCTGTGGAAGATGCAAAGGCTGCCCTTCGAATTGGTGATATCATGGGGCAAGTTCAGCATGGAAGAGGGGGTCTTGGTTTCAGTTCAACTCCTCCTACATGGCACAAGGCGGCCCCAGCTCAAAGAAGGAAGCTGGTAGTCAACGAGGTGCAAAAGCAGGAGGAGAGGATGAGGTGTATAAAGGCCATTTCCCAGGCCAAACAGGGAGAATGGATGAGATGGGAGAGTGTGGAACAACGCAAGATTGGCTGGCAAGACCTATGGTCAATGGAACAGAGCAGGATCAGTTTCCTCATCAGGTCAACATATGATGTTCTCCCATCACCACAGAACCTAAACCTCTGGGTAGGAGAGGATCCCTCATGTCCTTTGTGTTCATCACCTGCAACATTAAGGCACATTTTGACAGGATGTAAGGTGGCTCTTAGCCAAGGACGGTTTACTTGGCGCCATGACCAGGTGCTGCGATGTTTGGCCTTAGCATTGGAAGACAAGCGTAACATGACCAATAAGTTGCCACCTGTTCCATCAAAACATTACACACAAAAGACAACATTCCTCCGCCCAGGAGAGCAACCACCAAGAAAAGGTGTTAAAACCAATCCTCGCCCAGGACAACTGGAAGCTGCTAGAGACTGGAATATGCTGGCAGATGTTGGTCAACGGCTTATTTTTCCACCTGAGATTGCCACCACTAACCTTCGACCAGATATTGTCTTGTGGTCTGGATCAGCACGCCTTGTTCACCTGGTAGAGTTAACAGTGCCATGGGAGGACGCTGTAGATGAGGCGTATGAGAGGAAGAAACTGCGGTATGCTCAACTAGCCACTGAAGCGGAACAGCGAGGATGGAGAGTTCGGGTTTACCCAGTGGAAGTGGGTTGTCGAGGATTTGTGGCACATTCTACAACCCGGTTTCTCAGAGACGTCGGATTCAGTGGCCAAGAGTTGCGTCGCACAGTGAAGAACTTATCTGAAGCAGCAGAGAGGAGCAGCAACTGGCTGTGGTTGAGACGGAAAGATTCTGGCTGGGGACAGGTAAGTAAGCTGGGCTGAGTTGAGTGGGGGACGGAGGGGGGTGATGCTGGGACGCCAGAATCACCGTCGAGCCCTCTTGAGGTGTCGTGGGCTAGTCGACGAAACACTGAGGATGGAAGGTGCCCACTTGAAAACCCCAGAGATGTACCCTACTTAGCTCAATCCAGACGGTTGTCATGCTGATGCGCTGGGGAGGCCGCACTTTGGTTGATCCCTGGAGCCAGCATCGCAGCCGTTGTGTGTGCTGATGCGCCAGGGAGGCAAAATAAGCTGATCCCTGGAGCCAGCATTACACTTCAGCCATTAACACCAGACAGAAGGATATCTACATCATCATATGGAAGGAAACGTAAATGGATGGAGACGCATATGGATCACATTAGTTTACTGTAAAGCTACGTCTTAGTTGGTGCTTATCTTGGCGAGAGCCGAGTTCAAATCAGCATGAAGTTTTAACATCTACTCTCGTGTAATGGAAATCTTAAAACATCAAAACATATCTCAAAATAATGCAAAATTTGTCATGACACCGTACCTAATACCTTTAGAGATGTCGTGAGCCAGCATGTAGACGCAGAGCAGCTGACAATTCAATTACTTCCGGATTGGCTAAAGTCTGTGCGCAGTGAAGTATGGAAATATTTTGTTTTGAGGTGGCTGACGATGGAATAGTAAAACAATATAACAAGACCTTGTTTTTCTCCATGGATATTGTGAAGCAAAGCACCACTAAGTTAAAGTAAGTTATTGCTCTTCATATGGAAATAGCTATTAAGGTGATCATATGGCTCCATGTTCAGCGGGACAGTTTGGGATAGTTCAGGCTTTGCAATTCGCAACCCAATGTATTCTGGTATGTTTTACCTGTCTCAGGTACCATTTTTACCTTTAAGAGAAGCAGGACTACACCTACCAGAATGCACTGGGTTGTCAGTTGAAAAGCCTGTACTATCCCAAACTGTCCCGCTGAACATGGAGCCATATGGTCATCTTAACGTCTATATATGTTTGATATTGCAATTGTGTTATTATATTTCTGTGTTTTGGAAGACTTCGATATTATCGCTATCGATATCGAAAATGTGCACGATATCAATATACAATTTTCATGTCATTGCCCCCCATAGTAATTATATATATGTATATATATATATATATATATATATATATATATTGTGAGAGTGTAGTCCTGGGGGAAAAGAAAACAGGACATGGGTGAAAAACCCTAAGTTAATTATAAATTTAATTGTTTTATTAGTAATGATCCCCTGCACCTGGCTATCATTGTCAATTAGAGTCAGGTGCAGGGTATTTAAAGAAAGCAGCCAGTCTGTTTGGGGCTCCTGTGTGGAGAGCCTGCTTGCTAGGGTGCACAAGCGTATGAAGAAGGTGGTACTGTGTGGAAGCCTTGTTGGGATTTGTGTTATTTGTTTAAAAACTGTGGTTTGATTTTGGTTTTTGCAGGTAAACAGCTTAGCTGTCCTGTTATATAGTTTAGGTTCCTGTTTTGTGTTTTAGTTTAGTGCTTAAGAAAAGAGCTAGTTGTTTGTTTTGTTTATTTTGTTTTTGTGTTTGTTTATTAAAAAGATATAGCGTGTCAGCGCTTAAACCTCAATTTCCTGTGTTAAAGGGGCAAAGAACCCAAGTGGGTGCGGTTCTGTTACAATATATATATATATATATATATATATATATATATATATATATATATATATATATATATACAGTGCCTTGCGAAAGTATTCGGCCCCCTTGAACTTTGCGACCTTTTGCCACATTTCAGGCTTCAAACATAAAGATATGAAACTGTAATTTTTTGTGAAGAATCAACAACAAGTGGGACACAATCATGAAGTGGAACGAAATTTATTGGATATTTCAAACTTTTTTAACAAATAAAAAACTGAAAAATTGGGCGTGCAAAATTATTCAGCCCCTTTACTTTCAGTGCAGCAAACTCTCTCCAGAAGTTCAGTGAGGATCTCTGAATGATCCAATGTTGACCTAAATGACTAATGATGATAAATAGAATCCACCTGTGTGTAATCAAGTCTCCGTATAAATGCACCTGCACTGTGATAGTCTCAGAGGTCCGTTTAAAGCGCAGAGAGCATCATGAAGAACAAGGAACACACCAGGCAGGTCCGAGATACTGTTGTGGAGAAGTTTAAAGCCGGATTTGGATACAAAAAGATTTCCCAAGCTTTAAACATCCTAAGGAGCACAGTGCAAGCGATAATATTGAAATGGAAGGAGTATCAGACCACTGCAAATCTACCAAGACCTGGCCGTCCCTCTAAACTTTCAGCTCATACAAGGAGAAGACTGATCAGAGATGCAGCCAAGAGGCCCATGATCACTCTGGATGAACTGCAGAGATCTACAGCTGAGGTGGGAGACTCTGTCCATAGGACAACAATCAGTCATATACTCCACAAATCTGGCCTTTATGGAAGAGTGGCAAGAAGAAAGCCATTTTTTAAAGATATCCATAAAAAGTGTTGTTTACAGTTTGCCACAAGCCACCTGGGAGACACACCAAACATGTGGAAGAAGGTGCTCTGGTCAGATGAAACCAAAATCGAACTTTTTGGCAACAATGCAAAACGTTATGTTTGGCGTAAAAGCAACACAGCTCATCACCCTGAACACACCATCCCCACTGTCAAACATGGTGGTGGCAGCATCATGGTTTGGGCCTGCTTTTCTTCAGCAGGGACAGGGAAGATGGTTAAAATTGATGGGAAGATGGATGGAGCCAAATACAGGACCATTCTGGAAGAAAACCTGATGGAGTCTGCAAAAGACCTGAGACTGGGACGGAGATTTGTCTTCCAACAAGACAATGATCCAAAACATAAAGCAAAATCTACAATGGAATGGTTCACAAATAAACATATCCAGGTGTTAGAATGGCCAAGTCAAAGTCCAGACCTGAATCCAATCGAGAATCTGTGGAAAGAACTGAAAACTGCTGTTCACAAATGCTCTCCATCCAACCTCACTGAGCTTGAGCTGTTTTGCAAGGAGGAATGGGCAAAAATTTCAGTCTCTCGATGTGCAAAACTGATAGAGACATACCCCAAGCGACTTACAGCTGTAATCGCAGCAAAAGGTGGCGCTACAAAGTATTAACTTAAGGGGGCTGAATAATTTTGCACGCCCAATTTTTCAGTTTTTTATTTGTTAAAAAAGTTTGAAATATCCAATAAATTTCGTTCCACTTCATGATTGTGTCCCACTTGTTGTTGATTCTTCACAAAAAATTACAGTTTCATATCTTTATGTTTGAAGCCTGAAATGTGGCAAAAGTTCGCAAAGTTCAAGGGGGCCGAATACTTTCGCAAGGCACTGTATATATACAGTACTGTGCAAAAGTTTTAGGCAGGTGTGAAAAAATGCTGTAAAGTAAGAATGCTTTCAAAAATAGACATGTTAATACATTATATTTATCAATTAACTAAATGCAAAGTGAGTGAACAGAAGAAAAATCTAAATCAAATCCATATTTGGTGTGACCACCCTTTGCCTTCAAAACAGCATCAATTCTTCTAGGTACACTTGCACAAAGTCAGGGATTTTGTAGGCATATAGTCAGGTGTATGATTAAACAATTATACCAAACAGGTGCTAATGATCATCAATTCAATAAGTAGGTTGAAACACAATCATTGAAACAGAAACAGCTGTGTAGGAGGAATAAAACTGGGTGAGGAACAGCCAAACTCAGCTAACAAGGTGAGGTTGCTGAAGAGAGTTCATAAGTCATACACCTGTCAAAAGTCATACACCATGGCAAGACTGAGCACAGCAACAAGACACAAGGTAGTTATACTGCATCAGCAAGGTCTCTCCCAGGCAGAAATTTCAAGGCAAACAGGGGTTTCCAGATGTGCTGTCCAAGCTCTTTTGAAAAAGCACAAAGAAACGGGCAACGTTCAGGACCGTAGACGCAGTGGTCGGCCAAGGAAACTTACTGCAGCAGATGAAAGACACATCATGCTTACTTCCCTTCTCAATCGGAAGATGTCCAGCAGTGCCATCAGCTCAGAATTGGCAGAAAACAGTGGGACCCTGGTACACCCATCTACTGTCAGGAGAAGTTTGGTCAGAAGTGGCCTTCATGGAAGACTTGCGGCCAAAAAGCCATACCTCCGACGTGGAAACAAGGTAAAGCGACTCAACTATGCACGAACACACAGGAACTGGGGTGCAGAAAAATGGCAGCAGGTGCTCTGGACTGATGAGTCAAAATTTGAAATATTTGGCTGTAGCAGAAGGCAGTTTGTTGTAAATGAAAAGCTTCGTTCTACGCAATGTCCGTACCGTGTCAGACAACAAGAACGTCGATTTGAAACAAAACCGTTAAAAGAGAACAGAGAACAGGACATAAAAACAACAGCATTATTTTTGAATCTATACCGTTCACTTTGCATTCATAAGGAGTCTTTTCATTATATTACCATGTCTGCAGGCAACAGTGAAGCATGGTGGAGGTTCCTTGCAAGTTTGGGGCTGCATTTCTGCAAATGGAGTTGGGGATTTGGTCAGAATTAATGGTCTCCTCAATGCTGAGAAGTACAGGCAGATACTTATCCATCATGCAATACCATCAGGGAGGCATCTGATTGGCCCCAAATTTATTCTGCAGCATGACAATGACCCCACACATACAGCGAAAGTCATTAAGAACTATCTTCAGCGTAAAGAAGAACAACGAGTCCTGGAAGTGATGGTATGGCCCCCACAGAGCCCTGATCTCAACATCATCGAGTCTGTCTGGGATTACATGAAGAGAGAGAAGCAACTGAGGCTGCCTAAATCCACAGAAGAACTGTGGTTAGTTCCCCAAGATGTTTGGGCCAACCTACCTGCCGAGTTCCTTCAAAAACTGTGCAAGTGTACCTAGAAGAATTGATGCTGTTTTGAAGGCAAAGGGTGGTCACACCAAATATTGATTTGATGTAAATTTTTCTTCTGTTCACTCACTTTGCATTTTGTTAATTGATCAATATAAACTATTAACATGTCTATTTTTGAAAGCATTCTTACTTTACAGAATTTTTTCACACCTGCCTAAAACTTTTGCACAGTACTGTATATATATATATATAATGCTTAGCCTCTCCACTTATTAAAGTTAGGAGCCACTAGTGACCAGCACGATGCTTGTTTTGGGGTTTGTGTTCACAGGTTTTGGTTTTTTGTTTTACCCCACGTGTCATTTACTTTACTATTTAATTTGCATTATAAATCCACGCACCAGCACATTGACTCACAGTACTGTGCATCTGTACTTCCTGGTCTGACATCACCCACAAGACATTCCGTTCACAGTAACATTCATTTGTAAACACCTGAAGCTTACTTTCACAATGGCATGTAAACGGTAGACCAATATCATAGACTTAACTTGGTGTTAAGATACATTTCTTTCATAGTTTTGCGATCCGTATTTGGTCCCTTTGCCCCAGGGTACCGCGTTCAGTCTCATATTCCACTACGACAAGCTGGTTCAAAAAATGTTTGTTTTAAGTCAGTTTGAGAGCCAATGGGAAAGACATCAGTTAGAACAATGCATACATTACTGTCGTTTCACAAACAGACTTTAAAGTGATGGTTCTAAGGGTCGTTCTAGAGAACAGGTATTGTATTGATGGTACTGTATTAGGTGGTACTGTATTGTATTATATTGAACTGAGCGATTTGAGGAATGGTTATGTATTACACAGAACAATTTAAATATATTTAAGATTCATGGTCAATTTGAATCAATGATGTCCTGCTGCCCATGGTGACCCTACACCCTGCTGACAGTGTTATGGCATGTAATTCACCCCTCTACTTACAGTCCTTACCATCTGCAGCACAATCTGCCCCTTCACCCACTGAACTACTCCAATCTGTAGCTTCAGTTTGAGGGCACACAATATAAACCAGTTGCCATCTGCAGTGCAGAGCAGCCCACTGACCAGTGCCCCCTCCGAACCACATGGCTGCTTCAGACCTGGCTCAGTTCTAGTTTGGGGCTGAAGGGCCAATCGGATAAAGCTGTCCATGTGGTGCCAGATTTATGAGAGAAAATTTACATCTGTGTGAATTTTGTATCAGTTTTACGCCACTCATGAGAAATTACTTTTAGTAACTTCACTCAACACTGTGCATCTCATGTAGTAATGCCAAGGCCCTATTTATGCAATTGACCCAAAGTGTTGCATTCACTGTTTTATCTGAAACTATAATTAGAAAAAAAGACTCTTTCAACCACCATATCTCTCATGGTGATTGACAGCCTGTCACACTGTCCTAGAATCACATTAAAAACTTAATGCAGCATTTCAGAAGCACAAGATTCCCAAGCTCCAGAAAACCCTGTGAAAGGGGAGGGTGATACTGTGTAGCAATGCACAGGGAATGAGCTTCAGATAGCTGTCCTACACCCATAGAAACAGCGATGTGGGGACCTATCTATCACTGCAGGGATTGGAAGCAAGCCATCCATCACCGCCGGGGCTGGAGATACATCTGTTCTTCTAACTGAATGGTGTCACAGACTAATCTTCGACAACGACAGGATTAAAGAAAGCTGCACACAAGCAGTTCAGCACACATCCATCACCACAAGTAATAAATACATTACAGTACTACAGGCTACTAACACCAACAGAGAATACATCAGGGATAATTACAACAGAGGTGTGTGGTGGAGTAAAGCATGTCTAGAGGAGGTCTATGGTGGGGTAAAGCATGTCTAGAGGAGGTGTGTGGTGGGGTAAAGCATGTGTAGAGGAGGTGTGTGGTGGGGTAAAGCATGTGTAGAGGAGGTGTGTGGTGGGGTAAAGCATGTCTAGAGGAGGTGTGTGGTGGGGTAAAGCATGTCTAGAGAAGGTGTGTGGTGGGGTAAAGCATGTCTAGAGGAGGTGTGTGGTGGGGTAAAGCATGTCTAGAGGAGGTGTGTGGTGGTGTTAAAGCATGTCTAGAGGAGGTGTGTGGTGGTGTTAAAGCATGTCTAGAGGAGGTGTGTGGTGGTGTTAAAGCATGTCTAGAGGAGGTGTGTGGTGGGGTAAAGCATGTGTAGAGGAGGTGTGTGGTGGGGTAAAGCATGTGTAGAGGAGGTGTGTGGTGGGGTAAAGCATGTCTAGAGGAGGTGTGTGGTGGGGTAAAGCATGTCTAGAGAAGGTGTGTGGTGGGGTAAAGCATGTCTAGAGGAGGTGTGTGGTGGGGTAAAGCATGTCTAGAAGAGGTGTGTGGTGGGGTAAAGCATGTCTAGAGGAGGTGTGTGGTGGGGTAAAGCATGTCTAGAGGAGGTGTGTGGTGGGGTAAAGCATGTCTAGAGGAGGTGTGTGGTGGTGTTAAAGCATGTCTAGAGGAGGTGTGTGGTGGGGTAAAGCATGTCTAGAGGAGGTGTGTGGTGGGGTAAAGCATGTGTAGAGGAGGTGTGTGGTGGGGTAAAGCATGTGTAGAGGAGGTGTGTGGTGGGGTAAAGCATGTCTAGAGGTGTGTGGTGGGGTAAAACATGTCTAGAGGAGGTGTGTGGTGGGGTAAAGCATGTGTAGAGGAGGTGTGTGGTGGGGTAAAGCATGTCTAGAGGAGGTGTGTGGTGGGGTAAAGCATGTCTAGAGGTGTGTGGTGGGGTAAAACATGTCTAGAGGAGGTGTGTGGTGGGGTAAAGCATGTCTAGAGGAGGTGTATGTTTCCCTCTTTCGGCAAACAGGCCCTCTGCACTGCTAATGTTGGAAATCAAAGACACTGGGGATTTGATTACAATCCTTTAGTATTTACTTTCAACAAGGTGTATTGCTGTTTCTATCAGTCAGTAGTATACTGTAATTGTTGCTTTCACAACAATCCTCACAGTACCTCCTGATCATCCCAACTGCAATCCTCACAGTACCTCCTGATCATCCCAACTGCAATCCTCAGAGTACCTCCTGATCATCCCAACTGCAATCCTCACACTACCTCCTGATCATCCCAACTGCAATCCTCACAGTACCTCCTGATCATCACAACTCGCAGCTGCAGAGATTGTGCACTCACACTACATGAGTACAACACAAGCAGTCTGGAGGTACAGGACTGCACTGCACTCACATCTCTGTGCGGTTGGACTGCTTGCGGCAGGGCACGGTGTTCCTCACGCAGGTCCCTGTCACAGGGTCCACGTTCTCCACGATCACAAAGGGCCGCTCCTCCAGCGTGGCGACAGTCAGGTGCCGGTTGTCTGAGACGGGCTCCAGGAAGGTCCCGTAGCGCGGCCACACGGGATAGCGCATCACCAGGATCCCCTCCTCGTAGGTCCCGACCTGGGCAAGAGAGAGCCAGGGCAGGGTGCATGGTCAATTCAGTGAAGTCTATTGAAAACACATTTTAGCTAAAAATCAAAGAAAACATTTATTTAAATCATTACATTATTTGTATGGTTTTGTGCAGAGAATTTGTGTATGTATTAATCATAATGTGATCTTGCAATTAAAAAATATATATATAGAATTGCAACAGGGAAATGAATCTTTTTTTTATTTATTTTTTAGTCGTTGGCAATTATTTTTTATTATTTTCTCCCAATTTGGAATGGCCAATTATTTTTAGGCTCAGCTCACCGCTACCACCCCTGCGCTGACTCGGGAGGGCGAAGACGAACACACGCTGTCCTCTGAAGCATGTGACGTCAGCCAACTGCTTTTTTTCAGACTGTGGACTCACTATGCAGCCACCCAAGAGCTACAGCGTCGGAGGACAACGCAGCTCTTGGGCAGCTTACAGGGAAGCCTGCAGACGCCCAGCCAGACTACAAGGGTTGCTGGTGCGTGGTGAGCCCAGGACACCCTGGCCGACCTAACCCCCCCCCACACGGGTGGCGCTCGGCCAATTGAATGCCGGCCCCTGGAAGCTCCCGTCCTCGGTCAGCAAAGGAATAGCCTGGACTCTAACTTGCGATGTCCAGACTATAGGGCACATCCTGCACTCCACACGGAGTGCCTTTACTGGATGCGCCACTCGGGAGCCCGAGGGAAATGCATCTTTTATATAAAACAGAATGTCAAGGATTCTATTTGCAGCAGCATGACAAATCAGATGTCCACCCATTTACACAGAGGTGTTTCTGATATTGTATCCAATCCCTGGTTTCTGGTGTACAGCGATCATAAATAAGGTTAATTAATGATAATCTCAGATTTTGTTCAGTATCTTGTAAAGGACAAAAGTAATGCAAACCTAACTATACTTTATTACTCTGGTATTGTGAAAGGAATAGCATGCTGCATTAATACAAGGAAGAAGCAGTAAAAGCAAGTCGTGCAAGGTGAAGGCAGGAAACTCTAATTGATGATTTGGCTGTCAGATGCACCTCAAGAAATATCAAGGGAGAGAGACAGATAGCACTGCCTGCTCAGCACTGGCTTTAGATCTGATTGCATGTCCTTGTTGATTAAACACTCGAATTGCAATGCCGGCAACTCCATTGAATCCCATTCATCCGGGGGGTGCCAGCACAGCTGCTCAAGAGCACAAAAGCTTCATCGAGTCAGTGTGAATGGGCAAGGGGCTCCAGGGCCCCTTTATAGACACAACAGTAGCAAAGCAGTCCCAGGGTCCCTCCAAGGGAAGTTATTTGTAGTAACAGTCTACAAAGTCTGCAGTGCCTCTCGACTACTTTATTAGGTTTGTAAAATGGAAAACAGCAGTACAGCGGTATAAACCAGTGGTGTGCAAAGTGAGGGGCTCGGAGAGTCAGTAAGAGGGGCGCGACTATCACTAAAGGCTACAACATTTTAAATAAATACATAAATGACAGCTAATTATTATTTATTTGTATTCGCGCTACTCTCTGTTCACGTCGCAATGGACCAATCAGAAATAAGGATAAAGGTAGTGACTGTCAAACTGTCACTGTCTCGCTCACACAGAGATTACCACAGAAATACAAAAATGGACATCAATGAGAATTTAATTATTAAAGTAAAAAAATATAATGTTCTTTATGATGCCAGGGTCATGGTTATAAAGACAATAAAAAGAAGGATGCCATACGGCAAGAAATAGCAGAACAATTGATGGTATGCTATCGCTCTTTATTTCATCTTAATTTTAGTCAAAGTGACGGGGAGCGCCACACACTGGTTTTGTATTTCTGTAAAATGTTGATAATGTTGACCAGTAATAATAATCACATTATCAAGCCGTGGTTTTCCCCGAATTGTGGTGTACCCACCCATACTCTCTTTCTGGTAACACTTTATTTTAAGCACTACATATTAGGCATTTATTATGTAGTTATTTGTGACTAATTAGCACATAATATATCATCTATAGCCTCCTAATAAGGGGTTGTTAGGTACTTATTATGCTTATTCTCAAACATGCCTTACTAACAGGTTACTGGACATTAATAAAGGATTTGCATGCCTTATACTGAAGTGAAGACTGTTCTTGGCCATATTAGGTCCTACTAGCTGCTTGTATATGATTAATACCTTGGTAATAAAGCAGCAAAACAAAGTGGACCATGCATGGATAACACTCTATCCCAGAGTTGGACTTTGTTTCCAATAAAGGACTTATTAGGAGGATATTGGTCACTAGTAAAGAGTTGTGCAGCCCCTATTCTGAAGTCAAGGTTTAATTTTCATTAATTAAGAGCTTATTAGAAGCATATGGGTAATTAATGAAGGGTTTTGCAGCCCCTATTCTGAAGTGAAGATTTAATTGTCATTAATTAATAACTTATTAGAAGCATATAGGTCATTAATAAAGTGCCTCCTATTTTCTGTTCTGAATGCCCCTTTATCTAATCTCCATTTGTGACCCCTGGTCCTTGTTTCTTTTTTCAGGTCGAAAAAGTCCCATGGGTCGACATTGTCTATACCTTTTAGAATTTCGAATGCTTGAATCAGATCACTGCATAGTCTTCTTTGTTCAAGACTGAATAGATTCAATTATTTTAGCCTGTCTGCATACGACATGCCTTTTAAACCCATTGTGTTCATGAACCTGACAAAAAAATAAATAAATAAGTGGAAGTAAAAAAAGAAACAGACAAAATCCTTTTATTTTGGAATTTATTTGGGTTTTTTGAAAGAACTGTTAAATTTGCTATATAATTATTTTCCCAGTAAAACATACAATCTTAAATTGGAAATATTTTTTCCAAAAAAGGTCAGATACATACTGCATTCCTAAACAGATACAGCACCAACTGCTGTAGTGTGTAATGGATCTTTTTTTTCTAAGGCCATCAGCAATCTCTTGTAAAGGGATAACATTGGAAATTTAAACAAAGTACTATTTATTTTTTCCGTATTCGGTATTATTAGCATTACAGAAATGGAGATTTTGAACGTGATTTTGCAAGTAAGTCAGTTCCCTGTTGTAGGTATTGTTTTGTTTTAGTTTTTTTTTTTTTTTTTTTACCGTAATAACTGATGACTGATACAGAGAAACAAAAATATATATTTTTTGCTTGGAGAGGAAAAAGAAAAAATAAAGTTTTTAACTTATACAACCCGTTTTAAAAGTTAACAATACTATTTGTCAATACAATTCAACAAAACATGACTCTTACTCCAATGCACACCTGCGGTGTATATAAGTTAAATTAAATCAACCTAATTACATTTTTTAAAATGGTAAAAACTGATATCATAAAACAATAAAACGATTTTCATAGGGCCCTGACTGTTCATGTTAATTTGTGATGTTAAAGCTGAAAATCATGTTAGAAATCACGTTCAAAATCTCCATTTCTGTAATGCTAATAATACAGAATACGGAAAAAATAAATAGTACTTTGTTTAAATTTCCAGTGTTATCCCTTTACAAGAGATTGCTGATGGCCTTAGAAAAAAAAGATCCATTACACACTACAGCAGTTGGTGCTGTATCTGTTTAGGAATGCAGTATGTATCTGACCTTTTTTGGAAAACATATTTCCAATTTAAGATTGTATGTTTTACTGGGAAAATAATTATATAGCAAATGTAACAGTTCTTTCAAAAACCCCAAATAAATTCCAAAATAAAAGGATTTTGTCTGTTTCTTTTTTTACTTCCACTTATTTTTTATTTTTTTTTGTCAGGTTCATTAACACAATGGGTTTAAAAGGCATGTCGTATGCAGACAGGCTAAAATAATTGAATCTATTCAGTCTTGAACAAAGAAGACTATGCAGTGATCTGATTCAAGCATTTGAAATTCTAAAAGGTATAAACAATGTCGACCCATGGGACTTTTTCGACCTGAAAAAAGAAACAAGGACCAGGGGTCACAAATGGAGATTAGATAAAGGGGCATTCAGAACAGAAAATAGGAGACACTTTATTAATGACCTATATGCTTCTAATAAGTTATTAATTAATGACAATTAAATCTTCACTTCAGAATAGGGGCTGCAAAACCCTTCATTAATTACCTATATGCTTCTAATAAGCTCTTAATTAATGAAAATTAAACCTTGACTTCAAAATAGGGGCTGCACAACTCTTTACTAGTGACCAATATCCTCCTAATAAGTCCTTTATTGGAAACAAAGTCCAACTCTGGGATAGAGTGTTATCCATGCATGGTCCACTTTGTTTTGCTATAAAACAATATACAAGCAGCTAGTAGGACCTAATATGGCCAAGAACAGTCTTCACTTCAGTATAAGGCATGCAAATCCTTTATTAATGTGCAGTAACCTGTTAGTAGGGCATGTTTGAGAATAAGCATAATAAGTACCTAACAACCCCTTATTAGGAGGCTATAGATGATGTATTATGTGCTAATTAGTCACAAATAACTACATAATAAATGCCTAATATGTAGTGCTTAAAATAGTCTTACCCTATTTGTTTGTGTTTTATTTATTTTATTTCATCTCCACAAAAGGAGACAGCCTTTGTTTTTCATGACAGTTTTGTTTTTTATTTTATGTACTCATGCAGTATTTATGTTAATTGCTTCGCTCCCGGTGTCCATACTTTATTCACCTCGAATTCGCTCGCTCATGTTCGGTGTACACAGCCCTCTAGCTTCTGATTTAGCTAGCAAAACATATATATATATACACTACCGGTAAAAAGTTTTAGAACACCCCCATTTTTCCAGTTTTTATTGAAATTTAAGCAGTTCAAGTCCAGTGAATAACCTGAAATGGTACAAAGGTAAGCGGTAAACTGCCAGACGTTAAAAAAAAAAGTTTAGGTTACCAAAAACTGAAAAATAATGTACATTTCAGAGTTATACAAAAAGGCCTTTTTCAGGGAACAAGTAATGGGTTAACAACTTACAGCTGTTCTGCAGCAATGGAAGTAAATTAAGCCTTGAAAGTTGATGCTAACAATTCCTACAGGTGTCCCAACTTTTGTTGATTACTTACAAACCCTCTGTCTGTATAAAAGCAGCGTTGGAACAGACTGTGTTACTACACCCTCTTAAGCATTATTTGGACAGTATTGTACTGCAGGAAGTAGTATATTGCTCTCATAATGGCGAGAAAAAGGCAATTAACAAAGGAAGACAGACAGACCATTATAACCCTTAAAAGTGTAGGTCTTTCCTTTAGAGAAATTGCAAAGAAAGCCAAGGTGTCAGTGAGTGCAGTTTCCTACACCATCAAAAGGCACTTGGAAACTGGAGGAAACTCTGACAGGAAGAGGTCTGGCAGACCCAAAGCCACAACAGTATCAAAAGACAAGTTTCTGAGAGTCAACAGCTTGCGTGATAGGCGGCTCACAGGACAACAGTTTCAAGCACAGCTTAACACTGGTCGAAGTACACAAGTCTCAGTTTCAACTGTGAAGAGAAGACTTCGAGCTGCAGGTTTGACAGGTCGAGTGGCAGTAAGAAAGCCATTGCTAAGATGGCAAAATAAGAAAAAGAGGCTTGCCTGGGCCATGAAGCACCACCAGTGGACTACTGAAGACTGGAAGATGGTCTTATGGACTGATGAATCAAAATTTGAAATCTTCGGTTCATCACGCAGGGTTTTTGTAACCCATCGAGTAGGCGAAAGGATGGTTCCTTGGTGTGTGACACCATCTGTCAAACATGGAGGAGGAAGCGTGATGGTCTGGGGCGCTTTTGCTGGATCCAGAGTCGGCGACTTGCACAGAGTGAGTGGCACCCTGAACCAAAACTGCTACCACAGCATTTTGCAGCGCCATGCAATACCCTCTGGTATACGCCTAGTCGGTCAGGGGTTCATCCTACAGCAAGATAATGACCCAAAACATACCTCCAGGCTATGTCAGAACTACCTTAGAAGAAAACAACAAGACGGTAGGCTTCAAATTATGGAATGGCCAGCACAGTCTCCAGACTTAAACCCCATCGAGCTGGTTTGGGATGAACTGGACAGTAGGGTGAAAGCAAAGCAACCTACAAGTGCAACACATTTGTGGGAACTTCTGCAACAGTGTTGGGAAGAACTTTCCGAACAATATTTGATTTCCATTGTAGAAAGAATGCCACGAGTGTGTTCAGCTGTTATATCTGCAAAAGGTGGCTACTTTGATGAGTCAAAAATTTAGATTAAATTTTGTTAAACAAAATTATCTCCAATTGTTTATTTGTTCTATGCTTTAATTTCAGAGTACATTGAGACATTAAACTGTGTAAGTTTCAATAAAAACTGGAAAAATTGAGGTGTTCTAAAACTTTTGA
The DNA here is from genome assembly GCF_902713425.1 of Acipenser ruthenus. NCBI lineage: Eukaryota > Metazoa > Chordata > Actinopteri > Acipenseriformes > Acipenseridae > Acipenser > Acipenser ruthenus. The sequence continues at coordinate 14,032,694 of NC_081205.1, forward strand.
CCGGTAGTGTGTATATATATATATATATATATATATATATATATATATATATATATATATATATATATATATATATTTAGTGAAAACCCAGATTTATTTTTTTATTTTTATTGAATTGCTGAACGATAATGTTATTCAGATTTATGTTAGGTAAATGCACTTAGAAAGGTTGTGCACCACTGGTATAGACCAGAAAGATACTGGTTTCAAAGTGAGATACTACTAGGGGTTTTTAATTATCATCCAAGCATCTAAAGGTGTTTTTTGGAAACAGATGGTCTTGCAAACAGGTGACTCACAGGGGCAGTACTAATGAGGAGCCTTGCTGGTACCAGGGGTCTTAAATAAAGATCAAATACAATTGCATATCAGTATGTTTCCATATACAGTAACGTGTTTTTTTTTGTTCATGCTGCTTCAGATACATTGCTGGTATTAAAGAGTAAGTAGCGGGGTTCCAAAATATATAGGGTTCCACGTCCCCTTGTGCTGCTACAACTGTTTAAATATAGCGTGATACACCCCCTCGTGCTGCTACAACTGTTTAAATATAGCGTGATACACCCTCACGTGCTGCTACAACTGTTTAAATATAGCGTGATACACCCCCTCGTGCTGCTACAACTGTTTAAATATAGCGTGATACACCCTCACGTGCTGCTACAACTGTTTAAATATAGCGTGATACACCCCCTCGTGCTGCTACAACTGTTTAAATATAGCGTGATACACCCCCTCGTGCTGCTACAACTGTTTAAATATAGCGTGATACACCCCCTCGTGCTGCTACAACTGTTTAAATATAGCGTGATACACCCCCTCGTGCTGCTACAACTGTTTAAATATAGTGAGATACACCCCCACGTGCTGCTACAACTGTTTAAATATAGCGTGATACACCCCCACGTGCTGCTACAACTGTTTAAATATAAAAGTTGTCAGGATGTTAACAACGAAAATAAAAATTACAGGTACGTTATTTAAACAGTTGCAGGAACACGTGGGGTCATGTAACACTATATTTTTCGGAATCCCACTCTGACTCTTTAAGGAGCGCTAATCAAGGTTTCAAATCCATTGTTAGTGTCGCCATTCTTGTCAGGACCTATTTTCTTGTGTTGAATAACTTTTTAATCAATGACAGTGAGTGGAGTGCATGCAGTAATAATCAATGACAGTGTGTAGAGTGCATGCAGTAATAATCAATGACAGTGAGTGGAGTGCATGCTGTAATAATCAATGACAGCGAGTGGAGTGCATGCTGTAATAATGACAGTGAGTGGAGTGCATGCTGTAATAATCAATGACAGCGAGTGGAGTGCATGCTGTAATAATCAATGACAGCGAGTGGAGTGCATGCTGTAATAATCAATGACAGTGAGTGGAGTGCATGCAGTAATAATCAATGACAGTGAGTGGAGTGCATGCTGTAATAATCAATGACAGTGAGTGGAGTGCATGCTGTAATAATCAATGACAGTGAGTGGAGTGCATGCTGTAATAATCAATGACAGTGAGTGGAGTGCATGCTGTAATAATCAATGACAGTGCAGAAGTAAAGTTTGTGTTGTAATATGAGGCTGCAGTAAGTTTATAATAAATATTCAAATTGCTGTATTGTTAAGCAAAGTAAGGGTTTTGGTGTGGCGACAGTAAGAGCCTGGGCCTACCTTTTCCCATTCATGTTCTCTGTTCAGGGTGATGACCAACATGGAAGGCCTCACCAGGTAACCATCACTGTTGAAGGCGAAGTCCTTGTGTTCCCAAGTTACATTGAGCATGTGTCTGCAACAGAGCGAGACAGAGTGAGGGCTATGTAAAGCAGGAGATAACCCAGGTATTGGGGTACTTTCCTACTGCTATACTGGGCAAAAATACTGCTGTAGGTCTTCAACCTGTTTGATCATTACAAATCACTATATATACATGCATTTCCAGGTAAGAAAGCCCAGTGACTGCTGCTGATTTTCTGATAGCCGGTTACATTAGGTGCAAGGAGTCTAATTAGGTGGGTAAATGCTCAGTTTAAAGCATTGCAAAGCTCAGTGACAGTATTGTATGGCAATGCTAAATGTTCCAGTGTCACCAAGGTCACAGAGACAATCATCTGTACCAGCTGTCCTCCTGCTCACAGCCTGTTGGGGCTAACAAAGGGTTTACATTCAACTGACCACTTTAAAAAGAAACATAAAGACTCAATCCCTTTTAAGCTCACCCACCTTGCTTGTCTGTCAAGGTAGCCACCCCCTGTGTGAAAACAAGTGACATCACTACAGTCACCCTGTGTGTGAAAACAAGTGACATCAAGACAGCCACCCACTACCAGGAACTGTGGCTCATTGCAAAAAGCCTCACAAAAATCTATTGGCTTGATCTATAAGGGTAGAGGAGCAGGGTGGGATTTGGAATAGGAAACAAGTCAAGGCAGACAAGGGGAAGGTTCTGGAGTGAGGGCAGAGGAACGACCTGGGGTACTGGGGCTGGGTGAGGGCAGGGGAATAGTCTGTTTGATTTGTTCCATCTCTTGTTGGCTATCCTGCGGAAATAATTAGGAGGGTCAAAAACACTAAACGTCAGACAGACTTCATTCGGACTGACGTTGCCACAAGGCCTGAGTTCTATTCATCGCAGACAAACTGAACAGCCTCTAGGGTAAAGATTTGGAAACTGGCAGAATCATTCTCGGGACCAGATGAGCCCCCCATTGCTTCCGTTTTTAAACTAATCAGAGTTCTGCTAAACTGGATACAGGGCCATGTGATCGTCTTCCAAGGACCTTGTCAATGTGGGGTCAGCTGGAGCTAAACTCTCCTGACCTCCTTCAGCATCCTTGACATCCAGGGTCAAGACAAGCCAGGTGCCAAGTACAGGCATTTCAACATGTGGGCACTTTCATATAAAAGACAAGCCAGGTGCCAAGTACAGGCATTTCAACATGTGGGCACTTTCATATAAAAGACAAGCCAGGTGCCAAGTATAGGCATTTCAACATGTGGGCACTTTCATATAAAAGACAAGCCAGGTACCAAGTACAGGCATTTCAACATGTGGGCACTTTCATATAAAAGACAAGCCAGGTGCCAAGTATAGGCATTTCAACATGTGGGCACTTTCATATAAAAGACAAGCCAGGTGCCAAGTATAGGCATTTCAACATGTGGGCACTTTCATATAAAAGACAAGCCAGGTACCAAGTACAGGCATTTCAACATGTGGGCACTTTCATATAAAAGACAAGCCAGGTACCAAGTACAGGCATTTCAACATGTGGGCACTTTCATATAACAGACAAGCCAGGTACCAAGTATAGGCATTTCAACATGTGGGCACTTTCATATAAAAGACAAGCCAGGTGCCAAGTACAGGCATTTCAACATGTGGGCACTTTCAAATAAAAGACAAGCCAGGTACCAAGTACAGGCATTTCAACATGTGGGCACTTTCATATAAAAGACAAGCCAGGTGCCAAGTATAGGCATTTCAACATGTGGGCACTTTCATATAAAAGACAAGCCAGGTGCCAAGTACAGGCATTTCAACATGTGGGCACTTTCATATAAAAGACAAGCCAGGTGCCAAGTATAGGCATTTCAACATGTGGGCACTTTCATATAAAAGACAAGCCAGGTACCAAGTACAGGCATTTCAACATGTGGGCACTTTCATATAAAAGACAAGCCAGGTACCAAGTACAGGCATTTCAACATGTGGGCACTTTCATATAAAAGACAAGCCAGGTACCAAGTACAGGCATTTCAACATGTGGGCACTTTCATATAAAAGACAAGCCAGGTACCAAGTATAGGCATTTCAACATGTGGGCACTTTCATATAAAAGACAAGCCAGGTGCCAAGTACAGGCATTTCAACATGTGGGCACTTTCATATAAAAGACAAGCCAGGTACCAAGTACAGGCATTTCAACATGTGGGCACTTTCATATTTGTACGTAAAGGTTAAAGGAGTGATACTGGAAAAACAGCTTTTAAGGATAATCACCCCATGACAGAAATTTATAACGGACCACAATATTTTCTGATTCTTTGATCACTTGTATAGTGTATTTATTTTCTATCTTCAGTACTGGTTAAAGTACCATCTTTGTTCGATGTATAGGTGATATACAGTATGATGATTCCGACATGTGTTTGCACCAAAAATATAGTGATGCTCTCTACAGAGAAACTACTCTTGTAAAAATTTTACATGGTCAAAATGTTTTCCCATAGTTATACTAATGTATGCATTTACCACAGTTTACTATTGTTTGATATGTTTTAATATGCTTTTACATACCTCTGAGCTTGTACAATGCTTATCTATAATTTGCCATGATTTCTTGCACTTTGCTAAACTTTTATAAGGTTACCTCTAATATTCCAAAGCAGTCAGCTGGGAATGCAGATATTTCAGTGTGCTCTGTGGCGGCAGGTTTACCTGTAGAAGGTGTTGTTGCTCAATGTGGGGCTGGAGGGCGAGCGGCAGTCCGTGTGCCCCTGGGGAACGTAGCCGCGCTGCTTGACGAAGCTTTGCACCCCTTTAACCACGATGGCCACCCCGTCCCGCACGCGCTGCCGCAGGCTCATCTTCCAGCGGTCGCTCATCACACTGATCACGCCCACAGGGAAGACGTCGGAGGGCAGCGTGTCCGTGCTGCCCACCGCCAGGCTGGGGAGGATCCAGATGTAGCCGGGGCCCACCAACCCTGCATCAGCCGCCACGCTGAACAGGTACTGGGCCTCCTCGTGGGAGCAGTACACCATCAGAACCTGGGCGTCCAGCTGCTTGAGGAGGCGGCGCGCCCGCGTGGTGCCGTCCGGAGACATTTCGAAGGAGAGGATGTCCTGCAGGTCCCACAGGAAGTAGCTGGTGTCGGTGAAGTCCTTGACGTGTTCGATGAAGCTGGTGTAGCCAGGGTACAGGCTGGTGATGACGGCGAAGGTGCCCCAGTCATACTCCTCCATCAGCTTGAACATCACGCTGACCTGCTGCTCGATGGAGGCGCCCAGCTGCAGGAATGTGGAGCCACTCTCCTGGAGAAGGGAGGCAGACACACACTGGGGTTAGAGTAACACTCCACGGTGACAGCCAGCAGGGCCAGCGGCAGGTTTTTGTGGGATCAGGGCAATGGACCTCTAGTGGGCCCCCCCTTAACCCCCAAATCAAAAAGGTTTTAATAATCAGTAGTCCCTTGCTAAAAAAGACATGTCTGGAGTCATGAGTTGTCCAGTTTAAATAAATAAATATATAAAAACATTTTTTTTCTATAAATATGTACAGTGGGCCTGTACAGTAGTAAAATCAAATGAATACCTGTAGCACACTTTCTTTTTACTTTAGCCTACCTGTAACACAAAAGAAATCATCCTGCTGCATTTTACACATTACTGTACAGTGTGAAAATAGTTAAGGATTATTTTTAATTAAAACTAAATTGTTTTAGCGCATTTTCTTTTTTTACTGTAGCCTACTTAGTTCACAAGTAACAGAAAACAGAACTGTCACACGGCTGGCTGAGTGGTGCCGTCAGATCCAGGAAATGAATAACACACAGGACAGATGGAATGAAATGATGATGAAGACGCTTGCTTGCGCCGGTTTATTGTAAAATAAAAAGGTTTTAACAAAACACAGGACACGGCAATTTAGCCAAAATAAACAGCCAAACAAAACGAACAGACAGTGACACACAGAGTACGAACACTAAACAAACAAGTACCGTGCTGGTCCTCAAGCACCATGTAGCAATTGATTATTATAATTATTTCTCTCCTCACTCTCTCCCGTTCTTTCGCCCTGAATACACAACCCTGAGTGAGTAAAAGGTGCATCTGTATATACTGTTGTGCCGGGATTCAATTACTAATGAATTATTCACTTGAATCCCAGCACGTGAATTAATTATGTGCAACCTCGTGCTCACATATTAAATACTTTAAATGCACATGAAGTGATGTGCAATCCTCGTGCTTAAATACAACTATACATTTTAAATAACTCGTGCTGCACACACCCATTTATATCCCGTGCAGCCAACTACAATACACCAACATTAACACACGCAACATACAACACAGAAAAGCACACGGGCGGGGCACATTGCCACAAGAACACACACTTACATATTTAAATTTACATAACAAATTTGACTGTACTTATTGTATTTTTTTTTAGATTTTCATTTTGTGTAGAGTTTTCCTTCCGTTTCTTTTCATTTGGAGGTTCCAGAGGTTTGGCAGGTTTCATTCTGATGGTTTAAGATCGTATAATTATATTAGGCGTTCAGGTGTTATGATAATAATAGAAGTTATGATAATGAGGCTCGACAAAACGCTTGTCAATTGAAAGTCTTAATTGTTGGAAAGTATGAAGGAAATGTGCCAATTATAGAATATCTTTAATTGGGACATTTGTATAATTGTATGCAGAGATCAGCCAATAGCTTTCTGCTTTATGAAGAACTGGGTAGGACGGAAGCTAATAGGGAGAGAGAAAAGGCGGGAGTAAGGGAACAGGAGGCAAGTAAGAAAAGAGAAAAGAAAAAAGGGGAGATCTGGAAAGTTTTACTGCACTGCATGAATACAGTTTAGTTTAGTGAAAACTAAATGTTTCTAGCCCTAAAGGCTGCTTGAGTAGGATAGCTGACACAGAAATAGTACATTTATTCATATTTCCAATTTCATTTCTGTATGTGTGTGGGCCCCCCTCTGTCGGGGTCCCAGGCGCTTGCCCGGGTGCTGACGTCGGCCCTGACAGCCAGCATTTTTAAATAAATAGGCCCTGCATAAAAAAAGTAAGACTGTTTCAAGGAAACATTTTTCAAGGACTGCTTTGGGTTAGAGTTAGGGTAAAGAGTGTTTACAAACATTTGAAAAGTAAAAATTAACTTCTAACCCTCTATCAGACGGTTGAGAGAAGGGTTCATGAACTGCGAACTTGATTTAATTAATTAAAAAACCCAGTCTTGAACAAAATATTCCTACAAACATTCCTTAAATGAACAGTGTTCATTTTCCCCTGTGTGGGTTCTTGTTATTATACTTGTATTCAGAATATGCTGCAGGCATTAAAGATAAACCACTCTGGAACTAAAAGTTGTGTCCTGGTACCTAATTGCTTCCTGTGCTGTACTGCATGTCAACCTCTTTCCAGTGGTCCTGTTTCAACATTAGTGTTGTACTTGAAAAATAAGTATATCCAAATAATAATAACAATAATATCAATAATAATAATTCAAAGAACTCAAATATTTTCAACACAACAAAATGTAGTTCTGTGATAAATCCACCAGTCCACAAAGTAATCTAGACTGCAAGTGTAAAAACAAACTACTTTGAACTCAATGATACTGATGGACATATTAATCAGTTTTAAAGTAGTCAGTTAACATAACAACCTTCACATATTGCCTCATGTTGATCTGCTGTATTCACTTTTCATTTCCAGTCTATTTTCTCTTTGGTTTGAGTGCAGCATATTGATTCTGTGCCCTCACAATGGGCCTGTGTCCTATTTTGACCTGAAAAAAGGGGACCAGGGGTCACAAATGGAGATTAGATAAAGGGGCATTCAGAACAGAAAATAGGAAGTACTTTTTTACACAGAGAATTGTGAGGGTCTGGAGCCAACTCCCCAGTAATGTTGTTGAAGCTGACACCCTGGGATCCTTCAAGAAGCTGCTTGATGAGATTCTGGGATCAATAAGCTACTAACAACCAAATGAGCAAGATGGGCTGAATGGCTTCCTCTCGTTTGTAAACTTTCTTATGTTCTTCTTATGTTCTTATTGTCTATACCTTTTAGGATTTTGAATGTTTGAATCAGATCGCCGTCTAGTCTTCTTTGTTCAAGACTGAATAAATTCAATTCTTTTAGCCTGTCTGCATGTGACATGCCTTTTAAACCCAGGATAATTCTGGCTGCTCTTCAGCAATATCGTTTTTGTAATGAGGTGACCAGAGCTGAACACAATATTCTAGGTGAGGTCTTACTAATGTATTGTAAAGTTTTAACATTACTTCCCTTGATTTAAATTCAACACTTCTCACAATATATCCGAGCATCTTGTTGGCCTTTTTTATAGCTTCCCCACATTGTCTAGATGAAGGCATTTCTGAGTCAACATAAACTCCTAGGTCTTTTTCATAGTTCCCTTCTTCAATTTCAGTATCTCCCATATGATATTTACAATGCACATTTTTATTGCCTGCATGCAATACTTTACACTTTTCTCTATTAAATGTCATTTGCCAAACATAGCTGTGCAGATTGAGAACAGATCATAGTGCGTTCCATTGGCTTGGGAAACAGTAAGAAAGTTCCCATTCAGCCTGCGTCCAGCATTGATAAATGCAGTATAGTACTATAGAATGTACTGTGGAATTATTAGACTGTTTGGCTCAGGGCCTCGCCTTCTGGTTCAGATGGGAGCCGCTGTCATGGCAAATTTCTTCCAGGCGAATGTCATGTGGGCAAGTCACATGATGGTTCTGTCCAGGCAAATCATGTGATATATCTTGTGCTAACCCTTTTAGTGTTTGGTGTCCAATATATTTGACATTGAGAAAGTAGGTATGGGAATGTGGCAGGGACAGTTCCATCATGGACTCCTCAAGAGCATGTGCGGTACTGCAGGGGTAGCTGGGACGTCCGGCCATGGAAGAGAATACATGATTGGCGCGGGGGGGGGGGGGGGCGTGTCTCAGTGAGCACCTGACCTTTTAAAAAGGGAACTGAGCTACTCACTTGTTCTAATCAGAGGTGAACGATGGAGAGTGAGAGAAAAAATCAGCTTGAATCAGCTACCACTACAAAATCACTAGGAGAGCTCAGGGAGAGTGAACTAGCCAATACAGTAACAGTTCTGCCTTTTAAAAGTCACTGCGTGTTGGCCAGGACAATTGAAACATGTTCGACTAGGGCTAGCTTAGGGAATTTTAGAATCCTGACGCAGTAAAGGGGGGGGGGGGGATTGTAGCCCAGTAGGCTCCTGGAGCGAGACCCTCCTTTAGTAGAGGTACACTCGCCCAGCTTTTGTTTTCTCTGTGTTTTGTTTTCACTGTTTTGTATCCATTATTTCTTTGTTTACACTCCCGTTTGTGTATCTGCGCCCATGTCTATAACATTGTAAGTACAGTCACATGGTCTCTGCCTCACTCCAGCCTAGGTGCTGTCATTGTTGGTGTCCTAGTAGTGGCAGCTTATAATCGCATCGAAAAAAGAACTGCAACAAATCATTAAATCATTAAATCTGCGCTCCTGAGTGGCATTGTCAAGCGCAACAACTATGTCTGTCAGACATGGCCTGCCAGCGGATAACCCACAATCCCCTTTTGCAGGGAACATACCCAGGGCAATATATATTCATCTTTAAATAAGTTTAAGTCTTTTTTGTTTTACAATATTTTTGTACTGGAATATTTATATTTTGATACTATATTTGTATTAACACTAGAAGCGCCACAATTTCGAACTGCCAAAGAAGCGCCAAACCATTTTAACCGATAATGAAAGACAAATGATCGTATAAAACTCAAAAGTTTTATTTATAAACATCAAATAAGACATTTGTATAGCTGTGTGATAGAGAGAGAAAGGATCGATGCTGTAAATCTCCCTCCCGATTAGAAAGGGCGCAGTGTGTAAGGGGGAAGGTACGCTGCCTCCTAGATCTACCACCTTGGTGGTAGGTGGAAACCGGAAGGTGACCATATTAGGAGGGGCGCGTAGCTGCAAGTACTCAGGACGATTCCAGTGCAGTCAGCTGCGGGGCAGCCCTCTTTTGGAGAAACCAGGCGACGCGTTGACTGCAGGGAGGAGTTTGCTGGGTACAAAGGGGAAGCAGCTACGTCAAAACCTCCCCTTGCGCTGAGTTAAAGAGCGATCGGCCGGAGCCGATGTTTGTTTTTTTGTGTGATTACGTGTTTTGTTTTTGTGTGTTAACAGAGGAGCAGGAGGACGGGAGGCTGTAGCCAGCGAGCCAGCACTTACCCCAGAGCACGCCCCTCATTACACAGCACTTCACAGCACTTCACAGCACAGCGCACGCACCACAAACCCTGGAAAAGAAGAGCACATTTTCGTGCATGGAGGACTGTGGTTATTGGAGTGTGTTTTTGTTGCTTTTGTTTTAGCTGGATGTTGCTGAGTTTTGCCCCATTACCATCGCTGGTACTGGGGCTTATTATTTATTATTATTATTATTATTATTATTATTATTATTATTATTATTATTATTATTATTATTATTACTTATTTTTCCAAGTGGATTTATTTTATGATCTTTTTGTTTGTTAATTATTAAAACCTTTTTGTTTTTGGGAGAATTCAGTCTGGACATTCACTTTCTACTGCACCACACCATTCACCGTGTCACAAGCTGAAACACCATATTTAAATGGGAAAAAAAACAAAGAATATTTTTTTTCAAAAGGAGCCGTACAAACAAGAACAACTTAAATAAAACATAAATAAAATAAACATTTCACTAGTAGCTATTTTGTAATGGGTCTCTGTACATAGGAAATTGTATAAACATTTTATTTCTTTGTAAAAATAATATCAAAGGGTCTTTTTTTTGAAAATAGTATATAATGCAATACTTCAAAATATAAATAACTTTAATACAATAAACTATTTACATAACATATTTATTTAGACTACATACCTGGCAGTTTTCTAACCTGTACAGTCCACACACAATACACGCTTCTCCACTTTCCCTGAGTATTTACCGCACACTGCCCTTCCACAACCAGCGCAGACAGCCAAAGTTTTGTTGTCGTTGCATTGTGCAACCTGGCACTGTTTCCTCTTGCGTGTGGGTGCAGCGGCTGCAGCACTGCCAGAGGGGGCATCTGTCTCTGTCCTTTTCTGATCCATATGTGCTTGCTGAAGCTCAGTGGCTAACTGCAAGATGAAGTCCCTCCTGTTGCAGTTTTCTCCGGTACATTCCTTGTACAAAATATACGCATTGATGGCTGCCAGGTCCAAAATGTTATAAAACACAGCCACAGGCAACTAACGAGACCTGCCTTTGACTGAATTCTGTCGTGCCATCTGGTCCAGCACATCCACACCGAACTTTGTGGCATTGTAGTATTCCACTGTCTCAGGCATTTTTTGCCACTGTTTTGTGCATAGAGCTGAGAATGAACCTGCAATGCTATACACAGGGGGGTACCTATGACTCAGAGAGGCGTGTTTTTCAAGCCCTCAAAGAATGTAGGCAGGTAGACAGCACTTGGTCAAGTATTGATTAGACTGTATTGAAAAGGACAGGTGATTGTATTGAAAAGGACAGGCAGGATTATAGGTTATATTTGATAAATAAATATGTATTGAAATAACCCATTAAAATGACCGGATTTGGCACTTCTAGATAAACGTGCTTATAACTATCAATTTCTTGTGAATATGCGGCTCAAACGCCATCAGTATATCTAATAAATATATTTAAGAAAAGTCACAAACTTTTAAAATTTAAATTTTAAAACCCAAAACAATCAAACTGACCGGCTTGGTGCTTCTAGTATCAATGGAATCATAATTAAATGCGCTGATGTATAACTTGATACCTTATTTTTCTTCGATGCAAGAACAAAATTAGCCCCAACTGGAGCCTGAGGAGTGACCTCCGACACTGGGTAGAGTTCAGCTGCAAGGCCAGATGAGGGAGGAGCGACCTCCGACGCCGGGCAGAGTTCAGCCAGGTGAGGGAGGAGCGACCTCCGACGCCGGGCAGAGTTCAGCCAGGTGAGGGAGGAGCGACCTCCGACACCGGGCAGAGTTCAGCCAGGTGAGGGAGGAGCGACCTCCGACGCCGGGCAGAGTTCAGCCAGGTGAGGGAGGAGCGACCTCCGACGTCGGGCAGAGTTCAGCCAGGTGAGGGAGGAGCGACCTCCGACGCCGGGCAGAGTTCAGCCAGGTGAGGGAGGAGCGACCTCCGACGCCGGGCAGAGTTCAGCCAGGTGAGGGAGGAGCGACCTCCGACGCCGGGCAGAGTTCAGCCAGGTGAGGGAGGAGCGACCTCCGACGCCGGGCAGAGTTCAGCCAGGTGAGGGAGGAGCGACCTCCGACGCCGGGCAGAGTTCAGCCAGGTGAGGGAGGAGCAACCTCCGACGCCGGGCAGAGTTCAGCCAGGTGAGGGAGAAGCGACCTCCGACGCCGGGCAGAGTTCAGCCAGGTGAGGGAGGAGCGACCTCCGACGCCGGGCAGAGTTCAGCCAGGTGAGGGAGGAGCGACCTCCGACGCCGGGCAGAGTTCAGCCAGGTGAGGGAGGAGTGACCTCCGATGCTGGGCAGAGGTCAGCCAGGTGAGGGAGGAGCGACCTCCGACGCTGGACAGAGTTCAGCCAGGTGAGGGAGGAATGACCTCCGACGCTGGGCAGAGTTCAGCTGCAAGGCCAGGTGAGGGAGGACCCTCCATCTGGAATTAGGGCAAGCCTCCACTAATAACATAAAAAACATATGAGCTCCCAAGACTAAGACAGACGAGGTGGTGGATGGCCAGCATTGAGCACCCCCCACAAGGCTCTTTTTCATTGTGATTAAGACGATTGCTTGGGCAGCAGTGTGGAGTAGTGGTTAGGGCTCTGGACTCTTGACCGGAGGGTTGTGGGTTCAATCCCTGGTAGGGGACACTGCTGCTGTACCCTTGAGCAAGGTACTTTACCTAGATTGCTCCAGTAAAAACCCAACTGTATAAATGGATAACTGTTTGTAAAAATAATGTGATATCTTGTAACAATTGTAAGTCGCCCTGGATAAGGGCGTCTGCTAAGAAATAAATAATAATAATAATAATGTGCGGGGTCGCCGGTTTGCGCCCAGCCTTAGAATCAACTGCCAGAACAATCCCATAACAACCCTATTGCTCTGCAGATGGAAATAGGCCCATTGCAGGGATGTCGTTCAGAACTCTGCAAAATAACAAAGCAGGTTTGTTCCTCTGGGTCATCTCGTTTTATTTTCCTTTAAAAACCACATGCTGTACTGTAGGCACCAACTTTATCTCATGAGGTATAACAAAATCTGTTTTTATGAATAAAATGTAGTTCATGACACTGTTCTAGACTGCTGTTGTCTTCTTCCAGTTTCATGAATATAAAACTTTATTTTACACATGAAAACAGAAACAAGGCCCACAATATCCAAGTTTGCCGGCTACAGTATAGCACTATTCACTACAAAGGGAAGTCGCTTATCTAGTTACAAAATTGCAGCTATGTTTAAATAGTGTCTCAAAATTGATTAACAGTATAAGAAATTATTCATCAAGTTCTGTAAAAGGGCCTGTAGCAGGGCGGTAGAGAACCTTGTACATTCATTTGTTTATTTATTTTCAGAACGGGGGTTCCCCCTCCGCCCGTGTGTTATTTTGTGTTTGCTTATGTATTTATTATTTATGACGCAGAGGCGCCGTGTGTTCTGTTATTATTTCTGTGTTTAGTTATGTATTTTAAATGACGGCGAGCGCCGTGGGTTTTGTTATTGTTTTGTTTTATGTAAACGTATTCTGTCAGAGGCGAGATTGGTGCTCGTCCTCTGCCAGGAATAATTAGAAAACCCGTGCAGAATGTGACTGGGGCATTATTAAATAATAGATAGTTAATCCCTCGGTCACTAATATAAAAGCCTGCAGCTCTCGGCACTGGTGGTGGGTGTACGAGAGGAGCATAGAGAGTGAGGAGAGAGAGAAAGAGAAAAACGAAACTTAAAAATAACATAGGAACAATGAAGGCAATCTGCCCAGCCTGACCTGTGTTTTATTTCTTTTGTGTTTGAGATTTGTTTTGTTTACCTGTTTTATTTTGCTCTGTGAGCAAGTCTTTTTTGTTAAAACCTTTTATTTATTTTTGTGTTATTTTTGCTGAATAAAAACAGCGGCCAACCGCGTCTTTCTTTTCAAACTGCAGTGCCTGGTGTCAGTATTTTTACCTTCCTGCATCTGTCGTGACATCACCGCCCAGCCATTCCTATCACAGGGCCATTTGAAGTGTTTTTTTGTGAAAGGAAACTCAATCTGTGAATTTTCAAAGCTTAATACTGTAACAAACAACTTGAGTTCTTAAATTAACTAAGTTGCTTGTAACTCATTTTGTAGAAATTGCAGGCCTTGATGAATCTGGCCCTAGCTGTTGTGTTTACTTGCAATGCGGTTACAGAGAAACACATCATTGCTCAGGACTGACTTTCACAGAAGACTGTCGTTGTCGGTGTTTCTGTTTCTCTGTTTGAACTCATAAGCAGTAGACACACAGCACTTCAGGGGTAGTTACACTTGGAATGCAAATTCTATTCATGTTTTAATGACAAAATATATTTAACTCGGATGGACCATCCTATTTAGGTCAGCAGCTGCTGCTCGACTCAAACTAGCTATTGCCTCAGGCCTGAGAAACACAGGACTGTTGTGTCATTGGAGCCAAAGAGCAGCCTTCACCTGGAAAGCCTTCCTATGGCACTGAAAAATGCTCCCCCTTGTTAAAATCCTGGAAGGCCTTCATCATTGCAACGGTAGTTTACAAAATAAAAAAGGAACAAAAAAGAAAAAAAACTGATAAGCTGGTCACAAGCATCCCTCTTCACAAAGCTTCAGCTTGTGAGTTATTTAAAGAACTGTGAGATAACGCTTCCTGTTTGAATGATCTACAGTTTGGTATTCATTAACCCTTTATTCTTCTCTTACCTGTGTAATCTGAATGTTACCGACAGTTTGTGACAGGGTACGCCCTGCCCCTGTGTGTATTATATTGTTGTGTAGATAAACATATTGTTTAATTTTGTAAAAACACACTGTTTTATTATTGTTACAGCCTGGATGGGGTTAAAATGCCCCATTCAGATAAAATTGTGAGAATGCGTGGTCAACAGCGAGTGCTTATTAATAAACTGGCTGTTGACCAGGCATATGATAAAACCTGTGCCGAATGTGGTTGAGGGGTAAATTAAGTCATTGATAGCCAGTTGAACCTTCGGCCACAATATAAAAGACCTGCAGCTTTGGCTGAACAGGAGTGTTGGAACGAGAAAGCGAGACAATAAGAACTAGAAACACTAAGCAATTGCTACTCATGCTGGCTTTAACAAGCATAATAGCCTACTTTTTTATTTAGTGTTTGCTTTATTTTGTGTTTTGTCTATTTTGGCCAACATTGGCCGTTTTGCTTTACAGAAGTGTTTTGTTTGTTCAGACCTTTTATTTTGTTTATTAACAATTCAACTGCGCAAGCAGAGCTTTCATTCATACCCAGTCTGCTGTTGATTTTCATCCATTTCCCGGTTTGAAGTCATCCACATGAGCAATCCGTCACACACTTGTAGGAACCGTCAATGAAGGCCCTGCTGTAGCGAATGAGTTGTGCTCTTATTTTAGCCGGGCACTGCTACCGTGCATTATTATCTACTGCTTGGTTTTAACCTTGTCTTGTAGTGATAATGATATGAAAGCTATGTTATGTCATTTGCTGTTCAAAGTATGTGAACAATATACAGTATATGAAAAATGTAATGTTACTAAAGAGCTGATAGTTCAAATATTTTCACTAGAACAACATAACCACGCTTAGAGACATCATCAAATCTGAACAAATTATTGATGAACAAATTACGCTTTAATAATACAAGAGCAACAGGGCTTGTTTGTGAAAGTGGTGGCAGGGCACAGGGAGTCTCCAGTTCTGCAGATACAATCCTGAGTCCGGGGGGCACCCAGTTCAAGGTGTCTGTTCCTCTCCCCCGGTGTGTGGAGGTGAATGGGTAACTGTTAGAAGAGACTTTAAAGTTAGGGATTCCTTATCTGTGTCTCATAAACTCAAAATCAGAAACAATCAAAACCCTCCTGAAATAAATTCTAATGAAGTGATCTTTGTAAAACATGTTAGCACAGCATTTAGGAACACTCAGAAAACACATGGTAATTGTTTTCCACGTGCAAGAGTGCTTGATATTGCTTCTCAAATGGACAATCTAATTGAACAGCATAAACAGGTGTCAACCATGATTGTCCATATAGGTAATAATGATATTAGGTACAGGGAGTCTGAGACTCTCAAGAATAATTGTAAATCCCTTTCTTGTAAATTAAAAGAACAAGGTAGAGAGATCATTGTTTTGGGACCTCTACCTGTTAATGGTAGGGGTTGCAAAGCTTTCAGTAGACTGTCCTCTTAAATAGATGGTTAACAGATTGGTATACTTCTGAGAAGCTGTGTCTTATTGATAACTGGGATAGCTTTTGGGAGGGACCTTTTTTTTTTTAAGAAAGATGGTTTGCACCCCAATAAGAGGGGTTCGGTTAAATTGGTAAAAAAAAATATAAGCGTATCTTAAAGATTCTTGACTAAATGGGAGAAGGGATGCTTCATGACCTCAACTTAAATGAACAAACTTCACAAACGAATGACTCTATTGAGGTAGTGACTGTACCCCGTTATCACTGGTCAGCCTCTTCCTGGGGTTCTTGTCCTGAGAATTTAATTAAAATTGCTACTACGATATCGTGTGGTTACTCAAATTACCCTACGCTTGGCATTACTCAATGCAAGGTCTTTAGCTGGTAAATCTATCTTAATTAATGAGTTTATTTTAGAATCAAGGTTCTCCTTCTCTCAGAGCACACATCCTATAGCAGAGGCTTGTCCATCAGGGTTCTCCTTCTCTCAGAGGACAAACAATTGAAGTCGTAGTTTTATTCAGGAACATCATATAAAGCATCTACACAACCGAAACATTGTAAATAAACTGACATTTGAACAGAAATGTGTTTATATACAGACATATTACATAAAGCGCAACCTCAAAAAATTGTAAAAAATTAAATAAACAAATATTTGAAAATAAATTTGTGTATATACAAGTATATCATGTACATAAACTGTACAACTGAAACGATGTAAATAAGTATCAAAATGTTCTACAATAAATGGGTTTATATTGCCTACATAACAAAGCGCATATACGCAACCGAAGCTATACGTTTATATGCAGACATACTATAATCAAAATTACATGAATAAATAAACATTTGAACAGAATGGACTTCATGTACAATCATTTACAAAGTCTAAGTTCTGGCACAAATCACACAGATCCTGCGCTTTTCAAAATATGCAGTGTACTTACCACAGACTGTCTTTGCGCATTGGCACAACTATCAACAGTAACCCAGGCTTCTGGCACCAAAAGCTCCACGGGCTTATACTAGTACAATGGAAACTTCTAATTCTTCCAAGGGTATTGACCAGGGATCATCTTGGTGTCACTGCTGCTGGAAGGTTCATCTTCGCAAACCCAGTCTGCTTCAGAGCCATATTCGTCATGGTCCGTCTCTGCTGCATCAGAATCTTGTCTCAAAATTTGCAGTAATTCCAAACACTGCTTTGCTGTCCTGTGTCTTCAGCGATCCATTTGCAATGTGTATTGGGGTAACAATGAATGTCTTAGAAAAACGAGTGACTTATAGTAACCAGACTGCAGACAGACAGCCTGGCGCTGTGAGCTGTCAAGGCTGATTGATGGGCTATCAGGAGGCTCATTGAAGCAATAGAAATGTCAGAAGACTACTCACTTGAGGAATGCAGACTGATATAATCAAACTTCAATACATGGCTGCAAGTGCCGGTTGATAAATACAAATAATACAAATTTCAATTGTTATAATACAGGTAGTGGACAAAAAAATGGAAACACCAATGTAAAGTAACTTAATAGGGTGTTGGGCCACTGTGGTATCCTGCTCTGTGGAGTTCTCGGCGGAGCGTTTTTGACGAAACTGGCTGCTCACGCCCCAGGTTGAAATTTTGCAGTCAGTTGATCTGCAGTTGCTCGCCTGTTTTGCCTTGCACTTCGAATTAATGCACGGGTATCACGATCCTGGAGTATGCGCTTCCGCCCGCTGTTGCCCTTTGCTGATGATGTCTTTCCCCCGGAGTTCCATGCCGACATCACCTTAGACACTGTTGCTCGTGAAACATCAGCAAGTTGAGCTGTCTTGGTCACTGAAGCTCCTGCCAAACGCGCCCCAACAATCACCCCTCTTTCAAAGTCACTGAGGTCTCCTCTTGCAGCCATGCTAGCCATAATTATAGGCAATCAGGCCTGTCCAGCATTTTTATACATGACCCTAAGCATGCTTGGATGTTATTTGCTTAATTGCTTGATTATCTCACGATTAAAAAAATTAATCTTAGTTAATCTCGGTTTTAATCACATATTAAATTGTTACAATTACTACATCCATTTAATTTAAATTTGTTTTTATTACTGATGCCATTGTTTTTATTATCCTTAACTGTAAATCAAATTGTTTAAAATGTATTTATTTATGTATTTATTTAACCAGGAAATTTACCCATTGAGACCACCACCAAAATGTACTAGGGGCAATAATTTAGAAATTACAAATACAACCAACACAATAAAATGAGTGGTTCAAGCTTGATCAGCAGCATACAGAGATCAGAAAACATAATACATATGACAGGACATAGGATATCTATTTTTAAATGTGATTGTGAACTGAAATAAATTTTATTTTAATAAAATTATAAATATATAGCTATAGTAAGCACTTCTAGGAAATGAACTGTTAACTGTGAAGAGAACATTAAAAAAAACTGTCATCATATCCAAAAACTGCAAACTAACAATTGTTAGGCTTTACATACTACGTGCAAAAAAAAAGGAGCAACACAGCCTAACTCATTTATTATCATGATCGTACTTAGCTTGATATGGGCTTGCAGCGATCCAGCATTTCTGTCGAAACTGGTGGGTTTAATTTGTTGTTGTTATTGTCTGTAGCAAAAGAGCTGCTAGTGTATTTTGAGAGATGAAGGCAGCAGACTAGATGTACTCGTGTTTGATACTGGAACTCACTTTGACAGTAGACAAGTAAGCATCTTTCTGTCCAGTGAGCCAGTCAAAAAAAAAATCCCATTCATTTTTAGTGGTTTGTTCCATTAAGCGGTTCAGTGACTAACTTTCTATTTAAACAATAACTGCACTCAGACACTCAATACAATGTTGCTGCGGCCGGGAATGAAGTACAGTGTGCCGAAATATATATATATATATATATATATATATATATATATATATATATATATATATATACAGACGTGCTCAAATTTGTTGGTACCCTTACAGCTCATTGAAATAATGCTTCATTCCTCCTGAAAAGTGATTAAATTAAAAGCTATTTTATCATGTATACTTGCATGCCTTTGGTGTGTCATAGAATAAAGCAAAGAAGCTGTGAAAAGAGATGAATTATTGCTTATTCTACAAAGATATTCTAAAATGGCCTGGACACATTTGTTGGTACCCCTTAGAAAAGATAATAAATAATTGGATTATAGTGATAATTCAAACTAATTAGTTTCTTTAATTAGTATCACACATGTCTCCAATCTTGTAATCAGTCATTCAGCCTATTTAAATGGAGAAAAGTAGTCACTGTGCTGTTTGGTATCATTGTGTGCACCACACTGAACATGGAACAGAGAAAGCAAAGGAGAGAGTTGTCTGAGGAGATCAGAAAGAAAATAATAGACAGGCATGGTAAAGGTAAAGGCTACAAGACCATCTCCAAGCAGCTTGATGTTCCTGTGACAACAGTTGCAAATATTATTAAGAAGTTTAAGGTCCATGGAACTGTAGCCAACCTCCCTGGGCGCGGCCGCAAGAGGAAAATTGACCCCAGAGTGAACAGAAGGATAGTGTGAATGGTAGAAAAAGAACCAAGGATAACTGCCAAAGGGATACAAGCTGAACTCCAAGGTGAAAGTACGTCAGTTTCTGATCGCACCATCCGTCGCTTTTTGAGCGAGAGGGCTCCATGGAAGAAGACCCAGGAGGACTCCACTTTTGAAAGAAAAACATAAAAAAGCCAGACTGGAATTTGCTAAAATGCATATTGACAAGCCACAATCCTTCTGGGAGAATGTCCTTTGGACAGATGAGTCAAAACTGGAGCTTTTTGGCAAGTCACATCTGCTCTATGTTCACAGACAAAAAAATGAAGCTTTCAAAGAAAAGAACACCATACCTACAGTGAAACATGGAGGAGGCTCGGTTATGTTTTGGGGCTGCTTTGCTACACCTGGCACAGGGTGCCTTGAATCTGTGCAGGGCACAATGAAATCTCAAGACTATCAAGGCATTCTGGAGCGAAACGTACTGCCCAATGTCAGAAAGCTCTGTCTCAGTCGCAGGTCATGGGTCCTCCAACAGGATAATGTCCCAAAACACACAGCTAAAAGCACCCAAGAATGGAAAAGAACAAAACATTGGACTATTCTAAAGTGGCCTTCTATGAGTCCTGATCTGAATTCTATCGAACATCTATGGAAAGAGCTGAAACTTGCAGTCTGGAGAAGGCACCCATCAAACCTGAGACAGCTGGAGCAGTTTGCTCAGGAAGAGTGAGCCAAACTACCTGTTGAGAGCTACAGAAAACGTTTGATTGCAGTGATTGCCTCTAAAGGTTGTGCAACAGAATATTAGGTTAGGGGTCCCATCATTTTTGTCCATGCCATTTTCATTTGTTTTCTTATTTACAATATTATGTTGAATAAAAAATCAAAAGCAAAGTCTGATTTCTATTAAATATGGAATAAACAATGGTGGATGCCAATTACTTTTGTCAGTTTCAAGTTATTTCAGAGAAAATTGTGCATTCTTCATTTTTTGTGGAGGGGTACCAACAAATTTGAGCACGTCTGTATATATATATATATATATATATATATATACAGTGGCTCTCAAAAGTATTCACCCTCCTTGGACTTTTCCACATTTTATTGTGTTACAACATGGAATCAAAATGGATTTAATTAGGAGTTTTTGCCACTGATCAACACAAAAAAAGTACTGGTGTCAGAGTTTTCGGGTCCTGCTTCTGACCTGACGTCACCCTGTCACACACCTCAACTGAAAATATTCAGACTACCTGTCCTGCTGACATTAAGCAATGGATGTCAAGACATTTTAACCTGACGTCACCCTGTCAAACACCTCAACTGAAAATATTCAGACTACCTGTCCTGCTGACATTAAGCAATGGATGTCAAGACATTTTAACCTGACGTCACCCTGTCAAACACCTCAACTGAAAATATTCAGACTACCTGTCCTGCTGACATTAAGCAATGGATGTCAAGACATTTTAATGTTAAACTGATTGATTATGTTTTGGTGATCACAAAATCAACTAAATAATATAAATCCGATTTCACATTTGGTAGTTTATCCTCCGAGTTGAAGGCTGAAATGAGTAATGCGGTTGTTATTTTTGATCCAGATTTAGTGTGGAATGATCTGCTATGATTTGTAAGGGAGGGACCATCTCCTGCTGCTTTTAAAGTAAAATTAAAAACACATTTTTATAATTTAGCAGATATATTTAAAGGGAAAACGTATCATCCTATTTTATACTACTTATTTCATTTTTGTATTTTACAGTCAGCACTCACATCTCCGACCCTGTCAAAGTTTGAATTCAGTGACAGTTAAACGCATGTGATGCATATCTGATTATTTCATTTTGGCCTGTTCCAGCCCTTGTCCATTTTTCAGGAAACACAAAAAAGATACAATATCAAAAATACATATCTGAAAGGACTGTATTTTAAAATAAGTAGGCTTCCATTTAGATGTACTGGTTTTATTGGTACAGTACTATATTTTTACCAGAAGTAGTGTTTTAATTCAGAACGATATGATTCTGAAAATATCACTTGCCAAAACTAAAGAGACAACACGTTAACTATAATCTAGTACATACTTTTAAATCTAGTACGTATTGTAGCAGTATGTAAAATGTCCTATTAATGACCTAACAGCAAAATTAAATTTAAATGTTATCCATACACAGAACTGCGTAAAACGTAAAAGGCATTACAATTTTGCAAAACCAAAAGATTAAAAAAAAAAAAACATCGTTAAAACAGTATCCCAAGTCAGTATTCAAAATTGCAGAATATAGTGCTCGATAAGGCCCTAATGTCACCGTTCACTTGCAAATGAAAATGCACAAAAGCAACAAAAGATCATAGATAAAAAAAAATCACAGTATCTAAAACTGTTTAATTACTGTTACATTATCCTAGCTTGTCTCGTTCGCTTTGTTTTGGCTGCATTTTCGTCAGGTGAAACTGGATGAAGTGCTGTGTAACTGCACAATATAAGACTGATTTGGCATTAGAGAGGATTAAAAAAAAAAAAAAAAAAACGGGTTGTGACGGATATTCAGATAAATTGTAACATTGAAGAGATGGGCTTTGTATCAGAAAACTGGTGACAGAGTCGGAAATTGCATGTGACGGGTAAGTGCATTAATTTGTTACATATATATAATGGGGATTGATTTTATTCTTAATACAAGGGCGGTAAAACGCAACTGACGTGTATCTGGGTAACGGATATCCGAGTGCTGACTGCACTTATTCTTGTCACTGCTTTTTAAAGTAAGAATTTAAATAACTTTTAAAATTATTTTTAATATATGTAATTTAAAGTGGTATTTACTATTTATTTTATAAAGAAAAAAAGATTGATTGAGTGAGAGATTGATTGAGAGAGTGATTGAGTGAGAGTTTGATTGAGAGTGGTTGATTGAGTGAGAGATTGATTGAGAGATTGATTGAGTTTGTGATTGAGAGATTGAT
Organism: Acipenser ruthenus; assembly: GCF_902713425.1. Taxonomy (NCBI): domain Eukaryota; kingdom Metazoa; phylum Chordata; class Actinopteri; order Acipenseriformes; family Acipenseridae; genus Acipenser; species Acipenser ruthenus. Next base: position 14,055,363 of record NC_081205.1, read on the forward strand.
AGAGAGATTGATTGAGTGAGTGATTAAGTGAGTTTGATTGAGATAGTTGATTGAGTGAGAGATTGATTGAGAGATTGATTGAGTGAGTGATTGTGTGAGATGGTTGATTGAGTGAGAGATTGATTGAGAGATTGATTGGTTGATTGGTTGATTGATTGAGTAATTGAGCGAGAGTTTGATTGACAGTGGTTGATTGAGTGAGAGATTGACTGGTTGATTGGTTGATTGAGTGAGAGATTGATTGATTGAGATATTGATTGATTGGTGGATTGATTGATTAAGTGATTGATTGACTGACTGACTGACTGATTGATTGATTGATTGATTGATTTAAAGATAAAATGAGATAAAATGCCTCCATCACTATTTTTGTTTGTACAACTAGGATGAACTGGTCTGTAAACTCTGATCATCTCGGAGGAAGACATCAGTGTTGGTGCTGCCAATTCAGAACCTCACTCAAGCACCAAGTCATAATAATAATAAAGCAGGAACTTTAAACATTTCTTCAGAGAGAGGAGTAATTACTTTTACGTAACTCTCCTAAGCAGCTTTACTTTATCTGCAGATGGCAGAGTGTCAAGCTCCACTTCATGGCACAGAGTGATGCATTAAAAACAACACTGGGAAGAGGCGATGGGGCATGGATTACTCGACTGGCTGAATAATTCATTTCCACCCTTTTGCATGAGGAGCACACTGCTGGCTGTGATCTACGCGGTGTGGAATGGATATCAGACCCACGGGCTTTGCTATGATGCTCTCCCTCAGCCTTCCCTGCAGCGACAGTGTCCTGACCTTGGAGTGCAAGAACTAAACACAGCAATTACTCTGGGAATCTTGCTATGTGGGGATTTCACTGCACTCAAATGGAGGCCTGCCCAGCCCACTACACTATACTGATTCAACCAAAGCCAGATTCAATGCAGCACAAGCTCCAGCAAACCCTGAGCGATTCTATACAACAGTGTTACTTTTGTATTGCTCCCCCTTAAATCAGTTATCACAGTAAATTTGCACTGTAAAATGAAACAAGGGCGAAACTTGAAAAAAGAAACAAGGACCAAGGGTCACAAATGGAGATTAGATAAAAGGGGCACTGAGAACAGAAAATAGGAGGCACTTTTTTACACAGATAATTGTGAGGAACCAACTCCCCAGTAATGATGTTGAAGCTGACACACTGAGATCCTACAAGAAGCTGCTTGATGAGATTCTGGGATCAATAAGCTACTAACAACCAAACGAGCAAGATAGGCTGATAGGCCTCCTCTCGTTTGTAAACTTTATTATGTTCTTATGTTCTTAATTCTTCAGTTTTCCCATGCTTTGACATGATTATCCCATGCATTTAGTTGCCCATAGTTTGCCATGTTTTCACTATGCGTTATTATACTTTGCTATGCTTTTATTAATTATGGGAATAGACAGGACCCTTTAAGTTTGAGGCAGGTTCCTGTTCACAAGTACAAATCCAAGATCAAAAAATAGAAAAACAGTGTTTTTAAACATTTCCTATTCCTGATTTAGTGAAAGGTCACAAGAAAGTGCATGTGTTCAATAAATAGGTTGAATAGATGTCTGAACATGCTAAATAACCGTAATAATGCACTGTAGACATCTGAGAACTGTAAATGACAAACAGAAGTTTCCTTGTGTTTGTCATTAGTCTGTGTGTGTTTTTATCAGACCTGCCTTAAAGGTAACCAGTGGTGTACCACAGGGATCAGTATTAGGTCCTCTGCTTTTCCTAATCTACATTAATGATTTAGATTCTGGTACAGTAAGCAAACTCGTTAAATTTGCAGACGACACAAAAATAGGAGGAGTGGCAAACACTGTTGCAGCAGCAAAGGTCATTCAAAGTGATCTAGACAGCATTCAGAACTGGGCAGACACATGGCAAATGACATTTAATAGAGAAAAGTGTAAGGTACTGCACGCAGGCAATAAAAATGTGCATTATAAATACCATATGGGAGATACTGAAATTGAAGAAGGAATCTATGAAAAAAACCTAGGAGTTTATGTTGACTCAGAAATGTCTTCATCTAGACAATGTGGAGAAGCTATAAAAAAGGCCAACAAGATGCTTGGATATGTTGTGAGAAGTGTTGAATTTAAATCAAGGGAAGTAATGTTAAAACTTTACAATGCATTAGTAAGACATCACCTAGAATATTGTGATCAGTTCTGTTCACCTCGTTACAAAAAGGATATTGCTGCTCTAGAAAGACTGCAAAGAAGAGCGACCAGAATTATCCCGGGTTTAAAAGGCATGTCTTATGCAGACAGGCTCAAAGAATTAAATCTGTTCAGTCTGGAACAAAGAAGACTATGCGGTGATCTGATTCATGCATTCAAAATCCTAAAAGGTATAGACAAAGTCGACCCTGGGGACTTTTTTGACCTGAAAAAAGAAACAAGGACCAGGGGTCACAAATGAAGATTAGATAAAGGGGCAGTCAGAACAGAAAATAGGAGGCACTTTTTTACACAGAGAATTGTGAGGGTCTGGAACCAACTCCCCAGTAATGTTGTTGAAGCTGACACCCTGGGATCCTTTAAGAAGCTGCTTGATGAGATTCTGGGATCAATAAGCTACTAACAGCCAAATGAGCAAGATGGGCCGAATGGCCTCCTCTCGTTTGTTAACTTTCTTATGTTTTTATGTTCTTATGTAACGTGCACTGGTGTACAAGATGACAGGGCACTGTCCAGAGTGATGAAATAGTGGGGCACTGCAGGACCAGCGTCAAACTGTGCTGGTATCACAGAAGTTTCAAGGCAGTCTATCAGACAGTCCATTGAAATGAATAGCAAGGCTCCCAATGCAGACAGCCTCTGTATTTCCAGTTCAATGAAGATTAGAGATAATCCTGTAACCCTGCTGGTCAGTGCAGCGAATCAGCCATTGACTAAAACCCTGTAACCCTGCTGGTCAGTGCAGTGAATCAGCCATTGACTGATGACTGGGGGTTAAACACTTATTGTTGTTGCATTTGGCGGACACAGAGCAGGAGAGAATACAAGCCTTTCTGTTTCTTTAAAGATAATAATGATAATAATAATAATAATAATAATAATAATAATAATAATAATAATAATAATAATAACTAGAGTTGCTAGCAACTATAAAGGCTTCCAAGCAGTTATCGTGGAATTGAAGCGCATTGGTTATTATAGATGAAACGTGATCATCTCAACTGTGCTAACTGTGTCCATTTTGGCACAAATATGAGAAGACTTTTGAAAATTGCCCGAAATTTTCATTAAATCTAAGATGGCTGCCACACCATGTGACCAAAGGCCGCCATATTGACCATGGCACAACATCCATAGTCCTCTACATCCTTGTCAAATTTCGTGCATTTTGGCGCAGCCTATAAGAAGTTATGGGCAGTTTTATACCCAGTTGCGTATGTTGATGATGTCATGCATCACGTTTGATCTTTAGGAGAGGTCAGAGGTCACGGGTGATGACATTTTTTCATAGAGCATATATGACTTCCTATACGTGTTCCATTATAACTATGACCCTATAGGCATTCCCTAAAGAGTTAAAATTTCAACGTAAATTCCAATATGGCCGCCACACCGTGTGAGCAATCTGTTTCAATCTTCAGCAGTTATTACTTTCCAATGGTCTATGCAATTGTGTTGACATTGAAGAGCATAATTGCAATGGTGTTCTTGTTATGGATTGCAAAAGTTTTTTTACGTTTATCAATATGGCCGCCAAAATGTGTCATTTTCACATCACCAGTACGTCACGTGAGTCTCTATGGTCATATAAAGTTTCATGACTGTAGTTTATTGCACCTTGGATTTATGCATGAATGTATGAAAATAGAGCTGCCGTGAAACGGTTATTTGTGCGCCGCAGCCATGTTTTGTAACGAAAAAGTGTGATTTTACAAATTGTAGAAAGGACCTGGTCATGAACATGTGTGCCAATTTAGGTGTCGATTGACATTGCGGTTTAAGACAAGAAGATTGTTGAATATTTGGCGCCAATCCACCTCCAAGTAATTGTTCAATCGACCTCGATTGAACATATGTTTTTTATAGGCCATTGCTGCACTATCTGCTGCCATTGTCACAGCTCCATCTTAAGTTGTTTTTAAAGGCAAGAGTTTTGAAAAGTTCCCCAAATTTCCATGAAATCCAATATGGCGGTCGAACCATGTGACTTTTTCATTCGGGGACGCCAGTCTGATTGTCCAGCCATAGGCATCTACTTAAGTATGCGTTTTCATAACTCTGCGATGATGTTTGGGAATAATAATAATAATAATAATAATAATAATAATAATAATAATAATAATAATAGACATAAACAATAGGCTTCCCCAGCCTTTGGCTTGGAACCCTAATAATAATAATAATAATAATAATAATAATAATAATTATAATTATAATAATAATAATAATTAGACTAATACAAATATGATTTACTGTCTATTACATAACTAAAATAAAGAATATGAACTTATTTTCTTTGCATTATTCGAGGTCTGACAACACTGGATCTTTTTTGTTATTTTGACCAGTTGTCATTTTCTGCAAATAAATGCTCTAAATGACAATATTTTTATTTGGAATTTGGGAGAAATGTTGTCAGTAGTTTATAGAATAAAACAAAAATGTTCATTTTACCCAAACACATACCTATAAATAGTAAAACCAGAGAAACTGATAATTTTGCAGTGGTCTCTTAATTTTTTCCAGAGCTGTAGATATATATATATATATATATATATATATATATATATATATATATATATATATATACACACATAATTTTCTGTTGTACTTCTGCCTTGTTTCTTCAAAAATATAATTAAGTTCTTGAACAGCTTTCTGAAAATAAAAGATTTAAACACCAAACTACACAAAACGAAAGGCAAGAGTGCCAAAACAAACAAACCCAAACAACAAGTATTGTGCTGGTCCTCCAGCACGAGTGGAAATTATTATTATGTTCAGTTTTTAATTTACTCTTCTTCTCTCTCGCGTTCTCCACTCACCAAACACCCAGCCCCGAGTGAGTGAAACACTGCATCTTTTATGCAGCTCTACCGAGACTCGATTGCTAATCAATCATTCAATTGGAATCTTGGTACATCTGCACGTGAACTAATTGTGCTCCCCGTGCTTCCATACTAATAACCTCTTTAATCTGCACGTGGAGTGATTGAGCAATCCCTGTGCCTAAATACAAATATATATTTTAAATCACTCGTGATAACCCACACTCCATGCACCAATACATGCATACATATAACAGACAACATAAAACACAAAATACGCACAGGGGCGGGGCAGCCCGCCACAGTCCTCTATTCTTGGTTTTTAGAATTAAAAGGATTCATATTGAAAGCCAGTGTTGAATTAAGAGGGTCATGAAGCAGCTCTGTAGTTTGATTGCCTATAGTGTGTTGAGAGACACATTCCAGGAAATCCAAAGAGAATGGGTAGAGGCTGTAGTGTAACACACCCTGCATGTTTTTTTTTGTATTCAGCCGATGGAGGACTTGTAGTCCAAAACCTGATAATTGATTTGCAATCAATTATTCTACCTTTTTAAGTACCTGAAATATCCTTTTCTTTTTTCTTTATATATATATATATATATATATATATATATATATATATATAATCAAAGCCTTGGGACTAGTGGGAGAGGAGGGCATTGTCATTTACTGTCCATCTGTTAAGCTTTAATCAATAACACCTCTGATAATAATAGGTTGTTGTGGCAATGTGCCCCGCCCCTGTGTGCATATTATGTGTTGTATGTTGCGTGCGTGTGTTAATGTTGGTGTATAGAGATTGGTACACGGGATATAAACGGGTCTGTGTTTCACGTGTATTTAAAATGTAGATTTATATTTAGGCACGAGGAGGGCACAAATCACTTCACGTGCTGGTAAAATGTAATGTGTGGTCACGGGAGTACACTTAACTAATTCACGTGCTGGGATTCAAGTGAGTAATTAATTAGTAATTGAATCCCAGCACAAGAGTATATATAGATGCACATTTCTGTCACTCGGGGTTGGGTGTTCGGTGAGTGGAGAACGGGATTGGAGACGGAGGTAATTGTAAATTATAAAAGCGAATAGTTAAAGTGTTTTCACTCACCGTGTTTGTTCGTCTGTCTGTTGTGCACTGTCTAGTCCGTTTTGTTTGTCTATTTATTTTGGCGCAAGTGCCGTGTCCCGTGTGTTGTTTGTTTCAAACCTTTTATTTTCTGTTCTGTTTATTAACCAAAACCACAAATCTCTTTCTGTTTACTTCCTGCTTCTGGTCTGACGCCACCCACTCCGGCCGTCTTTGTGACACGTGGTGTCCTGCGTGGGATCTACAGCGCCTCCAGGACTCAGGCCAGAGCAGGAACAGAATTTTTGGATTAAAAAAAAAAATGGCAGAAGACGCAATCAAAGTGCGGGACTGGATGCTGGAAAATGCTGGGCTGGAGGCCCAGTCTATACCAGTAGTCGTCCGGTTCCTGCGATTTATGGATAGGGAGCGATGGGAGGCATATGCGAGGGAACAGACCCTAAGCACCTGGGAGGAAGGTGTGGGGTTGGTCCTCAGCTACCTGGAGGCAATTATAAGTGGAACAGCAGCCCAGGTAGCAGGTCCACCAGCAGAGGAAGAATGCCTGCTGTCCCCGTCTCCACCAGCAGAGGAAGAATGCCTGCTGGTTTTGCCTCCACAGCCCAAGTGGGAGGAGCCAGAGCGTCCACAGCCCGAGTGGGAGGAGCCGGAGCATCCACAGCCCGAGCGGGAGGAGCCGGAGCGTCCAAAGCCCGAGCGGGAGGAGCCTGAGCGTCCACAGCCCGAGCGGGAGGAGCCTGAGCGTCCACAGCCCGAGCGGGAGGAGCCTGAGCGTCCACAGCCCAAGCGGGAGGAGCCCGAACGTCCTACGCCTGAGTGGGAGGAGCCCGAACGTCCTACGCCTGAGTGGGAGGAGCCCGAATGTCCTACGCCTGAGTGGGAGGAGCCCGAACGTCCTACGCCTGAGTGGGGGGAGCCCGAACGTCCACAGCCCAAGAGGGGGGAGTCGGTGCGTCCACAGCCCAAAAGGGAGGAGTCGGTACGTCCACAGCCCAAAAGGGAGGAGTCAGTGCGTCCACAGCCCAAAAGGGAGAAGTCGGTGCGTCCACAGCCCGAAGAGAGGGAAGTCTGGGCTTCCACAGCCCTAGGACCCAAGCTGCCAGCAGAGGGAGAATACCTGCTGGTTCCACCTCCACCAGCAGAAGAACAATGCCTGCTGTCCCCATCTACACCAGCAGAGGAAGCATGCCTGTTGGTGCACCTGCTGCTGCCATCCCGAGAGCTAAAGGGGGAGGAGCCATCGCTGCCGTCCCAAGAGCCAGAAGGGGAGGAATTGCAGGCTCAACCCCCTGAATTTTTCTGGGGGGGAGAAGGGCAGGATGCTGGTGTCCCCCAGCAGCCTCTAGTTATGCTGCTGAAGGGAGCACGGCGCACACCAGCCCAACCGCCACAGCCTCCCTCTGAGTGGCCAGCATCAGCCCCATGGCCTCTGCCTCCACCGCAAGGAGCAGAGCAGCAGGAGCTGCCTCTGCCTCCGCCACCTCCACCGCTTCCTCCACTAGGAGCAGAGGAGAAGGAGCTGCCTCTGCCTCCACCACCACCAGGAGCAGAGGAGCAGGAGCTGCCTCTGCCTCCACCACCACCAGGAGCAGAGGAGCAGGAGCTGCCTCTGCCTCCACCACCGCCAGCAGCAGAGGAGCAGGAGCTGCCTCTGCCTCCACCACCGCCAGAAGCAGAGCAGCAGGAGCTGTCTCTGCTTCCCGTACCTCCACCACAGGGAGTACGGTGGCCGGAGCCCCAGAAAGGGGAGCTGTTGGCCACGAAGAAGGGGGAGGAGGTCTGGAGACCTGCTCCCACTGCAGCTTCTTCGCTGCCGGCAGTACTGGGGTCGGAGCCCCACCAAAGGGAGCTACCGGCTACAAAGACAGGGGGAGAGGTCAGGAGACCACTTTCCCCAGCAGCAGTTTCGCTGCTGGAGTGGACCAACAGGCTGTCAGCCGTGCCACTCCTGGCAGGGGTGCTGACAGCATGGCCAGCCATGGGCCCACTGAAGCCTCCCTTCCCAGCCCGAGACTTTGTCCTGGACTGCTGGATTTTTAATGGGGGAGGTGGCCGTTGAGGCCATGTGTGCTTTGCACAGGGGGGGGGGGGGTATATGTGGCAATGTGCCCCGCCCCTGTGTGCATCTTATGTGTTGTATGTTGCGTGCGTGTGTTAATGTTGGTGTATAGAGATTGGTACACGGGATATAAACAGGTCTGTGTTTCACGTGTATTTAAAATGTAGATTTATATTTAGGCACGAGGAGGGCACAAATCACTTCACGTGCTGGTAAAATGTAATGTGTGGTCACGGGAGTACACTTAACTAATTCACGTGCTGGGATTCAAGTGAGTAATTAATTAGTAATTGAATCCCAGCACAAGAGTATATATAGATGCACATTTCTGTCACTCGGGGTTGGGTGTTCGGTGAGTGGAGAACGGGATTGGAGACGGAGGTAATTGTAAATTATAAAAGCGAATAGTTAAAGTGTTTTCACTCACCGTGTTTGTTCGTCTGTCTGTTGTGCACTGTCTAGTCCGTTTTGTTTGTCTATTTATTTTGGCGCAAGTGCCGTGTCCCGTGTGTTGTTTGTTTCAAACCTTTTATTTTCTGTTCTGTTTATTAAATGCTGAGCGCGATCACGCGCTCAGCTTAACCAAAACCACAAATCTCTGTCTGTTTACTTCCTGCTTCTGGTCTGACGCCACCCACTCCGGCCGTCTTTGTGACAGTTGTCCACCACAGTGTGTTATTACACGCATTTAAACCCAGCACAGTGTGTTATTACAAGTATTTAAACCCAATACAGTGTGTTATTACAAATATTTAAACCCAGTAGAGTCTTATTACAAGTATTTAAACCAAATACAGTAATTAACAACATAGGAACATAAAAAAGTTTACAAACGAGAGGAGGCCATTCAGCCCATCTTGCTTGTTTGGTTGTTAGTAGCTTATTGATCCCAGAATCTCATCAAGCAGCTTCTTGAAGGATCCCAGGGTGTCAGCTTCAACAACATTACTGGGGAGTTGGTTCCAGACCCTCACAATTCTCTGTGTAAAAAAAGTTCCTCCTATTTTCTGTTCTGACTGCCCCTTTATCTAATCTCCATTTGTGACCCCTGGTCCTTGTTTCTTTTTTCAGGTCAAAAAAGTCCCCAGGGTCGACATTGTCAATACCTTTTAGAATTTTGAGTGCTTGAATCACAGTCTTCTTTGCTCAAGACTAAAAACCCAGAATAATTCTGGTCACTCTTCTTTGCACTCTTTCTAGAGCAGTAATATCCTTTTTGTAGTGAGGTGACCAGAACTGAACACAATATTGTAGATGAGGTCTTACTAATGCATTGTAAAGTTTTAACATTACTTTCCTTCATTTAAATTCAACACTTTTCACTATATATCCAAACATTTTGTTTGCCTTTTTTATAGCTTCCCCACATTGTCTAGATGAAGACCTTTCTGAGTCAACATAAACTCCTAGATCTTTTTCATAGATTCCTTCTTCAATTTCAACATCTCCCATATGGTATTTATAATGCACATTTTTATTGCCTGCGTGCAGTACCTTACACTGTTCTCTATTAAATGTCATTTGCCATGTGTCTGCCCAGTTCTGAATGCTGTCTAGATCACTTTGAATGACCTTTGCTGCTGCAACAGTGTTTGCCACTCCACCTATTTCTGTGTCGTCTCGGCTGCAGTGCTGTGCGTGGTGATGAGGTGTCTGAGAGCTGTGCGTCTCGGCTGCAGTGCTGTGCGTGGTGATGAGGTGTCTGAGAGCTGTGCGTCTCGGCTGCAGTGCTGTGCGTGGTGATGAGGTGTCTGAGAGCTGTGCATCTCGGCTGCAGCCCTGTGCGGGATGACGAGGTGTCTGAGAGCTGTGCGTCTCGGCTGCAGTGCAGTGCGGGGTGACGAGGTGTCTGAGAGCTGTGCGTCTCGGCTGCAGTGCTGTGCGTGGTGACGAGGTGTCTGAGAGCTGTGCGTCTCGGCTGCAGTGCTGTGCGTGGTGACGAGGTGTCTGAGAGCTGTGCGTCTCGGCTGCAGCCCTTTGCGGGGTGACGAGGTGTCTGAGAGCTGTGCGTCTCGGCTGCAGCCCTTTGCGGGGTGACGAGGTGTCTGAGAGCTGTGCGTCTCGGCTGCAGTGCTGTGCGTGGTGACGAGGTGTCTGAGAGCTGTGCGTCTCGGCTGCAGCCCTTTGCGGGGTGACGAGGTGTCTGAGAGCTGTGCGTCTCGGCTGCAGCCCTTTGCGGGGTGACGAGGTGTCTGAGAGCTGCGTGCCTTGGCTGTAGCCCTTTGCGGGGTGACGAAGTGTCTGAGAGCTGTGCGTCTCTGCTGTAGCGCTGTGATGAGGAGGTGTCTGAGGCATCCACTCCGCAGGAGAGTGTGAGGAGGGAAGGATCAACTCCACCAGGGATTTCAAATATTGAAAAGTTTTTATTGGAACGATATGCTCCTTAAGAATTTATATTAAATGCTAGATCATTGACTGAGGCAACAGGTAAGTATCCCAACGCTTTTAAAAAAGACACACATTTTTTAACACTTTCTCTATCCACTGAGGCAGTGGTGCGCAAACTTGGGGGCGCGTGGAGTGTCACTAAGGGGTGCGCGACTGACTAAAGAGGCAGTTCTGTTAGAAATTAAAAAAAGAACATTCTAAATAAATACATAAATGACAGCTAATTAGGCCAAGTTCTTACCTTTCAAATGAGCCGTTGACGATTACTCTAGGACTTGTAGAACCAGAGAAATTATAGTGGCGATTGTGTCAGTGAAACTGCAGTGAACAGTGCTGATAAGTGTAAAAAAAAATGTCCTGGATTAATGTAAATCGCATATTTTTTCCGAGATTTAACAAAAAAAGTCCAGATTTAGCTAAATATATAAATGTTAACAAACACAGTCTTAAAAGTCAGTGTAAGCGCAGCTCTGCAGCATACACTGCCAAATCAAACACCTCAAACAATGGGCATGGGCTTGCATGTTAAGAGCTATGCACACCGGACGCGACCTTGAGAATCAAAAATAATAATAATAATAAATAATAATAAAACTATTGATTTAAATGGAGTAATGCACAACACAAGCGAAGCGAGTGGCGTGAATGAAGCGAGCAAATATAGAAAGACATTTGTTTTATTTGTATTTTGCTACGTGCTGTTCGCGTCGCAATGGACCAAACAGAAATAAGGTCAAAGGTAGCAGCTGTCAGACTGTCAGTGTCTCGCTCACGCAGAGATTACCACAGAAATTAAAAAAAAAAAAACTACATCAATGAGAATTTAATTATTAAAGTCGAAAATATAAAAATGTCAGTGTCTGTGGTTATAAAGACAATAAAAGGATGCACATGTCAAGAAATAGCAATAACAACTGGAAATTGATGGTATGTCTATCTTTATTTCACCTTAATTTTAGTCAAAGTGACGGGGAGCGCCACACACTGGTTTCATATTTCTGTAAAATGATGCTTCTTTGTTTTAATAATGTTGACCAATAATAATACAGTAATCACATTAGCTCTTTTACAAGGCGGTGGTATACCCTAAACTGTTTCCTTTTTTAGTGTGTGGTGTTCCCGTGCTCTTCTGTGTTTTATTTATTTTATTTCTTTTGTCGTTTCTTTTCATGGCTAGCAACATTTTTTTGTACTCGTGCTGTATTCGTGTCGTTCGCTTCGCTCCCGCTGTGCATACTGTATTTTGTGAAAACCTCAGATTTAATTAGTGAACGATAATGTTTTTCAGTATCTGTCAGGTAACTGTTGAATCGCCAAGTTTAAACAAAACAAACAAAAAATTGTTACATGTATTTTTTCATGGATTTATTTGTTAGAAATGTTAGCTAAATGTTAACTTGCCAAGTGTAAACAAAATATTTAAATTCACTGATTTATTTGTTAGAAACCCAGGGTTTAACATGTCAAAATGTTCACTCGAAGTGTAAAAAAAATAAAAAAATAAATAAATAAAAGATTTCTAGACTGATTTTAAATGTTGAATTTGTGATACACGTATGTATTTAGCTAAATCTGGACTTTTTTGTGTTAAAATATAAAGTTATGGTCTAACGTTGTAATATGGGGGGTGAGGGGGCCGACAAAATGTATGCTAAAAAAGGGGGGGCGGCATTTAAAAACTTTGCTTAACACTGCACTAAGGTACCCAAACCCACTAACCTCCAAACTGCTGCCCAGCGTTTTTTCAAACTACTGAGCTGCTCAAACCCCTACTGCCTTCTACGCTGCAGCCCAACACTTGCTCTAACGACTGAACCACTCAAACTAGAGTTCTGCGCGGGTCCAATTTTTACAACCCGCTTCCGACCCAGACCCGCTACTACAGACCCGACCCGAACCCGCAACCCGCTGCAACAATGTCTTCTTACCCACGACCCGACCCGCTTTAATAAGACCTGCAACCCGACCCAAACCCGCAAGTGTTTGTCCTTTACCTACTGCCTGCGTCACCTGACTCTCTCACGCTCTCACATTCACACAGAGATATTTCTACCATTCTCCACAGATTGAGTTTACACAATAGGCTATACAGCGTGGTAGCTTTCTCTAGTGGTCTGGATATATTTTAACATTGTAACTCTACTTACTTTACTATAAAATACCTGTCTATTCCTTTCATGCCACCAGTTGAAAGGGAGCTACACCTGTGCTTTCTCAGAGGTGATGTACCGGTTTTGTGTCTGTCGTTCACAAATACATAATGACAGGTTTTACAAGCAACAAATCCAGTCACATGTTCATTATTTTCATTCGCTGTGATTCCAAAATAATTCCACACTTCTGATTTATCTCTCGACCTACATGATAGAAACCCTGCGCTATCTTTAGTTTCACCTTGTTCACAAACATGTTTAATATCACCAAGCAGATGTGATAAAAATATCTTGCGGACGTATCAAACAAGCGAAAACGACACTGCTTAGTCAGCTGACTCCTCCCTAATCGCCTCCTGCTTTAGTGCAGGAAATACTGGTACGTTTACCTTCTAATACGTTATTTGGGAAAGGGTTACAGACGAGTACACAGAATATATTTTTGGTGATTCAAATTCAGACCCGAAAATTATTTTTGTTTGACGTGCACCCCAACCGCAAACCTCAAAAAGGTTCACATTCCGACCCGAACCCGACCCGCTTTTGCGGGTCATCCGTGGGCCCCGCGGGTACCCGATCCGATGCAGGACCCTTACTCAAACCCAATTCCCTCCAAGTTAAACAATATAAATTATAAAACAACAACAGATAAGATGAAGATGATAGACCTCAGAGATCTAGTGGACATTCTCAGAAAACTGTTTGGGTTGCTTGTATGAAACGCTCAAATCTGCACACATAAATACCTGCCAGTGCAGAGCTGATGAAATGCTGCCTGTCAGTCCTTCAAATGTTGAAGGGTTTTAATGTATATTGAAAGTGAGACTCATATAGCAGGCTGTTAAATCTGTGATGAGAGACATTCCTGATTCTTCTGTCGCAACCCATCCACATGCTTTCACATCCTATTAACTTCCCTCATCAATACTGGAAGGGATACACTACCTAATATCTCTAATATTAGGCTAGTTCTAGATTTGTAGTCTTCTGCCAAGCCATGTGGAAAACCAGTATGCTTTGATTACACAGTTTGAACGCTGGCAGCTGTCATGCACTTTGTAGCGGTTGTTTTATATATCTAGATAGACAGATAGATAGATAGCATACTGACACCCTCACAACTGCACTTTACTAGATAATGTCAAGTCCAGTCTCACCAGGTGTATAAAATAAACACAGTTGCAATTCTGCATGATCAATATGGACCAGTTTATTGATTAGAAGCCTCACCACCAATACAGTGCTAAAAACAAATGTACAAATGTACATAAGAATTTAGGCTTTTCAAATGCCTTTATAAACATCAGTAGAAAAAGTCTCCTGAACTGTCCAGTCTTTGGGTTTGATTGAACAGTGCCACAGAACGAGGAAGCAACAGACGTTTGTAATTGTATTCATTAAATCTACCCCACAGAAGTTGCTAAATGAAAAACTTTCAAAAATTAAAAAATGTATATAAAAATTCCAAATCAGTAGTGATAGTCCCCAAGCAGCGCAATTTTTAAACAGATGACATTTTCTATTAAATAAAAAAAGATATTGATTTTAATATTCTAATTCCGGTCGTAATACCAGAGCTCAGAAGACTCATTATAGTTTTTCTATTTCATGTCTGAAACCCCAGTTTATTGTTACAGATTGCAGATCCTTATGGGTCACCCCGCCCTCTGCACATTGAGTGAAACTCTCCTCGCCTGGAAATATGTGGCTATGGTATTACAATCTCAGTTTCAGAAGAACAACAAAAAGAAATCCAATCCATAAACCATTAGTATTGCTCATAAAAAAAATTGCAATACAGGCACATATGAGAATAACTCAGATGACAACTACTAAAATCCTGCAGCATAGCACTCTAACCACTAAGCTACGCAAATCCACTGTCTTCCACACTACAGCACAGCACTTTCTCTAAACACTGAGCTACTCAAACCCATTACTTCCCACACTGCAGACAAGTGCTTTATCTAACCACTGAGCTGTTCAAACCCACTACCTTCCACCCTGCAGCCCAGCACTCTAACTGCTGAGCTACTCAAATCCACTTCCTTTCACACTGCAGCCCATTGCTTTCTCTAATCATTGAGCTACTCAAACCCAGTGCCTTCCACTGTACTGGGAGCTGTACCGCCCCCCCCCCCCCCCCCCTCCTCCTCCTCACCTTGGGTGTGAGCACCACGGCTGAGCCTCCGCTGATGCCTACGATGGGGACGGTGGTCTGGGTGGAGATGAAGTCCAGGATCTGAGCTACGGCCTCAGTGCCGATGCTGTCCTCGAAGACCAGGCCATGGATGTGTGCATTGGCCAGTGTGTCGCAGATGTGGGTAAGCAGGGCACGGGGGTTGGTGTCGTTTACGATGACGGTTACGGGGTTCACCTCTAGAGGCAGGTCCAGGAAGTTCTCACGGCTCAGCCGGCCCTTGAGCTCTGTCTGGTAGCTCGAGCCACCGAATACCACAGCTACGTTCACCACAGGCACCCCAAGTGCACGGCCCAGGCTCCCACGGACCCCCCACAGCAGCAGCCACAGGGAGGCACTAAACCAGCCTAGAGGAAAGCCCATCTCAGCCACCTGCTGCCTGCCAGGAAACAGAGAGCATCCGTCAGTCTTGCCAGAAACACACAGGACTCACACAGGTGTCATTACCTCATCACAGACACCAACACACAGGACTCACACACGGGTCTTTACCTCATCACTATAACCACCAACACACAGGAATCACACAGACGTCTTTACCTCATCACTGACACCAACACACAGGACTCACACAGGCGTCTTTACATCATCACTATAACCACCAACACACAGGACTCACACAGGCGTTTTTACCTCATCACTGACACCAACACACAGGACTCACACAGACGTCTTTACCTCATCACTATAACCACCAACACACAGGACTCACACAGGCGTCTTTACCTCATCACTGACACCAACACACAGGACTCACACAGGCGTCTTTACCTCATCACTATAACCACCAACACACAGGACTCACACAGGCGTCTTTACCTCATCACTATAACCACCAACACACAGGACTCACACAGGCGTTTTTACCTCATCACTGACACCAACACACAGGACTCACACAGACGTCTTTACCTCATCACTATAACCACCAACACACAGGACTCACACAGGCGTCTTTACCTCATCACTGACACCAACACACAGGACTCACACAGGCGTCTTTACCTCATCACTATAACCACCAACACACAGGACTCACACAGGCGTCTTTACCTCATCACTATAACCACCAACACACAGGACTCACACAGGCGTTTTTACCTCATCACTGACACCAACACACAGGACTCACACAGACGTCTTTACCTCATCACTATAACCACCAACACACAGGACTCACACAGGCGTCTTTACCTCATCACTATAACCACCAACACACAGGACTCACACAGACCTCTTTACCTCATCTCTGACACCAACACACAGGACTCATACAGACGTCTTTACCTCATCACTATAACCACCCAGGACTCTCACAGGCGTCTTTACCTCATCATTATAACTACCAACACACAGGACTCACACAGGCGTCTTTATCTCATCACTGACACCAACACACAGGACTCACACAGGCGTCTTTACCTCATCACTATAACCACCAACACACAGGACTCACATAGGCGTCTTTACCTCATAACTATAACCACCAACACACAGGACTCACACAGGCATCTTTAACTCATCACTGACACCAACACACAGGACTCACACAGGCGTCTTTACCTCATCACTATAACCACCAACACACAGGACTCACAAAGGCGTCTTTACCTCATCACTATAACCACCAACACACAGGACTCACACAGTCATCTTTACCTCATCACTGACACCAACCCACAGGACTCACACAGACGTCTTTACATCATCACTAACACCAAAACACAGGACTCACACAGGTGTCTTTACCTCATCACTATAAACCACCAACACACAGGACTCACACCGGCGTCTTTACCTCATCACTGACACCAACACACAGGACTCACACAGGCGTCTTTACCTCATCACTATAACCACCAACACAGAGGTCTCACACAGGCGTCTTTACCTCATCACTATAACCACCAACACACAGGACTCACACTGGTATTTTCACCTCATCACTGACACCAACACACAGGACTCACACAGGCGTCTTTACCTCATCACTATAACCACCCAGGACTCACACAGGTGTCTTTACATCATCACTATAACTACCAACACACAGGACCCACACATGCGTCTTTACCTCATCACTATAACCACCAACACACAGGACTCACACAGGCGTCTTTACCTCATCACTGACACCAACACACAGGACTCACACAGACGTAATTACCTCATCACTGACAACAACACACAGGACTCACACAGACGTCTTTACCTCATCACTGACAACAACACACAGGACTCACACAGACGCCTTTACCTCATCACTGACAACAACACACAGGACTCACACAGACGTCTTTACCTCATCACTGACACCAACACACAGGACTCACACAGGCGTCTTTACCTCATCACTATAACCACCAACACACAGGACTCACACAGACGTCTTTACCTCATCACTGACACCAACACACAGGACTCACACAGGCGTCTTTACCTCATCACTATAACCACCAACACACAGGACTCACACAGGCATTTTTACCTCATCACTGACAACAACACACAGGACTCACACAGGCGTCTTTACCTCATCACTATAACCAACAACACACAGGACTCACACAGGCGTCTTTACCTCATCACTATAACCACCAACAGACAGGACTCACACAGACGTCTTTACCTCATCACTATAACCACCCAGGACTCTCACAGGCGTCTTTACCTCATCATTATAACTACCAACACACAGGACTCACACAGGCGTCTTTATCTCATCACTGACACCAACACACAGGACTCACACAGGCGTCTTTACCTCATCACTATAACCACCAACACACAGGACTCACATAGGCGTCTTAACCTCATCACTATAACCACCAACACACAGGACTCACACAGGCGTCTTTAACTCATCACTGACACCAACACACAGGACTCACACAGGCGTCTTTACCTCATCACTATAACCACCAACACACAGAACTCACAAAGGCGTCTTTACCTCATCACTATAACCACCAACACACAGGACTCACACAGTCATCTTTACCTCATCACTGACACCAACCCACAGGACTCACACAGACGTCTTTACCTCATCACTAACACCAACACACAGGACTCACACAGGTGTCTTTACCTCATCACTATAAACCACCAACACACAGGACTCACACCGGCGTCTTTACCTCATCACTGACACCAACACACAGGACTCACACAGGCGTCTTTACCTCATCACTATAACCACCAACACAGAGGTCTCACACAGGCGTCTTTACCTCATCACTATAACCACCAACACACAGGACTCACACTGGTATTTTCACCTCATCACTGACACCAACACACAGGACTCACACAGGCGTCATTACCTCTTCACTATAACCACCAACACACAGGACTCACACAGACGTCTTTACCTCATCACTATAACCACCCAGGACTAACACAGGTGTCTTTACATCATCACTATAACTACCAACACACAGGACCCACACATGCGTCTTTACCTCATCACTATAACCACCAACACACAGGACTCACACAGGCGTCTTTACCTCATCACTGACACCAACACACAGGACTCACACAGACGTAATTACCTCATCACTGACACCAACACACAGGACTCACACAGGCGTCTTTACCTCATCACTATAAACACCAACACACAGGACTCACACAGGTGTCTTTCCCTCATCACTATAACCACCAACACACAGGACTCACACAGGCGTCTTTACCTCATCACTGACACCAACACACAGGACTCACACAGGCGTCTTTACCTCATCACTATAACCACCAACACACAGGACTCACACAGGCATTTTTACCTCATCACTGACAACAACACACAGGACTCACACAGGCGTCTTTACCTCATCACTATAACCAACAACACACAGGACTCACACAGGCGTCTTTACCTCATCACTATAACCAACAACACACAGGACTCACACAGGCGTCTTTACCTCATCACTATAACCACCAACACACAGGACTCACACAGGCGTCTTTACCTCATCACTGACACCAACACACAGGACTCACACAGGCGTCTTTACCTCATCACTATAACCACCAAAACACAGGACTCACACAGGCGTATTTACCTCATCACTATAACCACCAACACACAGGACTCACACAGGCGTCTTTACCTCATCACTATAACCACCAACACACAGGACTCACACAGGTGTCTTTACCTCATCACTATAACCACCAACACACAGGACTCACACAGGCGTCTTTACCTCATCACTGACACCAACACACAGGACTCACACAGGCGTCTTTACCTCATCACTATAACCACCAACACACAGGACTCACACAGGCGTTTTTACCTCATCACTGACAACAACACACAGGACTCACACAGGCGTCTTTACCTCATCACTATAACCAACAACACACAGGACTCACACAGGTGTCTTTACCTCATCACTGACAACATCACACAGGACTCACACAGGCGTCTTTACCTCATCACTATAACCACCAACACACAGGACTCACACAGGCGTCTTTACCTCATCACTATATCCACCAACACACAGGACTCACACAGTCTTCTTTACCTCCTCACTATAACCACCAACACACAGGACTCACACAGACGTCTTTACCTCATCACTAACACCAACACACTGGACTCACACAGACGTCTTTACCTCATCACTGACACCAACACACAGGACTCACACAAGTGTCTTTACCTCATCACTATAACCACCAACACACAGGACTCACACAGGCGTCTTTACCTCATCACTATAACCACCAACACACAGGACTCACACAGGCGTCTTTACCTCATCACTATAACCACCAACAAACAGGACTCACACAGACGTCTTTACCTCATCACTGACCCCAACACACTGGACCCACACAGACGTCTTTACCTCATCACTGACACCAACACACAGGACTCACACAAGCGTCTTTACCTCATCACTATAACCACCAACACACAGGACTCACACAGGCGTTTTTACCTCATCACTATAACAACCAACACACAGGACTCACACAGGCGTCTTTACCTCATCACTATAACCACCAACACACAGGACTCACACAGACGTCTTTACCTCATCACTGACACCAACACACTGGACTCACACAGACGTCTTTACCTCATCACTGACACCAACACACAGGACTCACACAAGCATCTTTACCTCATCACTATAACCACCAAAACACAGGACTCACACAGGCGTATTTACCTCATCACTATAACCACCAACACACAGGACTCACACAGGCGTCTTTACCTCATCACTATAACCACCAACACACAGGACTCACACAGGTGTCTTTACCTCATCACTATAACCACCAACACACAGGACTCACATAGGCGTCTTTACCTCATCACTGACACCAACACACAGGACTCACACAGGCGTCTTTACCTCATCACTATAACCACCAACACACAGGACTCACACAGGCGTTTTTACCTCATCACTATAACCAACAACACACAGGACTCACACAGGCATCTTTACCTCATCACTGACACCATCACACAGGACTCACACAGGCGTCTTTACCTCATCACTATAACCAACAACACACAGGACTCACACAGGCGTCTTTACCTCATCACTGACACCATCACACAGGACTCACACAGGCGTCTTTACCTCATCACTATAACCACCAACACACAGGACTCACACAGGCATTTTTACCTCATCACTGACAACAACACACAGGACTCACACAGGCGTCTTTACCTCATCACTATAACCAACAACACACAGGACTCACACAGGCGTCTTTACCTCATCACTGACACCATCACACAGGACTCACACAGGCGTCTTTACCTCATCACTATAACCACCAACACACAGGACTCACACAGGCGTCTTTACCTCATCACTGACACCAACACACAGGACTCACACAGGCGTCTTTACCTCATCACTATAACTACCAAAACACAGGACTCACACAGGCGTATTTACCTCATCACTATAACCACCAACACACAGGACTCACACAGGCGTCTTTACCTCATCACTATAACCACCAACACACAGGACTCACACAGGTGTCTTTACCTCATCACTATAACCACCAACACACAGGACTCACACAGGCGTCTTTACCTCATCACTGACACCAACACACAGGACTCACACAGGCGTCTTTACCTCATCACTGACACCAACACACAGGACTCACACAGGCGTCTTTACCTCATCACTATAACCACCAACAAACAGGACTCACACAGACGTCTTTACCTCATCACTGACACCAACACACTGGACCCACACAGACGTCTTTACCTCATCACTGACACCAACACACAGGACTCACACAAGCGTCTTTACCTCATCACTATAACCACCAACACACAGGACTCACACAGGCGTCTTTACCTCATCACTATATCCACCAACACACAGGACTCACACAGGCTTCTTTACCTCATCACTATAACCACCAACACACAGGACTCACACATGCGTCTTTACCTCATCACTGACACCAACACACAGGACTCACACAGGCGTCTTTACCTCATCACTGACACCAACACACAGGACTCACACAGGCGTCTTTACCTCATCACTGACACCAACACACAGGACTCACACAGACGTAATTACCTCATCACTGACAACAACACACAGGACTCACACAGGCATCTTTACCTCATCACTGACACCAACACACAGGACTCACACAGGCGTCTTTACCTCATCACTATAACCACAAACACACAGGACTCACACAGACGTCTTTACCTCATCACTATAACCACCAACACACAGGACTCACACAGGCGTTTTTACCTCATCACTGACACCAACACACAGGACTCACACAGACGTCTTTACCTCATCACTATAACCACCAACACACAGGACTCACACAGGCGTCTTTACCTCATCACTGACACCAACACACAGGACTCACACAGGCGTCTTTACCTCATCACTATAACCACCAACACACAGGACTCACACAGGCGTCTTTACCTCATCACTATAACCACCAACACACAGGACTCACACAGGCGTCTTTACCTCATCACTATAACCACCAGCACACAGGACTCACACAGATGTCTTTACCTCATCTCTGACACCAACACACAGGACTCACACAGGCGTCTTTACCTCATCACTGACACCAACACACAGGACTCACACAGGCGTCTTTACCTCATCACTGACACCAACACACAGGTCTCACCCAGGCATCTTTACCTCATCACTATATCCACCAACACACAGGACTCACACAAGCGTCTTTACCTCATCACTATAACCACCAACACACAGGTCTCAGACTGGCGTCTTTACCTCATCACTTTAACCCATAACACATAGGGCCCACACTGTCTGCTTTAAACTAGGCAGGGGGGTGAGTGGAGACCAAAATCTGGTTCTAGTTAGGGCTAAAAGAGTAAGTCACACAGAATCAAAAATGAAATGCCTGCATCTAAATGCCAGAAGCATCAGAATTAAATTGTTAGAACTAGAAGCACACAAGTCAACTGAAAAGTATGATGTTGAAATCACAAACTTAGTCGTGAAGATGGAGAACAATTCCACATCCTATAAAGCTATTAGAAATGCATGTAGGGGCAGGAATACTGTAATCATTGGTGATTTCAATGTTCCCAATAAAATCTGGGGAACTCCAATGGGATGTGGGAACATTGGAACTGAACTGATTGATGCAGTAAATGACTGCTTCCTGACCCAGTGTGTCAAAAACCTGACAAGGGACAGAACAAGTTTAGATCTGGTGTTCACAATCAACTAGGACATGCTGTGGGATACAGAAATAGTAGAACCACTAGGGTCCAGTGATTATAACACGGTTACATTTGAAATGACTGGGATTCCAGGCACAAAGCTGTACAAACTAGTGTATACATTCAGTAAGGCAAACTTTGAAGGGATGAGACAGGAACTCCAAAATGGAAAATTACCTATATGGTAACAATATCCTGGGAGATCGTGTCAAACTAACCTCCTTGACTTTTTTGAGGATGCAACATTGAAAATGGATAATTGCAAGCATACGACATGGTTTATTTAGATTTCCAGAAAGCTTTTGACAAAGTCCCGCATAAAAGATTAATTCTCAAACTGAACTCAGTAGGGATTCAAGGAAATGCATGCACATGGATTAGGGAGTGGTTAACAGGTAGAAAACAGAAAGTACTGATTAGAGGAGAAACCTCAAAATGGAGCAAGGTAACCAGTGGTGTACCAAAGGGATCAGTATTAGGTCCTCTGCTATTCCTAATCTACATTAATGATTTAGATTCTGGTATAGTAAACAAACTCGTTAAAATTGCAGACGACACAAAAATAGGAGGAGTGGCAAACACTGTTGCAGCAGCAAAGGTCATTCAAAATGATCTAGACAGCATTCAGAACTGGGCAGACACATGGCAAATGACATTTAATATAGAAAAGTGGGCTACTGCACGCAGGCAATAAAAATGTGCATTATAAATATCATATGGGAGATAATGAAATTGAAGAAGGGAACTATGAAAAAGACCTAGGAGTTTATGTTGACTCAGAAATGTCTTCATCTAGACAATTTGGGGAAGCTATTAAAAAGGCCAACAAGATGCTCGGATATATTGTGAGAAGTGTTGAATTTAAATCAAGGGAAGTAATGTTAAAACTCTACAATGCATTAGTAAGACCTCACCTAGAATATTGTGTTCAGTTCTGGTCACCTCGTTACAAAAAGGATATTGCTGCTCTTGAAAGAGTGCAAAGAAGAGCAACCAGAATTATTCCGGGTTTAAAAGGCATGTTATATGCAGACAGACTCAAAGAATTGAATATATTCAGTCTTGAACAAAGAAGACTACGTGGCGATCTGATTCAAACATTCAAAATCCTAAAGGGTATACACAATGTTGACCCAGGGGACTTCTTTGACCTGAAAAAAGAAACAAGGACCAGGGGTCACAAATTGAGATTAGATAAAGGGGCATTCAGAACAGAAAATAGGAGGCACTTTTTTACGCAGAGAATTGTGAGGGTCTGGAACCAACTCCCCAGTAATGTTGTTGAAGCTGACACCCTGGGATCCTTCAAGAAGCTGCTTGATGAGATTCAGGGATCAATAAGCTACTAACAACCAAACAAGCAAGATGGGCTGAATGGCCTCCTCTTGTTTGTAAACTTTCTTATGTTCTTATGTTCTTAACTGAGAGAAATAGACTTTGCAAGGGAATTGGAAGATATGACAGCTGAAGTTCAATGTAGTAGGGCCTAATTTACAAAAGGGCACTAAGTGTAGCTGTAACATGCACATGAAGTAGTGATCCTAACCTGCATCATAAATCTAAATGTATTGTCCCATTTACTAACAGAGAATGCATTAATTTACGTGCACACTATTTGACTAATTTGCATACCATAGTGTGCACACTATATTTATTGTGAGTGATAATTTAATGTGCACAATAATGTCGAAGTCTTACCCATGACCACCATGATATAAAAAGCCCCAGCCGTCCAGGCGTATCTTTTGGTCAGTCGCTTATTGTGAAAGGTGGAGGTGGCTTACATTGACCGAAAATGAGCGATCAGCAGATGCAGCCCTCCACAGGGGACAGGCAAACTGAAACTGCATGCAGAGGAGTTAGAAATTCTAGTGGAGAAAGTTGTTTTAAATTATAATACCTTGTTTGGTCCAGTGTTTTATTTAACCACTCTATTATTTGTACCAAATGTAATGAACTATAAAGTAAAATCTAATAAATTATATAATGAATTCACGTTTATTCACTCTTAATATAACCAGGTAATTTTCACTGCTCTAAATGAAAACTTTAATGCAAGTAATGGTTCCATGATGCCAGATAGATTTCAGCCCAAAAAAATAGGTTTAAATAGTGCGCCTATCAGTGGTTAAATCCTGGTTTCCAACCAAACTAATTATCACTCACTTTAAGGTGCACACTACGATTATCACCCTTTAGTAAATACAGTGTGAATAAAGATCACCTCATTATTCAGAGCGGGGTGCCTCATTTAAATACATTATCATGCATTACCATACAAATCACATATTCATTCTGATTACTACAGTGTGGCACAATAAAATCAGGGTGCACCATAATATGCCCACCATTTCACGCAATAATGAATAAAATTGCAATAGTAAATGTGGAAATCATTGCAATTATGGTGCACCCTTTGGTAAATGAGGCTCATAATGTTTTAATGCAAGACATGCAGGACAAGCAGTCACCATGTTGGTTAAACAGATCAATACAAAATAAACTGATAAAAGATGGCTGTATATGACTCACAGGGAAGATGGACGAGCAAACAATTGGGGGAGGCCGTAGGAGAATGTTAAACAGGTAGAAATGGATGTCGGGAAGGCCAAAAGAGATCAAGAAAGACATATTGCCAGTGATACTATACATAACCCTAACATGTCTTGCAATACTATAATCGCAAAAGAGCTGTGAAAGGTTAAGATATTAAGAGGAGAAGATGATAACAAGGTTTATGAGGACTGTAAAATATCTGATGATTAACCCTTTGCGGTCCATTTATTAATCGCGCGTCAGGCACGCCAGGTCTAATTAATTTCCACACGCACAGTTAATTTTATACGTGCTGTTTAAAAGTATTTTTTTTCACAGTCAAACGGGTTTAAATGGCCCTGCATATCAACAAAGCACACACTAGGCATCTCCAGCCCCGCCCCAGCCTTTTGTTTGCTATAGCGTTCAGCTGTGTAAGAAATAAATAATAATAATGCAGTCTAAACAGGTGGGTCTTGAGGAGGCGGTGGTAGGCAGTGAGAGACAGGGCAGTCCTGAAGTTCTGCTATAGCTGGTTCCACCACAGAGGGGCTAGGGAAGAGAAGGAGGATGGAGAGTGGACAGAAGGCATGACCACTCAGCCCGTAGAGGAGAAGCGGAGAGGGTGAGAGGGGAGAACGAGGGTTTGGAAGTAGGAGGGGGCAGTGTGGTGAAAAGAGGGGTAGCTAAAACAAGGGTCTTGCATTGAATTCAAGCAGAGATAGGTAGCCAGTGGAGGGTGTGAAGCAGAAGGGTAGCGTGAGAGTAGCAAGGTCATCAGTGATTTATTGTGAGAGTCTTCTCACCATACACAGGTGATTTTTGTCATCCAGTGAGATAATGGCAGAAGGAGAACTGGCAGTTTTATGTGCTTGTACAACTCTTGCTTTGAAAAACAGTTAATGTAATTTGGGGTGCTGGATTTACATATATATATATATATATATATATATATATATATATATATATATATATATATATATATATTGTAACCAGGCAGGGAGGGAGTTAAAATCCTCCCTACCAAAAACATGTGCAAACATGTATATATTGGGTTTTTTTTTGTTAATTATCAACCGCACCTGGTAACTATTGTAAATTAGTGCCAGGTGCAGGGTTTAAAAAGAGTGCAGCTATTTTGTGCAGGGCGGCTGAGGTGTGTGTAGAAGCCTGTGACCTGAAGTCTTTAAAATCATAAATGTTCTAGATAAAGTGAACCCAAGACACTGCTTCAAATTTAGCACAGAGAGAAGAACACGAGGGTATAAGTGGAGTCTGATTATAAGTAAGTGTAGAACAGAAGGAAGGAAACACTGTTTTAAGAATATAAAAGCATGGAATAGCTGACCAGGTGAAGTAGTAGGATCTAAAACACTGGGAACATGAAAAAAAAAAATTCTGTGATTTTAAATAAGATCCCCCCAGGAGAGGATAATGGTGTGCTAACAAGGGATGAGCCCTGATGGGCCGAATGGCCTCGTTCCCAAACTTTTCTTCTGTTGCTTTGTTCTTAATATAACCACCAACACACGACTCACATGGGTTTCCCACCAACCTCGCAGGGATACATAGTACTTAGGAGTGGTGCCACGTGCGTTCTTTGTATGCAAGCAAGGCCTGCAAAGCTCTTAAAATGATACCAGGTAGCCACCCTGAAACACTTACAAAGAAATTATGTCATGTTGCTACTGAATAAAGCTCTATGTAAAGAAAATATCTGAAAGCATGTAAAGAAAATATCTGAAAGCGAGTAAAACCCAGAGAAGACTAGCTGTAAAACTTATCAGAATTTCAAAGGATCAACAGCATTTAATTCAATATGGTTTAACTGGGATAATTATTGCATTAGTTATATTTCCAGGGAGGTCCTGGAAAATAATATTAGTATTTCTCTGGTAGAATTAAGATATGAACTCAATTTTTTGGCATGGATTTACCAGGTTTATTCACATTTTATCTCTGTCACCTTGGCCTAACACTGCAATGCAACCAAGCAGAAGGTTTGCACTGTACAAGTATTGCTTCTCTTTGAATAGAGAGCAATGGGATTTCCGACAGTGTTTGGCTGCCTGTGTGTGTGTGTTGTGCCACTCTGTATTTCAGTGTTTCTCTAGTCTGGCGGTAAATGAGTGCTGGTTACCTTTGGTGTGTATAAAAGTGCCCAGAAGTGGGGCTGATTTATTGATACAATCTCTCATGGGTAGGAACGTGTCTGTACTTTTTTTCTTTGCCAGTCTTCAGAATACTCCAGGGTTCACTTTGTGTATTAAACTGATATAAATTCGGGGGCTCGCTGAGAATCACAGACTGAATCTTTCTAGAAGTCTAACTCTACAGTTGCACTGTTGGAATGCTGTGATATTGGATTATGCTGCTCTGAGGGCTGTGATCAGCACTGATATTTCCAAGGAGAGTGTGACAGGCTGACCTGGGTAAGGAGACTCAGAGTCAGGATGTGCAGGGAAAATAAAAGACTTTTAATTAAACAAAATACACAAAACAAAAGGCACAATGACCAACCAGAAAGACAAACACAAAAACAGGCTCTAAACAAACTATACCAAAATTAACTACTCACTCTCTCATACAGGTCTTCTCACTCTCACAAACACTCACCAACTAACATACCCAACCACTCCCTTTTATACAGGTGCCTGGGCTAATTAGGCAATTCGCACCTCATTAGCCCAGGCACATTCCACATATTCCTCACACAAACTCACTGAACCACACTCCAAACTCACTCTAAATAATACAAAAAACACAAAACCACCACAAAATAGGCTGCACCCCATCACACACCTCCCCTCCTTGTGCGCAGCACAACATGGCCTAAATTGCCACCTCCCCCCTTAAAGTCCCAAAATCGTCTCTTCTGGTGCTGGGGAGAGGGCAGAGGCTTCCCCTGGCCCACAAGCAGTCCGATGGTCCCAAGCAAAGATAGTCTGGCAGCCCCGGGCCATAACAGCTGACCCTCGGGAGGCGATGGCGGCAGCAGACCCTCGGGAGGCAAACTCGGGAGGGGAGCCCCTGGTCATGAAGGCGGCAGCGGGAGCTCCACTTCTCCCTCGTACTTCGTAACTGCCGATCCCCCAGGCAATGCGGAGCACCAGGCAACCCTAGGCGAAGCAGGACCCTCGGCGACCCCAGGCGAAGCAGAACCTTCGGTGACCCCAGGCGAAGCAGGACCCTCGGCGACCCCAGGCGAAGCAGGACCCTCGGCGACCCTAGGAGAAACAAAAGCAGAGCAACAGGCAACCCCAGGCGATGCGGAGCAGCAGGCAACCCCAGGCGATGCGGACGTGGCATCCCTGAGCGGAATGGCTGTGGCATCCCTGGGCGGTATGAGGCACGCATCCTTGGGCAGTGCGAGGCAGGCATCCTTGGTCGGTGCGAGGCAGGCATCCTTGGGCGTGGCCAACAGTGCAGGAACCTCCGGCCAGGGTGGCAGCGGCCAGAGTTCTTCTTCCCTGTTGGCTACAGGAGGTAGAGCCCGCTCCAGCTCCTCTGATGGTGGAGGCGGGAACAGCAGCTCGTCTCCCTCTGGTGGCGGAGGCGGGAACAGCAGCTCCTGCTGCTCTGTTCCTAGCGGTGGTGGAGACAGAGACAGCTCCTTGCTGCTCTGCTCCTAGCGGTGGTGGAGACAGAGACAGCTCCTGCTGCTCTGCTCCTGGCGGTGGTGGAGACAGAGGCAGCTCCTGCTGCTCTGCTCCTAGCGGTGGTGGTGTCAGAAAGGCTGCAGACTCCTTCGTCAGTGGTGATAGGGCCGATGCTGGCCACTCAGAGGGAGGCTGTGGCGGTGCTGGCTCCCTCTGTCGTGGCGGTTGGGCTGGTGTGCGCCATGCTCCCTTCAGCAGCATAAATAGAGGCTGCTGGGGGACACCAGCATCCTGCCCTTCTCCCCCCCCAGAAAAATTCAGGGGGTTGAGCCTGTAACTCCTCCCCTTCTGGCCCTGGAGACGGCAGTAATGGCTCCTCCCCTTCTGGCTCTCGGGACGGCAGCAGCAGGTGAACCAGCAGGCCTGCTCCCTCTGCTGGTGGCGGCGATGGAGGAAGAGACAGCAGGTAATCTTCCCCTGCTGGTGGAGGTGGCACCGACTCCTCCCTCTCGGGCCGTGGACGCACTGACTCCTCCCTCTAGGGCTGTGGACGTTCGGGCTCCTCCCACTCGGGCTGTGGACATTCGGGCTCCTCATAGTACCGGAAGGGACAGGCAGCAAACTGATGTTGCTGGTTACAGAGGGGGCACAACAGTGGTGACCTACAGCTCCTCGAGTACCTGGCCCTGCTGTACTCCTCCTCCTCCCTGTCCCTCGCTTCCCGGTCCTTCTTCCACCTCATCCTCTCTTCCTTTTTTTCCTTTTTTTTTTTAAACAAAACAAACAAAAAAAATCCTGCACTCCTGCTCCAAGTCTCCAGAGGCACTATCCCACTTTGACACCAAATGTGACAGGTTGACCGGGGTAAGGAGACGCAGAGTCAGGATGTGCAGGGAAAATAAAATACTTTTAATTAAACAAAATACACAAAACAAAAGGCACAATGGTCAACCAAAAAGACAAACACAAAAACAGGCTCTAAACAAACTATACCAAAAATAACCACTCACTCTCTCATACAGGTCTTCTCACTCTCACAAACACTCACCAACTAACATACCCAACCACTCCCTTTTATACAGGTGCCTGGGCTAATTGAGCTAATTAGCCCAGGCACATTCCACACATTCCTCACACAAACTCACTGAACCACACCCCAAACTCACTCTAAACAATACAAAAAACACAAAACCACCACAAAATAGGCTGCACCCCATCACAGAGAGGTACAGGCTTTTCCCTGCTACTGGACTATATGGCACCCACCTGTACCAGTACTTGCATCATCTGGTACTTGCACTTAACTGCTCCAAACATTGCTGTATTCTACTACTGCTCTCAATAATAATTATACTTTCTGTATCTTGTACTTGATTTTACTTTTAAAGGTAACCGCATTCAAGTTTTTTGTAATTGCTCTTATTTGAAATCGTTCTTATCCATTTATTGTACTTACTACTTGCTTTTAATGGAATTTACTCTTATAACCAAATATTTTTAAGTTTAGCTGCTCTAAGTCGTAATCGCTCCCAAACATAATTATTTACTGTATTTTTTATTTTCTCTCATTTGAATTTGCTCTTACTAGTGATTTTATTGTATTTTATAACTGCGCTTATCTGTAATGTGATATTTTGTATTGTGATATTTTGTAATGTGATACTTTGTAACAACTATAAGTCACCCTGGATAAGGGTGTCTGCTAATAAATAAATAAATAAATAAATAAATAATCCTGGTGAACTTTTCAAAGCTTGAAGAGCTGTTTGTGTTCGTTTTCTGTTGTCATGTTTTATTTATTTAATTTATTTATTTATTGCATTTGTATAGCGGTTTTTATATAAAAGTATCACAAAGCACTGTACAGTACATAGCAGCAAAAAAGAACAAACCACAATACAACTGTCACAGTCAGACCATTTAAATAACATATTTAAATAACAGTATACACATAATACTAAAGCAGCAATTTTAAAGTTACATTAAAACCCACTAAGATAAGAAAGCCATTTTATAAAAGTGTGTTTTTAGTCTTGACTTGAAAACTGTAACGGTCCCAGCTTCCCTGAAAAATGAAGGCAGAGCATTCCATTATGTAAGAGCTCTACAAGAAAAAGCCCTTCCTCCCGTGTTGCTTTTGTTGACCCTAGGAATAACCAGCAGCCCCGCATCCTGTGATCTCAGAGTGTGGTTTGGAAGATACAGGGTCAGTAACTCCTGCAAATAACTAGGTGCTAATCCATTCAGGGCCTAACAGCAAAATCTTAAAATCAATGCCATACTGCAAAGGGAGCCAGTGTAAAGAGGCCAAAACAGGGGTAATATGTTCACTTTTCCTGGTTTTAGTTAGAATTCTAGCGGCGGTATTCTGAACAAGCTGCAAGCAGGATACCACACGTTTTGGGACACCAGAAAAAAGTGCATTACAATAAGCAATTCTAGATTAAACAAAGGCATGCATTAGTCTCTCAGCATCGGATACAGAAATAATTGGCCTAAATTTGGCTATATTTCTCAAATGGTAAAAAGATACTTTAGTAACTTTCCTAATACGAGTCTGAAATGAGAGATCAGGATCAGAGTCTTAATTTCTAGTTAAAGTTTTGATGAGAGATTGCAAAGGTCAAGCTCATGTAATCCCACATTTCCTTTTAGTTGGTTCTGTGAGCCCACTAGCATAACCACTGTTAGAGGCAGAAGAAATTCCTGGCTTTAGAGACAAATCAGCGTAGCAATGGAAGTTCAATAATAATAATAATGTGATATATGTATGATGTGAAATAATGTATAATGCGATATCTTATAACAATTGTAAGTCGGGGGCTCCCGAGTGGCGCATCCAGTAAAGGCGCTCCTCGCAGGATGTGCCCTATAGCCTGGAGATCGCAGGTTCGAATCCAGGCTATGTCACAGCTGACCGTGACCGAGAGTTCCTAGGGGGCGACGCACAATTGGCTGAGCGCTGCCCGGGTAGGGAGGGCTTAGGTTGGCAGGGGAATCCGCGGCTCACCGCGCATCAGCAACCCCTGTGGCCGATAGGGCGCCTGTGGCTCTGCAGCGGAGCCGCCAGATCTGTGTTGTCCTCCGGCACTATAGGTCTGGTGGCATTGCTGTGGATCTGCAGTGCAAAAAATGACGGCTTGGAAGGAGCACATTTCGGAGGACGCGTGTTGCAGCCTCCGTTTCCCGAGTCGGCGGGGGGGTTGCGAGCGGTGAGCCGGGGATACAGATAATAATTGGGCATGCTAAATTAGGGTGAAAACCGGGGTAAAAATAATTGCCGACGACTAAATTAAAAAAAAAAAAAAAAAAAAAAAACTAAACAATTGTAAGTCGCCCTGGATAAGGGCGTCTGCTAAGTAATATATAATCATAATCACTCCTTGTCTGCAGATAATGTCAGCTAACTGTAGCATATATAATGAAAACAACAAGGGACCTAGAATGGAGCCCTGTGGAACACCACAGACAACTTCAGATAATGCTGATTTTACCTCCCCAACAGAGACAAACTGAAACTCAGAAAGATAGGATTTGAACCAGGATAGGACAAGGCCAGACAGTCCAACAGTGTAATTGAATTACAACAACTCTCTCTAAGAATGGTAGGTTGGAGATTGGCCTAAAGTTATTGAAGACTTTAGGGTCCAAATTGTGTTTCTTAAGCATAGGCTTTACCACAGCGACCTTAAGTGCTGAGGGAACTATACCATTTTTAAAACGTAGGTATTAATAAAACCAAGAACATCATTTAATAGTTTTGTAGGAATAGGATCAATAGAGCATGTAGTAGCATGTAAGGTAATCAAAGAAAAGCCCCCATAGTAGCCTTAATAGGTGTAGTTGTTACATTGTGCTGGAGTCCTCCTTAATAGATGGTGTCTAGGATTATTTTTATTTGTTTCAATGAAATTATAATAAATCTAGCCAACACCAGAGCCTTCCTATATTTAACCAGGTGGCCCTTCCATGGATGTAATGAACGTGCAGTTGATCAAGGTTGTAACGATCACTCTGCACAACTGAGAAGCAGTTGCACTGTCCTCCCTAAGGAGATACTACTGGCCCTATTCCTATAGCTAAATAAATCAGCAAGAGTGACAGACAGCAAAAGCAGGGACGTCAGAGGTGTCAATTTCACGAACAATCGGTTTATTATTGTGAACAATAATGTCAACAAATGAAAAAATGAACAAATGAATGAAATGAATAATGATAAAAAAGGAATTCAAATAATTGCAGGTAACAGGTAAGAATAAAGCTGGTACAGATAAGTATGTAGGGACAAACAGAAGGCTAAACAGTATCACAAAGTAGAAATGAATGGTGTCCGGAGGGTCTCCAATAAACCCACACTCACAAACACAACACACACAGATAAAGACCAAGGATAAATAAATAGATACAGACAAAAAACAGTGACTTGTGGAAACAATTACATTTAACAGTCTCTATGGCAATGGTGGGAAAATGACAGGTAGGCCCAACAAGTCCAGTAATAGCAGGGTAATTGAAATCCATACAAAGTAACAAAATAACAAAAAATACAGGAAACAAAGTATCAAATTAAAGTAGAAAAAATCCAAACAAAAAAGAAATGATCTCACCCACCTGTCCCTTTAATTAGGGTCAGTAGCCTGGCCAGGTTAAAACTTCATTTCCCTTAGTTCCTTGCAACCACCCTCTGTTCATCCTCTCTCCCCATTGGCTCATTCAGATTTCCACCCCTCCAATCTCAGAGCTCCTTAGTAGCCAGCACTTGTATTAAAGCTGGCTAATCAGGCCTGAGAGAGACTCCCTTT
Organism: Acipenser ruthenus; assembly: GCF_902713425.1. Classification (NCBI taxonomy): domain Eukaryota; kingdom Metazoa; phylum Chordata; class Actinopteri; order Acipenseriformes; family Acipenseridae; genus Acipenser; species Acipenser ruthenus. The sequence continues at coordinate 14,088,981 of NC_081205.1, forward strand.
CTCAGAGGAATCCATTTAACTACAGCATTTTCTCTACTTAAATTTCAGTGAATCCATTACCATCCTTAGATAATTCCAGTGCATCCATTTATTTTCTTTTGTCACTGCGCTTTGTCTAAGCTGCTCTTTTTGTTTTCACTGTTACTTATTTAAGTTTAGCTGTTTTTCTAGGTTTGTTTAGTGTTTGTTGTTTTATGTGTGACAGCCTCCATTTTTTCTACTGCCCACACGACAGAGAGACACTCCTTTTCGGATGTGGAGTAGTTTTTTTCGGCAGAGTTCAGTAATTTGGAGGCGTAGGCTATTACCTTCTCATCGTCTCCTTCTAGCTGAGTCAGAACCGCTCCAAGTCCTACATCGCTGGCATCAGTAAAGACTCGGAACGTCTTGTTGATGTCCGGGTGAGCGAGGACTGGAGGACTGATCAAAGCTTCTTGGAGGAGTTTGAAACTCTTCTGGCACTCTCCTGTCCATTTCCAGGGGACATCTTTCTTTTTCAAGTTGTTAAGTGGGGCAGCAATATCCGCAAACCTGGGGATGTACTTGTGGTACCACCCTGCCAAACCTAGGAACCGTTGAACCTCCTTCAAGTTGGTAGGAATGGGATATTCCTGGATGGCTTGGAGCTTGTGGGGATCAGCAGCTACACCCTCACCTGAAACCACATGACCAAGGAAATGGAGAGTGTGTTTAAAGAAGTGGCATTTTTTGAGATTGAGAGTAAGACGGGCCAGATGAAGTTTGTGGAAGACAGCCTCGAGGTCTTGAAGATGCTGTGCTGAGTTTGGTGAATAAACAATGATGTCATCTATGTAGACGAAACAGATCTTCCCTCGGAGGTCTCCTAAGTGGCTGCAGCATTTAACCCAAATGGCATTACATTAAATTGATAAAAACCAAAGGGTGTGGTAAATGCAGTCTTCGCTCTACTTGCTGAGTCCATCGCCACTTGCCAGTAACCTGAGCGTAGATCAAGGGAACTGAATACCGCAGCACCACTCAGGGACTCCAGGATGTCATGAATGAGGGGCATGGGATATGCATCAAAGATGGTCTTGGCATTCAGCTTTCGGTAGTCCACACAGAACCTGTAACCACCATCTTTCTTCTCTGTGAGCACCACTGGAGAGGACCATGGAGAGTTAGATGGTTCTATAACTCCGTCCAGAAGCATGTCTTGGATGTGTTCCTTGATTAAAGCCTTTTTCAGTGGAGATGATCTATACAGTCGACCCCGAACAGGGACTTCGTCCTCAGTGGAGATGGAGTGACGGGTGACGGTGGTCATTCCCAACTTATCAGTGCAGACTGAAGACCACTTTTGCTGGTGGTTCTGGAGTTGTTGCTCGACAGGAGATGGTTCAGCTGAAGTGATGGTCATGGTCACCTTCGCCGGTTGGCATGGCTTTGGATCAGAGGTGGTAGGTGGCTGGCAAGATGTATGGAAGTAGAGACTGACACTCGATAAGGACCTGTCCCAGGAAGCTTCCCCCTCATACCGTGGCAAAAAAGGATGGTAGGAGAAATCCTTCTGATGTTTGACACCATACTGCCTATTGACAATGTCAATCTGGGTATGAGTTTTCTCCAAGAAATCCAAGCCTAGAACAAGGGGAAACGTCAGGTGATGATCCTGTAGGATATATGTGCCTAGAAACCAGATCTCTCCGTGGAGAAGGTAAGTGAGGCGAACTTGACCTTTGGCCTGGTGTGACTGTCCATCCGCCAGCATGAAATACTGGTCCTGTGCAGACTCCAGCACTTCCCCTGGATGAGCGATCTTCCTCCAGAGACTCTCTCTCATCAGAGTGAAGGTGCTCCCAGTGTCCAGGACTGCAGGCCCTTGGAGCCCTCGAACGCCCACATCCACGATCAGCAGAGTCAGGCTTGCAGCAGGAACTATATTTTTCTTCTCCTGGCTTCTCACCATGCTGACCTCTGCCGGCTTCTTCGTAGCTCCTTTATGGCTCCTATTGTCCTGAACGGCTTTGCTGGATTTTGCCTTGACCCAGTATTCCCGCTGAGCAGCGTTGTCTCTCTCCACCTGGGTCCCGATGCGCACTAGTTCTGCCACTGTCTTCACTGTTCCCCTAAGACAGCTTGCCAGTTTGGGATTACAGCTGTTTAGAATGCGACAAACCAACTCAGTCTCCTCCAAGTCTGGCTTCCAGCGCAGACATAGGGCATGGTAGTCATAGGCAAAGTCAAGGATTCGCTCGTCAGGAAGTTGGAATCTGGAGCGAAGTCGGTCTTCCACTTCGGTCTGGAAGTCAGATGGCAGAAAGGCTTGACGGAAGACAGCCTTGAACTGTTCCCAGGACTGGATTCCCTTGCGCTCCGCGACCCACCAGCTCTTTGCTGAGCCTTTCAGCACACTGGACATGGTTGCCAGGATCTGATTTGGTGTCATGGGTCGTAGCGCTAGGAATTCATCGCATTTGTCCAGGAAGTCAATGGCATCGCTGCTGGCCTCCCCGCCAAACTCTGGGAAGTTGATTTTAATGGGCAGCTTTGCTTGGGAAAGACTTCCTTCATTTCTGGAGCCATGGTAATCAGCAGATACACCGTCAAAGGAGAATTGTTGTGGTGCAGATTGCTTTCTAGAGGAGAGAGACGGCAAAGAAAGTGGTAGACGAGGGGTGCTGGTCTTTTTGAAGAGTTTCTTAAGCTCTTCTCCCCACAGCACATCGCGGCGTTTCAGGCACTTCACCACTTCCAGATCCATTTCGTCAAGGGCCTCTTGCCTTCGATTCTCCATATCTGTGAAGCGTCCTTCGATGTAACCTCGCAGGACCTGTTCACGATTAATGCTGCTCTCCTGTAATTCAGACAGCTGTGTTTCCAGTTGCTCAACACGGTCAGTGAGATGGGAACAGTGCTCAGTCAATTGCCCTATCGCAACACTGTCAGTAAGGTTCCCTTCATCATCATCGCCTCCAGAAAGATCTGCCCCTTCCTGTGTAATGTACAGGTCACTAATGCGGGTGGTTCTCTCTGTGATAGGCTCTCTGATAGTCACATGGGGTCTATCTCCAATCTCAGAGAAGTTTAGCGAAGTCAAGGTCTGATTTTCATTTCTGACATTAAGTTCCCAACAATTTAAACTGATGAATTTAGATTTGAATTTAATGACACAAAGGGTCCCCGTACGGGCCACCAATTCTGTAACGATCACTCTGCACAACTGAGAAGCAGTTGCACTGTCCTCCCTAAGGAGATACTACTGGCCCTATTCCTATAGCTAAATAAGTCAGCAAGAGTGACAGACAGCAAAAGCAGGGACATCAGAGGTGTCAATTTCACGAACAATCAGTTTATTATTGTGAACAATAATGTCAACAAATGAAAAAATGAACAAATGAATGAAATGAATAATGATAAAAAGGAATTCAAATAATTGCAGGTAACAGGTAAGAATAAAGCTGGTACAGATAAGTATGTAGGGACAAACAGAAGGCTAAACAGTATCACAAAGTAGAAATGAATGGTGTCCGGAGGCAGTCCAGCAAAGTGTCCGGAAATGATGGTGATTGTAGAAGGTTGAAAACATTGAGTACGTTGAAATTGTTGAGACTGTCCAGTAGTGTTGAGTTGAATGGTGAACAGTTGTTTGGAAAAAATCAGGAGGATCAGGAAAAAATGGAGGCTGTCACACATAAAACAACAAACACTAAACAGACCTAGAAAAACAGCTAAGCTTAAACAAGTAACAGTGAAAACAAAAAGAGCAGCTTAGACAAAGCGCAGTGACAAAAGAAAATAAACGGATGCACTGGAATTATCTAAGGATGGTAATGGATTCACTGAAATTTAAGTAGAGAAAATGCTGTAGTAAATGGATTCCTCTGAGAAAGGGAGTCTCTCTCAGGCCTGATTAGCCAGCTTTAATACAAGTGCTGGCTACTAAGGAGCTCTGAGATTGGAGGGGTGGAAATCTGAATGAGCCAATGGGGAGAGAGGATGAACATAGGGTGGTTGCAAGGAACTAAGGGAAATTAAGTTTTAACCTGGCCAGGCTACTGACCCTAATTAAAGGGACAGGTGGGTGAGACTTACACCCACATTATGTAGCATGGGAATTGCTACAAGGTGATCAGAAATAGTTATGATGTTCTTAACAGCTAAACCACGAGAAATTACCAGATCTAAAGTATGGCCACGATTATGCGTAGGACCTTTGACCTGCAGGATATAATCTAAGGAATCCAATAGCCTCAAATTCCAAGGATTAGAATCAGAATCACTGTCAACAGGAAGGTTAAAATCACCCAGTAAAAGAATCCTATCATATTTGACTGTCAATATAGATAGCAAATCACCAAATTCAGTCAGAAATAGCGGGTTTGACTTAGGTGGTTGATAAATAATTATAATATGAACCGGTAATGGACTGTTTAATGTCAAGGTTAAAACTTCAAAAGATGAACAACCTTCAACAATTTCCTGTTTGATTCTAAGTTCACTATGGAAAACAGCAGCAAGTCCACCTCCACGCCCAGTAGAGCGAGCTTTCTGGAAAAAATAGTTAGGTGGAGAAGCCTCAATCAGGGAAACATTGCCATTCGGTCCAAGACTAGTTTCAGTTAAAGAGAGAATATCAATGTTTTAATCCTGAATAAAATCACTAATTAACTGAGCCTTATTAGACCTGACATATAAACCTAGGTGTAAATTGGTACAATCAAGAGCATGTGATTGCGCAGGGGTAATAGGAATTTGACGAAGGTTACTGTAGCACACACCTGAATTAACCTGAATTATACATGCCTCTTTAAATTCCCTCCCCAGTTCCTTGTTTATAGATTACAATGCTGTTCAAAAAATATATGATTCAAAACTCAACAATGAATTATAATGAAAACTTGGGAAAGAAACTAAACTGAGAGGCACTCGTTATAGATGAAATTAAACTGAGGAGTAGATGTACTAAAGTGTTGTGCCTGTTGTAATAGTCGCAAACCAGTTGCAAACGAGTTGGTAGTCTAGGGTGAAATGTACTAAACAAGCGCAATGCTGTTAGTGACTTTTTAGGGAATGCTTTGAGGCAGCAGCTTTTCTTTGCAGTTCATCCTTAGATGAATATGTAATTATGGGCGTTCCTGCTTAAATTCGCAAAAAATGAGGTGGAGCTAATACAAATGAAGGTTCTCAAATATTATAATGAGATTCACTAAAGCTGCCAGCAATTGCAACACTTACAATAGCATACATTTGTTAAGAACTTTTGAAAGCACGTTTTAAACATTCGCAATTAGGCAAACTTTTAAAAGGCAGTATGAAAAACACTATCCCCTAACCATGGCCACTGTGATTGCAGCAAGGAGGCATGTCTTCAGCAAGAATGAGTGATTTGTAGGATGAGAAGAGAAAGGGTATTTTGTACCCACATTACCCACTACGATTTAAAGGGATCAGAATTAGGTCCTCTGCTCTTCCTGATCTACATTAATAACTTAGATTCTGGTTGTGGCCCGTATTTATTATTATTTGTATTTTTGTTTGCGGTGCGGATAAAAACGCTGCATCTTTTGTTATTGTTTATAATTTAAAAACCCCGTGAGGATGCGTGACTGATCATCTACTGATTATTTAACTAGCTGACAGTCACGCATCCTTCCGAAATGCGTGCAGACTGTGGCCAAGGGGTAATAAGATAATTAACAGCTAGTTAACCCCTCGGCCAGAGTATAAGAACCTGCAGCTGTCCGTGCTACAGGGTTGGGTGTACAGAGAGGAGGTACGGGGAGATAGAGGAGACAGACTTTAAAATAAACAATTGCTAAAACGTGCTGGATTAGCCAGCATGACACTTCTTGTTTGTTTGTCTGTCTGATTCGTTTGTCCCTCATGCCCTTTGGTTTCTGTTTTGTTGTTTGTTTAAATCTTTTATTTTTGTTTTGTTTATTAATAAATCAACTGAACGTCGTTGCGTTCAGTTTCATCCGCCCATCCATTGGTTTGGTTCAGTTTTTTCCTGGTCTGTGACGTCACCACACCTCACCACTGCAAGCCAGCCTGCCACACTGGTATAGTAAGCAAACTTGTTCAATTTGCAGATTACATAAAATAGGAGTGGCAAACACCATTGCAGCAGCAAAGGTCATTGAAAATGATCTAGACAGCATTCAGAACTGGACAGATACATGGCAGTGTGACATTTAATATAGAAAAGTGTAAGGTATTGCACGCAAGCAATAAAAATGTGCATTATAAATACCACATGGGAGACACTGAAATTGAAGAAGGAACCTATGAAAAAGATCTAGAAGTTTATGTTGACTCAGAAATGTATTCATCTAGACCAATGGTGCACAACTATATTTTGTGAGGGGCCAGATACAGGGAAAGCCAACTTGCCAAGGGCCGAAATTTATGTGGTGAAGAATATTACCAAGACATTTTAAATTATTCCCACGTATTGCATACCATAGGCCTTTGTTTTAAACCCTGGTAGCTAAACACAATAATAATAAGGTTTTTAATACTTACCCTCTCTGATTGATAAAGATTTCAGTGGGAGAGGTTGCAGTGTTTCTGGGACACCAGTTTTTGGATGCTGGGCTCCAGTGAAGTGGTGGTGACTGTAAGCACAGCATGCACGTTATCATCTGTCAGTCTTGTTCTCACGTGTGACTTATTCAGGTTCATAATGGAGAGCACCTGCTCACATATGTAAGTACTTCCAAACAAGGAGACCAAATTGTATATTGTGTCTTGTGAAAAGGCTTCTTGACATGTTTCAAAGTTTGTCAGCTGACTTGTAATATCAGTTAAAAAAGCAAGATCAGCAATCCAGTCACTGTCTTGCGTAATAGAGGTGTCCTGTCCCTTCTTTTGGAGAAATGTTTTTATTTCATTTCTCAGCGCAAAAAAAACACTTAAGATGTTACCATGCCATCTAACTTCTGTGTGATAAACAACTTCCCCGTAAATGGCATTTATATTTTCCAAAAATGACTGAAATTCACGATGATTTAAAGAATGTGCACGAATAAAGTTAACTGTTGATACAACAAATTCCATGACCTCTTTGAATTTCAAATATTTCACACACAAGGCCTCCTGGTGTGTTATGCAACGGTACTCCTTTAACAGCTCAGCTCTTTCACCAAGGTGCTTCTTTAAACAGCCAATGAACCCTGTACTCGCACCTATCATAGCCGGTGCACTGTCAGGAGTCGCCCCCACCAGCTTATCCCAGGGCAAACATAATTCTTCTATTGCAATTTCAAATGCATTAAAAAATATCAGAGCCAGTGGTTCTGCCGTGTAGAGATGCAAGGGATGCAAATGTTCTTGTTACTCAAGGAAAGAAAATTAAAAGTTGGGCAGCTGAGTAGTACACAAAATCATTACATTTGCTTTTTAGATGATCATAGCTATTTTCAGACATGTTTACTATACATCGCTGCATACTCGTTCTGGAAAGGCAAACCTTCTTAAAGGTATCTTTTTTTTCTATGCAAACGGTAGCACATATTTCCATCAGACATTGTTTTGCAAAATCAGGATGAGCCGAGCGACTTTGAAACTTGCTATCGTATTAGATTCAGATTCCTTGTTTTATGTTCAAAAACACCTTACTGGCCTAATAACTGCTTTCTGTGATTTTCAATTTTTTCTGTCCACTCTGGGTTAAACTGCCGGTGTTCACGATCAGTCTTTCTCTTTTTCTCAGTATCTGGCTTTGACAGAGACATATTTGTGAATTCATTCACTGAGTACATATTATCCAAAACAAACCCTTGCTTCTTTCAGATTAGCTCTCTTTTTTGTGTGTGTTTTGTTTTTTGTTTTTGTCTAGAAAATCGCCGCCACTAAACACCTCACATTCAATCCCCGCTTCTTAGACTCACTATGATGCACGCAAAGAACATCAATGCGAACGAAGCGTACGTTTTGGTATATTGACTTCAGCTGTGTAGAAAGAAAAGTAAACACAGATAAGTACACTTTTTCTTTAAATACCTTTGCTTTACAGCGTTGATTTGTTTTTCTACACAGCTGAAGAAGGGCTTTCCTTATGAATGTATAGAACTTCAAAGTACAGCCTGTCGCTTTTCACAGCTCCACATCTCTGTCGACAGGGAGGTATTTTGGGTTTCCTCAATCAACTTTAAAGCTTTTACATCTCCCTTCTTTTTCCTTCTTTTAATTTCATTCTGCTCTCTAGATCTGTCAATTTCTTTTTTATTTCGGCTACTGCTCTTTGCTCCACCCCAACAGTGTTTACTGCATCAGTGTGGCAGGATGGCTCACAGTGGTGAGGTGTGGTGACGTCACGGACCAGGAAGTAACTGAATCACAACAATGGATGGTCGGGTGAAACTGAACGCAACGGCTTCAGCTGATTTTATTATAAACAAAACAAAAGATTTAAACAAAACAACAAAACAGAAACCAAAGGGCACAAGGGACAAATGAATAAACAGACAAACAAGTAAATGTCGTGCTGGCTAATCCAGCACTTTTTAGCAATTGTTATATCATGTCTCCTCTCTATCTCCCCGTACCTCCTCTCTGTACACTCAACCCTGCAGCACGGACAGCTGCAGGTTCTTATACTCTGGCCGAGGGGTTAACTAGCTGTTAATTATCTTATTACCCCTCGGCCACAGTCTGCACAAGTTTGGTAAGGATGTGCGACTGTCAGCTAGTTAAATAATCAGTAGCTGATCAGCCACGCATCCTCACAGGGTTTTAAATTATAAATAATAACAAAAGACGCTGCGCTTTAATCCGGCCGCAAACAAAAATACAAATAATAATAAATGGGGGCAGGACACTCCGCCACAATCAGTGATCATCTTCAACTTTTTTTCTTCTTCGTGACTTAAACTTCCTGAAAACTTGCCGAATAGGACACATTTCTGTTGACCAGCCATTTCAATAATTGTATAATTTTGTTTCTTAAAAAAATAGCTTTCCTTTGCAACCCTGTCATTGTGTATTTACCTGATCAGTCACTGTGCCTTAAAATTGATTACTGAGTGTGGCAAAGTGGTTTGCAGTGCGCAGATGTAGTGGTGATGTGATTATGAAACAGAAGACAGACAACAAAGTTCATGATCCAAACAGGTTTTATTATTGTAATCCTGGTCTGGTGACCACAAAGAATAATTCCAGGCAATAGACAGCAATGTGTCTTGCACTGTTCCAAAACAATGGGTTGCAGTCCCGATATAATAATACACAGTTCGTAAATAATAAACACAGTAGAACACACAAAGACACGCACGTTCACAAGTCCAGAGTGAGTACTATAGTGCTCATGGTGAAATACAATTTATCCGTGTACAATGGTGCAGTGTTGTCCGGGTTTAGTGCTGGCCTGTAGTGACAGCTCCAGATCGTGTTAGCCGTCTAATAATAACAAACAAGTAGATTTTTAGACACAACAAAACAAACAAAACACTCATTGTAATTTCACAGTACTCCGTTCCAGTTTCAGCTAACCATAACAAAAGGATCACCTCGCTACGTCCCCTTATGTACCGTCAGTCACGCCCCCTTGGTTAGCAAGTGCAATTGTTTCTCCTTCAATCCACGGTTCCCACATCGCTTCCCTTCCATGTCGATGACTTGGTGTACTGTAGCTCCGTCCCCTTTCTAGATGGCCGACTTCCACCTAACCTTGGGAATTAATTGTCAGGCCATCCAGTCCAGGGCACTCTGTTCCCTTTACACAGCACCCTCACAGGTCGGGAGGGAGATTTATAACCAAGATTCATTCTTCCTCTGTCAGAGTCATATATTGCTGGCATTGGTGGAAACCTGTTGGTCATGCTGCACTTGTCTTCCAATGCTAAGGCCAAACGTCGCAGCACCTGGTCATGGCGACAAGTAAACCATCCTTGGCTAAGACCCACCTTACATCCTGTCAAAATGTGTCTTAATGAAGCTGGCGATGAACACAAAGGACACCACACCTCTCTACTGATAGATTAAGGTTCTGTGGTGATGGGAGAACATCATATGCTGATCCTGCTCTGTTCCATTGTCCATAGATCTGGCCAGCCGATCTTGCATTGTTCCACACTCTCCCATCTCGTCCATTCTCCCTGCTTGGCCTGGGAAATGGCCTTTATGCACCTCATCCTCTCCTACTGCTTTTGCACCTCGTTGACTCCCAGCTTCCACCATTGAATTGGGGCTGCTTTGTGCCATGTAGGAGGAGCTGAACTGACACCAAGAACTCCTCTTCTGTGCTGAACTTGCCCCATAATATCACTGATATGAAGGGCAGCCTTTGCATCTTCCACAGCTTCCTTTGCCGCCCACTTTCTTCCAGTTTTCAACACAGGTACTGCCTCCCTCACACATTCACTGTGTGACTCTACTCCTCGGTTAGAGCTGAGACTGGCAGCAGTGGTATCCCTTTACCATACAGTCCCACTCTGCTGAGGCAGCGTGGAACTCCTAACCATTTCCTGAAGTATGAACTGATTAACACTTGCAGCTTCTCTACACAGCAACCTCGGCAGTAGACCAAACTGAAAGCACCAGAGTTTTAGTTTGTCTGGTAAAGCATTGCTGTCTATGCTCTTCAACCCTTCCACTTCTTGTTGTCTCACTTCTCCCACACAAACTGTGTCCTTTAGATCCCCATCATACCATCTCCCGACTTTTCACAGGCTTCTCAGACACTGTTGGTATTGCCTTACCATTAATACAGAACCTCTTATCCACTACTTTACCTTTAATTATAGAGATGCTCCGTGACGTAGTGGGCTTGAATTACATTCGTGCCCATTCAGTGTTATTGATTAGTCTGCCCAATAACCGATTAGTGCAGGCTACTGTTGTAGTCATGATTTTCACTTGATCCATGTATGCTCTAAATGGTGGCAGTCGCATTCCAGAAGCCAAGCACTCTCCTCCCACTACCCAGTTTGACGCCCTAATAATTACTTCCATTACCATGGAGGCTGTGTGGTCCAGTGGTTAAAGAAAAGGGTTTGTAACCAGGAGGTCCCCGTTTCAAATCCCACCTCAGCCACTGACTCATTGTGTGACCCTGAGCAAGTCACTTAACCTCCTTGTGCTCCGTCTTTCGGGTGAGATGTAATTGTAAGTGACTCTGCAGCTGATGCATAGTTCACACACCCTAGTCTCTGTAAGTTGCCTTGGATAAAGGTGTCTTCTAAATAAATACCAAGGTAAAAGCCTGTGGAGAAATGGTGCATCCTGCCATTATTCCAATTCCTAGGCATTGCCATGTAGTGGTAATCTCCGAAGTAGGCTTTCACTAAGTTTGCTATTGTCCTTGGTACACTGAAAATATCAAATGCTGAAGTGTCAATGAAACAGTTCTTCAATAGGTAAGCTGACAATCTCTAAGCAACAATGCTGAAGAACATCTTGCCTTCCACATTTAACAGGGTGAAACCGACCAATACTCGTAGAGTCTTTTTCTTTGGGTATAAAGACGCTCAGTCTTCTGCTGCCACCTAGACTTTACAGGAATAGTTTGTACTTTCTCCTTTTTTTTCAACTCCAAACGTCTTGCTTCCGTATGCGTAGATGGTATCCCCAAATTTATCCAGCTTTTTTTGGCTGTTCCACTTAACCTTTCCAACGTAAAACAGAAATCAGTGTTTTCTCACAAGCTCTTGGCCATTTAACTCCAGGCTTGTGCCCATTGAGGTTCTTTTCTCTCTTACGCTGGTTCATCTGACCGGGTTCACAAGGATCATTAGGTTCATCACTAGTTGTGTTTATGCAAGTCCTCCTCTCATCTATGACAGGGGTGCTGATATCCTACAAACTGTGGTTTGCTTCCTGTCGCTGGATTTCATTTGACTGACTTGACTGACTTTGTAAAAAGTACTGATCAATGTGAGGCACTTCTCCCTCAAGCATTTCATTTTCCCTTGATGAATCTTCAAACCCCTAAGCATTGTTTGCTCCAGCCACGGACACAAACCTGGAGTTCCATGTCTTTGCTAACTGCAGATCTTGAGCTAGTCCTTTGCAAAATACTCTCCGTTCTCATATCCATTTCCTTTCCTAAGTTGTTAACCGTGCTGTCAAACCTTGAGTCTTCCTCACCCGCTCTTGCAGACTCTAGGGGTATTTTTCACTTTAATTTCTCAGAAGCCTTGGGCAGGTGTCTCCAGCGTCATGTTCCACTTGAAAACACAGAGCTCGATACTGACAGCTAGGGTGGTTAACCCCTGAATTCAAATGAAAATTCTCCTTAAATTAAAATGCAAAAGTGGCTTAAACTGCACAGAGAGTGCAGATAGGGCCATGGTGAATATGAAACACATATAAGAAACTATATGGGCTCTATCCAAGAATGACCTTAACATTGACCTTTGATCTATGAAGTTTGTTAAAACTGAAGTTGCTGCATCAAAAAACATGGAGGCCACGTGCAAATCAAATTTCACCATATATGGTAGAGGCCAATGGAGTGCTATTCCACAGGGAAATACGGTCATAGGTCATATGGTCTGGCACTTGCAGTTATTATTATTATTATTATTATTATTATTATTATTATTATTATTATTATTATTATTATTATTATTATTGTTATTATTGTTATTGTTGTTGTTGTTGTTGTTGTTGCTATTATTATTATTATTATTATCATTAGTAGTATTAGTAGTAGTCCTAGTTGTAGTAGTAGTGTTGTGCATTATGATTTTGTCAAAGCTCTTGAATGTAAAGCTGTGCATTTGCTACATGTCCTCTCCCACAGAGATTTACAATGTATTTAAATGGAAAAATGAGTAATCTCACACATAATCACCTGCAATCCAGCTAGTGCCCTGAAACCAGCATGATGTGTACACCTTACTATCTTCAAACCAGCATGATGTGTATAATCACCTTACTATCTTCAAACCAGCTTGATGTGTATAATCTCCTTACTATCTTCAAACCAGCATGATGTCTATAATCACCTTACTATCTTCAAAAGGCAGTGAAACAGAGTAACACATACACATGCTAACAGTGACACACACACGCTGACAGTGTGATACAAACACACACACACACTGACATAGAGTGATACAAACATAAGAACATTAGAACATAAGAAAGTTTACAAACGAGAGGAGGCCATTCAGCCCATCTTGCTCGTTTGGTTGTTAGTAGCTTATTGATCCCAGAATCTCATCAAGCAGCTTCTTGAAGGATCCCAGGGTGTCAGCTTCAACAACATTACTGGGGAGTTGGTTCCAGACCCTCACAATTCTCTGTGTGAAAAAGTGCCTCCTATTTTCTGTTCTGAATGCCCCTTTATCTAATCTCCATTTGTGACCCCTGGTCCTTGTTTCTTTTTTCAGGTCAAAAAAGTCCCCTGGGTGTGTCGTCTGCAAATTTAACAAGTTTGCTTACTATACCAGAATCTAAATCATTAATGTAGATTAGACACACACATTGACAAAGCAATACACACACAAGCACACACACACATTGACATAGAGTGATACACACACAGACATTGACACAGAGTGATAGACACAGAAAGATGTACACATATACACTGAGGTCTAATGTATTAGATTGCAGTCTTGACTTACTGTACAGTATATTTATCAATAAATATGAATCTCCCACACAAACACATGTAGTTCAGTGACTTACACACACTCACAGACACACACTCTCATACACATACACGCACTCACACACAGTGACACAATCACATACATCCAGACGACTGTCATTTGTTAGGATTTTGTGACTATTTAGGAACAAATTGACCAGTTAGCAACGGTGAACCAATGAAATAAGCAGTGCAGCACCCCTGCATGGGTAGACAGGGTGTCCTTATTTATAGCTTCATAGCTGCTAGTTTTAGGGGCTATTGGCTGCACTGGTCTCCTTCTTTTAAGGAATAGTTTCCCACCTCTTGTGGAACTGCACACACTTGGTTGGCTTGCTTTGGGAGGGGCTCTGGCTAAATTGAATCCCAGGGGGAGCTTTATTCACTGGCCGTCCAATCGAGAGAGGCGCACCCATGGGTTGGTTTGGCAATGAATGCAACGAAGCTGCAGGACATGTGACATGAGGTAAGGGCAGGGAGTTAGCTCAGCACTGTTACTGGAACAAGGCATGTTAGAAGAGCTAGAGTTCAAGTGAAGACAAGTGGGCGAGAAACACAGGCAAGACACTGGACTGTATGAGATCAGGGACCAGGCAGAAGCACAGGCAAGACACTGGACTGTATGAGATCAGGGACCAGGCAGAAACACAGGCAAGACACTGGACTGTATGAGATCAGGGACCAGGCAGAAGCACAGGCAAGACACTTGACTGTATGAGATCAGGGACCAGGCAGAAGCACAGGCAAGACACTGGACTGTATGAGATCAGGGACCAGGCAGAAGCACAGGCAGGACACTGGACTGTATGAGATCAGGGACCAGGCAGAAACACAGGCAGGACACTCGACAGTATGAGATCAGGGACCAGGCAGAAGCACAGGCAGGACACTCGACAGTATGAGATCAGGGACCAGGCAGAAACACAGGCAAGACACTGGACTGTATGAGATCAGGGACCAGGCAGAAACACAGGCAGGACACTGGACTGTATGAGATCAGGGACCAGGCAGAAGTACAGGCAAGCAGGCAAGACACTGGACTGTATGAGATCAGGGACCAGGCAGAAACACAGGCAAGGCACTGGACTATATGAGATCAGGGATCCTGGCTCTGCTGTGGTTGCTGCTTTATGGTTACATGTAATAGAAGTGCCCAGGGTGTGAATATTGCTCCTGGCCATCTACTATTTCATTTGAAGTATGTCCCTTGGTTGTAGCCTACCCATAACTGTTCCAATAGTAATGAGTTGCTTGTTAATTGTATTATAAAACTTCTTCTTCTCTCTATGAAGGTTGTTTTTATGTCTCTAGAAGGAGTGTCAATGAGTTAATGATGTACTGAAAGCAGGCCTGGCCGATCACACCCACTTGCACTGTTCAGCTGGGTTTCCCATCACACCCACTTGAACTGCTCAGCTGGGTTTCCCATCACACCCACTTGAACTGCTCAGCTGGGTTTCCCATCACACCCACTTGCACTGCTCAGCTGGGTTTCCCATCACACCCACTTGCACTGCTCAGCTGGGTTTCCCATCACACCCACTTGCACTGCTCAACTGGGTTTCCCATCACACCCACTTGAACTGCTCAGCTGGGCTTCCCACAACAGCAGTGCAAAGGCCCCTCTATATTACTGTTTATGTACCTGATGCTAAATCAATATTTCCATAGAACTTTGACAAATCAATAGAGAAGAAATCATAAGGGTGCCTAACACAGCTAATTAAGAAATAGATTCAAATGCAATTGACTTGCACAATGCAGTTCCAGGCATGTGGACATCCTCCTTACAGTGTTTCTAGTTTCTCTACAATAACTGCAGTACAGTAACTATCTAATTAAACCAGCTTAAGAAGATAATAGGGGTTTATTTGGGTTTGTTCTTTTTAAATGGTAAAAACCAGTTGATTAGGTTGGCCAGGGTGTCCTCGGCTCACCGCTCACCAGCGACCTCTGTAGACTGGCTGGTCGCCAGTGGGCTTGCCTGTAAGCTGCCCAGAGCTGCGTTGTCCTCTGACATTGTAGCTCTGAGGTGGCTGCATGGTGGGCCTGTAGAGTGAAAAAAAGCGGTTGGCTGACGGCACACGTTTTGGAGGACAACGCGGGGGTGGTAGCGGTGAACTGAGCCTAAAAAAATACAATTTCAAATTGGGAGAACAATGGAGTAAAAATCAATTGCCGACTACTAAATAAAATAAAAAAAAGAAAACCAGTTGATTAAATTGATAAAACACTGTCTCCAAATGTTTGAACAAATGTTACTTAAATGATTTCTTTCTTTGTCAGTTGTTAGTTGAATGAACTTCACTTGTCTTCATATTCTTCTCACCACACTTGGAAACCAATGAGCCCAGAAATTGTGAAAGGGAGTTTAGTACCCTCTAGTGGAGGCTTGTGAAATACAGGAGGACAGTTTGGCTGTCAACAGTTGCTGAGAAGCAGCACTGAGACACAGTTATTGCACATCACTTTATCTAGTGCAGGAATCCCTTCGGCAATATCACTCATTTATACTGCAGTACTAATGAAGTTTTACAGCTTTACAATGACAGCACTATACTACATTTTACAGTAGTAATATCTATATTATTAAAGTATTCTCTCCAGAAGACAAACATTTCCACTTTGTAAGTGCTTTGGAACTGAGCAGCCAGATTTCAGTTTTTGCCAGATATCAACAGTTGTTAATGTCCCTTAAGTTGTAACACTGCATAAGCATTCTGTAGAATGTGCACTGAAATCTGTTCTCCAATATTATATAAATGCAGTACAGGTGCAGTATAGTGCAACATTATAATATTCATGTTGTTCTACAATATAAAAACCTACATGTCTACATTTGCTGAAAACTCATTAGTGTTACCAATGCCTATGCAGATGTGAAATTCCCACACTTAAGAGCCATCACAATATTACAAAGTATAAATATTAAATGCAATTCAATCTCAGACATCTTGGTAAATCTCCAATGTTTATTGCTATTCTAGACCACCATCTTTGCCAGGTAGTCACATCGAGGTTAATAATTAATTTAGATTTGATTGGACTATCAAATACAATAACACTGTTGATAAAGATAGGATAGTTGCATGTGTGTGTGTCTGTACATATGTGTGTGCATGCGTGTGCGTACATGTGTGTGTGTGTGTCTGTTTGTGTGCGTGTGTCTGTGCGTATGTGTGTGTATGTGTCTGTGCGTATGTGTGTGTATATGTGCCTGTGCGTACGTGTGTGTGTATATGTGTCTGTGCGTACGTGTGTGTGTGTGTGTATGTGCGTGTGCATGTCTGTGTGTCTGTGTCTGTGCATACGTCTGTGTATACATGTATGCGTATTGTCCATGTGTACAGGGAGACTGCCCTAGAACAAGAACTGTGATGAATGCTGGAGGGCACAGTATTGATGGAATAATCTTCCAAGATTAAATCTAGAAGAGTTTGCACTACCCTTCAACCTTGCTTCACAATACTTGCACACAAACAAACACATACTATACAAAACCCTTATAAAGTATGTACAGTCATTTTGCACTTTACAATTGCCTATGCTATGCATTTGCTGTGTTGTACCATAGTTAAACATGTTTTTACCATGCTTGCCACTGCATTAACATGAGTTAACAATGCTCTACTACACTTTGCCATGTCTTTACAATGGTTTACCACAGTTACCTTTTATAAATGTCTAATCCCAAGAGTTGGGGCAGTATCTAGACAAGATTGCAAGAGGTTTGTGTGGAAAGTATCAATAAGGCATTAATGAATTAGGCTTTTTATGTTGTCATGGAATTGTGTGGTTTGTTATCACAGAATAAAATTCAGCAACACCAGGCTAAGGTTAGAGTAACTCTACTCATCTGTACAACAGAGCACAGTTATATTAACTCAGATTACCTGTACATTAGAACATAAGAAAGTTTACAAACGAGAGGAGGCCATTCAGCCCATCTTGCTCGTTTGGTTGTTATTAGCTTATTGATCCCAGAATCTCATCAAGCAGCTTTTTGAAGGATCCCAGGGTGTCATCTTCAACAACATTACTGGGGAGTTGGTTCCAGACCCTCACAATTCTCTGTGTAAAAAAAGCCTCCTATTTTCTGTTCTGAATGCCCCTTGATCTAATCTCCATTTGTGACTCCTTAGGATTTTGAATGCTTGAATCAGATCACCACGTAGTCTTCTTTGTTCAAGACTGAATATATTCAATTCTTTGAGTCTGTCTGCATATAACATGCCTTTTAAACCCGGAATAATTCTGGTCGCTCTTCTTTGCACTCTTTCTAGAGCAGCAATATCCTTTTTGTAACGAGGTGACCAGAACTGAACACAATATTCTAGGTGAGGTCTTACTAATGCATTGTAAAGTTTTTATTGCCTACGTGAAGTACCTTACACTTTTCTCTATTAAATGTCATTTGCCATTTGTCTGCCCAGTTCTGAATGTTGTCTAGATCATTTTGAATGACCTTTGCTGTTGCAACAGTGTTTGCCACTCCTCCTATTTTTGTGTCGCCTGCAAATTTAACGAGTTTGCTTACTATACCAGAATCTAAATCATTAATGTATATTAGGAATAGCAGAGGACCTAATACTGATCCCTTTGGTACACCACTGGTTACCTCGCTCCATTTTGAGGTTTCTCCTCTAATCAGTACTTTCTGTTTTCTACATGTTAACCACTCCCTAATCCATGTGCATGCATTTCCTTGAATCCCTACTGCGTTCAGTTTGAGAACTAATCTTTTATGTGGGACTTTGTCAAAAGCTTTCTGGAAATCTAAATAAACCATGTTGTATGCTTTGCAATTGTCCATTGTCGATGTTGCATCCTCAAAAAAATCAAGCAGGTTAGTTAGACATGATCTCCCTTTCCTAAAACCATGCTGGCTGTCTCCCAGGATATTGTTCCCATATAGGTAATTTTCCATTTTCAATCTTATTATAGTTTCCATAAGTTTACATATAATAGAAGTCAGGCTTATTGGTCTGTAGTTACCTGGTTCGGTTTTGTCTCCCTTTTTGTGGATCGGTATTAAATTTGCATTTCTCCAGTCTGTCAAGAGACTGTTGCATGATCTTGGTTAGCAGTTTGTAAATAACTTCTTTCATTTCTTTGAGTACTATTGGGAGGATCTCATCCGGCTGAGGGGATTTGTTTATTTTAAGAGCTCTTAGTCCCTTTAACATTTCTGCCTCTGTTGTGCTAAAGTTATTTAAAACTGGACAGGAACATGTCGACATATAGAGCATGTTGCCTGTATCCTCCTTTGTAAAAACTTTAATATATTTGCTATTTTTTCTCTTCATGTCTTCAACATTACTGGGGAGTTGGTTCCAGACTCCCACAATTCTCTGTGTAAAACAATGCCTCCTATTTTCTGTTCTGAATGCACCTTTATCTAATCTCCATTTCTGACCCCTGGTCCTTGTTTCTTTTTTCAGGTCAAAAAAGTCCCCTGGGTCAACCTTTTACAACAGAGCACAATTATATTAACTATATCCATCTGTACAACAGAGCACTATTAAATGCAAGTATGTCTTTAGAGGCAAACGAAGAGAATACTGTTTTTGAGTGTAATTTGCAAAGAGGGTGCTTCTATATATATATATATATATATATATATATATATATATATATATATATATATATATATATGTATATATATATATATATATATGTATATATATATATATGTGTATATATATATATATATATATATATATATATATATATATATATATATATATATATATATATATATATATATGTGTATATATATATATATATATATATATATATATATATATATATGTGTATATATATATATATATATATATATATATATATATATATTTCTGCTGCAGTACATTAGATACAGAAACATTTAGAAACCGGGAAATGTGTTTTCTCAATATTCTTAAAAAACACAGCAAAAGCTGTAAGAGTTCGCAGTGGCAGCTCCAGTGAGAATGCCGTGTTGAAACGTGAAGGCTCAGTTTGGTGCTGGAGTCTGTATGTACGTTGTCAGAAAGATGACTGTTTCAAAAAACTGATGTGAAAAAGAGAGAGATCAAGAGGCTTTTCTGGCTTGTTTTGTAGAGATACAGTGCAGTGCCAGTCAGGGCCGAGCTAAGCGCTTTTCCACTGTTTATGTAAACAGTAGGCTGGCTATAAACTCATGTAGATATACTCTGGAGAGATTCAATAGCTGTTTGAGGTGCCGGGGCTGCTCACACTAGGGACCCAAGTACAGGATTGTGTCTGCCAGCCAGCCAGCATCGAGAGATTAAAGCAGCATCTGTTTAAGAAATCTCTGCGCAATCACTCATTTTATTAATTCGCACTGTTTAAGAAATCTCTGCGCAATCACTCATTTTATTAATTCGCACTGTTTAACTGTTTACTATTACAAATTCAATTCAAATCTCTCGGGCGGACGAAAGAAAGAAAGACTCCTACAAAGTGTCTGGCTACATGTGCTTTGCCTTTTTATGGAGAGTGAGCATGTCTCATATCTCTGGCTGGCAGGAGAGTCAGGAGAGCCAGGAGAAAGGGAATGGGAAGCAGCACAGAGGACTGCGAGATGAGAGAATCTCCGAGAAGTGCAGCAACAAGCAGCCTCCACTGTCCCGAGCCAGGATCAACAGCATTCACTTCTGCCAAATTCCCATCAAAGATCTTATCACCGGCATCATAACGGACTCCATCATGGGGCAGCTTGTTCTCCAGCAAGCCAATCACCCCTCATAACCCGTCTAGCTGCGGGGTCATTTCTCACAGTACTGGGAACCAGTCTCACAGACGTAACATTCACACTACAGTACACAACTATACTCACAGCAACAGCTGGAAAACAGAACATCTCCACCAAAGTAATGAAGACCTCAATTCAATATATTGGGAAAAATTTAATCTGACAAATCCCCTTTTTACATGAAGCCAAAAGAGCAAGCACAACAAAACTGATACATGTATTTACTGAGCTGAATCTGCGTAGCTATACTGACAGAAAACAGCATACCGTTGTATCTATTTCAAGAACAGGACAGAAGAAATCAAACTGTGACTCAAAACGCGGCAATTTGTGTCAAATAAGGTTTAAAAACCTTGTGAAAATAAACAGATTTCAATGTTTATATTTGTACCTTTTAACCATCTATTGAATCAAATATCTTCACAACAGACAGACATGCATGCAGAGAGTACATTGATACTACTCAAAAACATGAACAAAATAATATTACCTTTAAACACATTCAGCCACATCAGTCAGACAAGGAAAGACCCTTTCTGCCACACTGTAGTTTAACTGAAAGATTGAAAATACCTCTAACAGGAAAACAAAGCATTGAGATGCTGAGCTCCGCAGCCGCTCACACAGAGAGGCACCTGTTAGATAAAGTCGAGCAGTTTGGAGAGATTGCCATACCTGTGTTAGAACTCCACATCCAGCGGAGCTGCCCAGCAACTCATCCCCCAGTGCAGACACCTCAGTCCCTCAGCACTTGTGTAAGTCTATTTCTGTGACGGAGGAGCCTGCTGCGCTGGTGGCATGCTTTCCACAATTCTTGTAGGTCACATTACTCCTGGTTGTTGCAGGCTGGGAGAGCGAAGCAGCCACACACACATTTCCTGAATTTACCAGGTTTTAGGGCAAATCAAATCTGCACTCTGCCCAGGGTAGGTGAGAGCAAGTAGGGAGCAGCTGTGTGTCAGGCAGTCGTGTCTGTCCTGTGAGTGTGTGTGAGTGTGTGTGTCGGTATGCAGCTATTTCCAGACTGGAGGAGCCTTCACCTCCAATCAGCTGTCTAATCTGTAACTCTCCCGTTTCCCTTATTATTCATTCCACTTTTCAAACAAGCAAACACACCAAAAACACCTTGGTAAGCATATTCCTGATGAAAGTTGGAAGGAAGAAGAAAAGAAAAATAATTTGGCATGCTAGCTGTCTTTCTCAGCTTCAGAATTTCAAATTTCTATTTGAGAAAAAAAATTGCGTTCCAAGCCACTTTTACTTTACTGATTATTAATGTTTGTGATGCAATTGTGTTTTCTTTTCCTCAGAAAGTGTGCTCCCAGAACTCCCTCCTCAGTCTCTGGGCTTGTTTCAGCTCCCCTCCACAGTCCAGCAGCCTCCCTGTGCTCCGGATGTATGGTGGTATTAAAGTCCCAGGCAGGCAGGCTACTGCATACAGATGGCAGGGGCAGCCGAAACAGCAGCAGGTTTTGAAAGTTGGAAATCTGTTTCACACAGGTTGTGCACGACTCCCCCTTCCTCCTGCTTATTCTGTTGAGTTGTAATCCTGCTTTCTAGACTCCATGTAATATGAGGGGGTCTATGAGCCCTAATGATTACGTTGTAAGGATTTATCTTCTCTCTCTGTCTCTCTCTCTGTCTCTCTCCTCCCTCTTTCTCACTCACTCAGCTCCTGCTCTCTCCTCCCTCTCCTTCTCTTAGTATATTCCATGCTCTCTCTCTCTCTCTCTCTCTCTCTCTCTCTCTCTCAGTCTCTCTCTCTCTGTCTCTACATGTTGCTTGTTGAATTCTCCCTTCTTTTCTTAGATTCTGGCAGACTCCCTGCTACAGGTTTCAACTGTTTCTGCTCTCTCTCTCTCTCTCTCTCTCTCTCTCTCTCTCTCTCTCTCTCTCTCTCTCTCTCTCTCTCTCTCTCTCTCCTGCATTTGATACTTTAGTCTTGCTACTAAAATATGGGATAAAGTAAGTTTGGAGGAATTCAACATTCAACACAAAATTGATGATGTGTTATATCAGCCCACAATAATGGTGTGAACAGGATGGCTTGGTGTTGACGTCAGTCCAGGAAGTGATGGACACACACGCAGTACTGAGGGTTATTGAAAATAAATAGTTTTAATAGAAACAAAACACCTATACAAATGATGGCACAAAAAATCTACTTACTCCGTGAACACCCAACCCTGATCAACAAAAGCTGTGAATTTTTATACATATGACCATCTCTGGATTAGCAATAAATTAATCAATCCCGAGATGGTCACATTCTACACTTGACTTTTTAGTCAATAATCACCAGCTGCCGACCACGCATTTTCACAAGATGTCTGGCAGAGACAAGCTGCTAACAATCGCCCCTGCCAGACCACATTTAACTATACAATAATTCAACCCAAAATAAACACCAAACAATACCTTTCAATATTCTGCCAGCCACATATCCCCACACCCCCACAGCAGAAGTGCTGATATTGGTAAGGCTGGCTCCTCCAGCCGGGGCAATCCTGGCAGAGGAATGCATGCTAGTGGCAACGCTGGCAGCTGCAATGCTGACAGCGTAATACCTACCTCAGCGAGGCACACTCCGGCAGTGGCAGCGGTGCTGTACTATGACAGTGATGGTGGTGCTGGCAGCGGTAATGCTTCTCTCAGCGAGGGACACTCCGGCAGTGACAGTGGTGCTGTGTACTCCAACAGTGAAACTACGGCATGTGGAGGTGGTCTCCTCACCCCCACCCCCTTCTTCGGGCGGTGACGTGCAGGCAATCCCGGGGGGTGACGTACAGGCTTCCCCGGGCGGTGACATGCAGGCATCCCCGGGGGGTGACGTACAGGCTTCCCCAGGCTGTGACGTGCAGGCATCCCCGGGGGGTGACGTACAGGCTTCCCCGGGGGGTGACGTACAGGCTTCCCCGGGGGGTGACGTACAGGCTTCCCCGGGGGGTGACGTGCAGGCATCCCCGGGCGGTGACGTGCAGGCATCCCCGGGCGGTGACGTGCAGGCATCCCCGGGGGGTGACGTGCAGGCATCCCCGGGGGGTGACGTACAGACTTCCCCGGGCGGTGACGTGCAGGCATCCCCGGGAGGTGACGTGCAGGCATCCCCGGGGGGTGACGTACAGGCTTCCCCGGGGGGTGACGTGCAGGCATCCCCGGGCGGTGGCGTGCTGGCATCCCCGGGCGGTGACGTGCAGGCATCCCCGGGCAGGGATGTGCAGGCATCCCCGGGAAATGGCAAACTGGCCTCATTTTTTGCCCTCAAGGATAAGTTTATTTATGAAAAAAGGGGGTGGTTATGAGTTCACACAAGGAAATAGACTGGTAGACAAATTTAATTGCTTTTTTTTTTAAAGTATTTACAATCAAATATAATCTCTTCTCATAAAACTTTTGGTGATTACAACTATAAACAACAGCGTTTGCTGTGACAGTAGGCTTGTCTTCACAGGGCAGTGCTGTAAATTGTATAGCGGAGCTGTGAAGCCAAGGCAATGGCGCCAAAAAGACCTTAGCCCTCAGGTAGCAAAAAATAAAAATAAAAAATGGAGGTGAATCACACAAAAAAGAAAAAGGTATTTTTTTATTTATTATTATTGATATGGGTTTTTAACTTTTAAATTAAAAACATATGATAATGTTATTTGTAGATATAGATATTTTGACATCAGATGAGTAGTTATATTATAATTTCATAACTATGTTATTGAAAAGATCAGAACGTTGTTATTAATCCGAGTTGATAGCATTGGTACATGGGATGAAGCTATTTCTGTCAATTTCCTACCACAATATCAACTCTGCATATCAGAGGTTCTCAACCTGGGCATCAGTCTTTCTAGGGGGCACTGCGAGTGTTCTAATAATTCAGTAATTATTGAAATTAAAAAAATCTAAATAAAAGTTTTAAAGTCTCAATGTGAATCTTACCATCTTGGCTGCGAGTAATATGAACTCTCCAGGTGGTTGACTATTAATATATAAAAATCATAACACTTATATTTCATTGCATTAAAATGGAAACACTGAGATCTCTGTGTAACTGGTGGGACTGTGGATATCAACTATTAACACTATTAAAATATGTTCTTGTTGTTATTAATACCCACATTTTAAAAATTATAAATAGTTCACTTTCCTCCAGTATAGTTCCCTCAGCACTTAAGGTAGCTGTGTTAAAGCCTATGCTTAAGAAACACAATTTGGACCCGTGGCAAAGTGGTTAATAGTGTGCAGGTGCAAGTGATCAATGAGCAGACACGATTATAATCCAGGTGCAAAGTTGTTTAATGGGTTTGTATGTCCAGTGCCTGACGGCAAAACAAACAATAAACAATAATGATGGTAAGTAATACAGCAGGCGTGTTTTACTTAGTTTGTAATCCCTGTTTATTGTAACCCCACATGAAACACAAAACACATACACAAGTCTGTTAGTGCGTGAATTAGTTGCTCGTGGTGCAAATACAGTTATTAGTGATACAAGTGAAGTGCTGTTCCAGGTTTGTGCTGGCCTCTGACGACAGCTCCCTAACGTGTTAGCTGTCTAATAATAACAAGCAACAATTAGACAAAACAAACAAACACTCACAATACGGAAACACAAAACACAGGTCCTTCTGGGTTCTCAAACCAAAACGAAGGGACAGATTAAGTCACTCCATCCCCTACTTATACCGTCACTCATGACCCCTTGGTAAATGATTGCAGCTGCTCCTCCAATCCGCGGCTGCAACATCATTTCCCTTCCGGGTTGATGAGTTAATGTACCGAAGCTCCACCCCTTTTCTAAATGACCGACTTCCTTTTAACCCTAGGAACGAAGTGTCAGGCCAAGCAGTCCAGGGTACTCTGTTCCCGTTACTTAGCGCCCTCACAGGTTGGGAGGGAGATTTACCACCAAGAATCATTGTCTTTTTGTCACAGGACCCTAAAGTCCTCAATAACAATAGGCCAATCTCCAACCGACCATTCTTAGATAAGGTTCTAGAGAGAGTTGTTGCAATTCAATTACAAACATTTCTAACTCTTAATGGTATATCCGAAAAGTTTCAGTCTGGTTTTCGTGCTGCACATAGCACCGAGACGGCCCCTGTCCGAGTTCTGAACGAGCTGCTGATAAGCTCTGACTCGGGCTTTCCATCAGTGTTCTTCTTGATCTAAGTGCTAAGTGTAGACCATTCTATCCTACTGGATCGTCTTGAAGAACAGTAGGACTGTCTGGCCTTGTCCTATTCTGGTTCAAATCTTATCATTTTAATAGGTTTCAGTTTGTCTCTATTGGGGAGGTAAAATCGGCATTATCGGAAGTTGTCTGTGGTGTTCTACAGGGCTGCATTCTATGTCCCTTGCTGTTTTCATTATATATGCTACCGTTAGGTGACATTATTGGCAGACATGGAGTGAACTTCCATTGCTATGCTATGATACCCAGCTATATTTCTCCCTAAAGCCAGGAATTTCTTCTGTCTGGGTGTTATTAGCTACTTGCCTTACAGAATTTTCTAATGTTGAATTCAGATAAAACAGAGGTTATGCTAGTGGGCTCACAGAACCAACTAAAAGGAAATCTGGAATTACATGAGCTTGACCCTTGCAGTCTCTCATCAAAACTTAAACTAGAAATTAAGAGTTTTGGGGTCATCTTTGATCCTGATCTCTCATTTGAGACTCATATTAGGGAAGTTACTAAAGTATCTTTTTTACCATTTGAGAAACATAGTCAAACTTAGATGAATGCTTTTGTTTAATCTATAATCTTGCAGCTAGAATTCTGACTAAAACCAGGAAAAGTGAACATATTACCCCTGTTTTGGCCTCTTTACACTGGCTCCCTGTGCAGTACAGAATTGATTTTAAGATTTTGTTGTTAACTTACAAGGCCCTGAATGGATCAGCACCTAGTTATTTGCAGGAGTTACTGACCCCGTATCTTCCAAACCTCACTCTGAGATCACAGGATGTGGGGCTGCTGGTTCTTTCTAGGGTCAACAAAAGCAACACGGGAGGTTGGGCTTTTTGTTGTAGAGCTCCTAAATTATGGAATGCTCTGTCTTCATTTGTCAGGGAAGCTGGGACCATTACAGTTTTCTAGTCAAGACTAAAAGCGCACTTTTATAAAATGGCTTTCTTATCTTAGTGGGTTTTAATGTAACTTTAAAATTGCTGCTTTTATATAATGTGTATACTGTTATTTAAATAGGTTATTTAAATGGTCTGACTGTGGCAGTTGTATGTGTGACATGCTATATAAATGTATTGTGGTTTGTTCTTTTTTTCTGCTATGTACTGTACAGTTTGTGATACTTTTGTATAAAAAGTGCTATATAAATGCAATAAATCTATAATATATAACTTAACTGGGTGTAGTCAGCATATTTGATAGGCGATCTATCGATGTTGCAAATGTAAGCAAGCTGAATACAGAAAGCAAGTTAGACTGTAAATAGAAATTCTCTGCTGTTGAAAGAAAGTAATACATAGTTTATTCAGTCGAGTTTCCATATATCTGATTAGTAGTACACCAACTCAGTTGCAAGTGTTGCGCTATTCTGCTCTGTATACAAGAACGCACCCAGGATGATGTTATGAACTAGAGAAACATTTGCAGGACAACTTTCAAAGTTCTTTGTTCCAGTGCAAAATTTGCTCCCCTTTTTCAGCTGCAAATAAACTCCAGCTAATTTTCCAAAACTGTTTAAGTGAAAAAAAAAAGAAAAAAAAATTCATTGTATTTTTCTTTTCCATACCTACTCTTGCAAGATTTGCACCGTTAAACTTTTACAATTACTTTCAGAAAATCAGTAGTAAATTTTGCTCTGGAGCACAAAGCTTTGAAAATCACCCTGTTACTGTATTAGTGTCACAAATGACCAATGTTTGAATTGTTTTTTTCACTGGTGGTTTTCTTATATACTGTTTTAGTTGCACTACTTATTGTATTTTTTACAATGTGTGTTTTATTAATTTTTATACCCAAAGGGAGACCCCAAATAAGGGGTTAAATGTATGTGTTTTATTTACCCAGAGGGAGACCCCAATAAGGAGTTTTATATATGTGTTTTTACCATTTTAATTATTTTATCACAGGCACGGTCACAAGTGATTGGGACCTTCATTTTAGTCAGGTGCAAGTCATCAGCACCCCTTGATTATAACTGGAACCAAAAGAATAGAGAGGGAGAACACTGGGGGAACACACTGGAACTGGACCGTGACCATTTTGGACATGGAAGGAAGAGAAGCAGCACTGGAGCCTAAGCAACAAATACTTTGAAGAGAAGCAGAAGGAAACAAAACAGCACAACTAAATGCAGCAAAGACTCACATCACAGAAAAGAAAGTTGAGTACTCTTTGCATTGCTGAGACTAAGAGAATACTGTTTCACAACGAACTGCGAGTATAACTTGTGTTGTTTATGCAAGCGTCCCATTTGATGGATGCTAGTGTTCTAGTTATTGTTAACTGTTACACGACTCCAGTACATAGGGACTGTGAATGGAATAAGTATACTGTTGGACTGGAAGATGTCTTTATTGTATTATGAGTGCTGATGCATTGTAGTTTTGTCTGTCTCCAGGCCTTGCCTTCTCTCTCCTTGCATTTCAGAAGTATTGTGGAGAAGACAGACTGCTGTGTTACCTGCAGACACCCAGATAAGCGAGGCTCTTGCCTACTAGAGTTACGTACCGGTGGCCAGGTCGGAAGACTAATGCTCTGGTAGGGAAGGGCCGAATGTGGAGTGTGTGAATTAGCCCCACTCAGAGAGTGAGACTGGGAGGGGAGATTAAGTATTAAGGATGGATTGTTTTCATTGTTTCTTCAGGATCGATGTCACGGAGGGAGGGAGGAAGCACCCTCTGGAGACGGGCGTGGGATCTGGATGCAAAGTATTGGCAAGGAGCCATTTGGACTTTCATGGATAAATTAAAGTGCCTGCATTCTGGTGAAGACCACTTTGGAGAAGATTGCTTTTTGTCCTTTGAGGAACGAGACACTCTGCGACCACTGAAGGTCAGGTGACACTAATGGTATTGTGGACATAATTAATCTACCTTCTAATCTAGTGGTGCACAACTTTTTTGATATCCAGGCCTGTGACAGGGTAGCCATGTGGTGACGCCAGGCCAGATGCAGGAAGGACTCAGAGACACTGCAGGTACAGTGCAATGGCACGTGCACCGTTTTATTTGCAAATACAACCAAAAATAAAATAAAAGGTTTAATAAACAGAAAACACTTTGCTCACAGAGCAAAAATAAAAGTTGAAATAAAACAAATCACAAACCCCCAAAAACCATATAGGTCAGGCTGGGCGATCACCTTGACTGTTCCTATATTTTAGTTTTAGTTTTAGTTTTAAACTCTTCGCTCTCTCGCTCGCTCCGTTCTCTCCTCTGAACAACCCACACAGAGCAGGGAGAACTGCAGGCTTTTATATTAGTGACCGACGGATTAACTAGCTATCAATTATTTGATCATCCCTCGGCCACATTCTGCACAGGTTTTTTAATTACTATTGGCAGAGGATGAGCTGCCGACCTCGCCTCTGCCAAAACACATTTAACAATAACAAAACAAAAATATTAAAAAATACATAAATTATAATAAAACAAAACAGATACAAAATAACACACACTAAACACAGGGGCGGAGGGGTACCCCGTTCAAAAATAAATTAACTTATACATTTTAAAATCATAATACAAAACAAATACATTTTACTTTGCCCTGCCCCCTTTTCATGTGCAGGGCTCCTACCCCTGTCACAGGGCCAGATTGAATGTAACTCACTTCTGAGGGCCACTAATACAGAAAGGTTTTTTGTTTTTGTTTTTGTATTCAGAATCAGTCGAAGATAGTTTTGTTATAACACAGGAGACCAAAATATAAATGTTTGTTAACGGGTTAATTTATTTTAAGCTTTCTACGAAAACAAAATACAGTTATTCATGGTCTTTTTTATGTAACACAACATTGTGAAATGCTTGTTTCATTTCAGAGAACCTGTAGGTGTTTGACAGCATGTATGAATAGCTTGACTAAACAAAACAAGGCGTTACTTGGATGTTGGATGCTCTGTTAATGGGACACGTTGCACTGCTTCTGTGATACCAATTTAGGAATGTCTTTATTTTTTATGTTGCCAGTCACATAACAGCTTGAAGATTATCGCTGTTTTGATTTATTGAGACTGTATTGAAAAGGCACGCTCACAAAGGAAAGAGCTTCCAAACAGACTATGGAACTTCATGACCCTCTGTCGCATTTTTGGAAATTTCTCAGAATCCAGGCAATTGTAGAAATTGAGGAGATTTCCTTCACAGAATTTGCTGCGAAGCGAGTCACAGTATTGCAGATCGATAAGTTCAAATTGAATACTTGATTCCACAGCTTGTGGATCAGATGAAAATGGGTCAGCAAACAACTTACGTTTGTCTTTATCCCACCTAAAGTCTGAGAATTGCTACTGAAATGAATGCTGAAGCTTCTCCACGACTTCAATATAGGGCACAGAGTCACAGTTATGATCAGAAAACACCACCTGGCAGGTAGGAAAGTGAGAGAGATCACCATGTTATATTTGCATATGGAATAGTTTCACTTCAGTTTCCAATGTTGTGATCTGGTTGGCGAGGTCAGAAACAAGTTGTTTCTTTCCTTGAAGCTGGACATTCAGGTCGTTCAGATGGTTAATAAGGAAAGCGAGATCACAGAGCCACGTTGCATCATCCAGTGGGATTACAGGTATTTCTTTCCTTGCCAGAAAAGCTTTAATCTCCACTAGCAGAGCCACAAACTTTTTCAAAACTTTACCTCTCCTGAGCCACCTGACTTGGTAAGATAAAGCCGATCACCATAATCGGCATCAATTTTTCTAATAAAGCTTGAAATTGACGGTGGTTGAGTGAGTGATATTTTATAAAGTTCACTGTGGAGACCGCAAAATGCATCACATGCTCAAAGCCAAGATCTTTTGCGCACAGATTTTGCTGATGAATTATACAGTGATATTGGAGGATCAGTTCCTCTCAATCACTCAGATGTTGCTTGAGATGTGATGTGTGATCATTCCATTTCTCTCACCACTCATCGAGGGTGCACCATCTACTGCAATGCCTGCCAGTTTTGCCCATTTGAAACCCAAACTCTTAACCTTATCTCGGAGACTGTTAAACAGATAAATACCCGTGGTTCATCCACGAAGTTATGCCAATCCTAAAAATTCTTCATAAACCTCAAACTCATTCATCACACCATGCACAAATACTGCCATCTGAGCTGTATCTGAACGATCAGTTGTCTCGTCCACTGCCAGGGAGAAGTATACAAATTTCTTTGCCACATTTTTCAATTGACACAAAACATCTTCTCCCAGTTCTGACACACGCCGCTGCACAGTCATACGATTCAAACTGACATGTTTAAAGTTCGGAAATTGAGCATGCTATTAATAAAATCACAAAATCTCCATCAGTAAATGGTCGAGATGTCTTGGCAATTAATGAAGCTATTGTATAGCTTACCTCTGTGGCACTTTTAGTTTCTTTCTATGCCTTTCGGATGGCATCTTGCTGGGCAGACAGCTGTCATCTAACTAAGATCTGCAATTTTTTGATTTCGCAGTTCTCCAGTATACTCATTAAAACTTGAATGCTTTGTATCGTAATGCCTTTTTAAGTTAAATTCCTTTGGCACTGCAACAGTTCTCTGACAAATTAAAATTATATTTAATCCTCTATCTTCCACAAAGCAATGTTTTTCGGTCCAAGTTTCATTGAATTTCCAATGTTCATTATCAATTTTTCGCTTTTTTATTCGAGCCATAACTCATACAAATGAAAAATGCAACAATATTATAATGAAACATACTAACAGTCAACTTCAACACTACAAGTCAGTATACCGCAGTGCCAGTATTGCCTCTCTGCGGGACGGATGTTGTGCACCACTGTTCTAAACAGTGTGGGACATTTTGAAATCCTCCGGTGGGACTGAACTATACTTTTTACTTACCTGAATCTTATGTTTTTATGTTCTTATGTTCTTATGAATACTTACTATGTGGATATTCAATTATAGCATCCCTGGGGAAACCATTGTTATTTTAGGGGGTATAGGTGTTCTCGTTGTTGACATTTCTGTGTTCTATTGATTTTTGTTGTTTGACATAATAAAGAACAACCATTTTACATACCTGTCTGTGTGGTTCCTGTGCACTCCAGGGGGGGTCCAATGGTCAGTCTGAGATCCAAACAACCTGGGGGGTATAGAAGAGAAGGTTATTATAAAAAACATACCTACCTGCAAAGTCACGCAAACATCAACCCCTGACATTTTCTGGCGTAATCTGCAGGATCTCAGCTGTACTTATACCAGACTGAGTTACCATGAGCGTACAGGATCCAGCAGAAGTGGTCCCCCTCGTGGTGAAGGAAGTGGCCCCCTTAGTTGAGGAGGTGGTGCCTCCTTCTGCCACAGTTAACATGATTGTGCCCTGGATGCTGGGAGCGCCTTGGGTTCCAAAATTTGAAGGGACAGCTAGCGGCGTGCGGTTTGGGGAATTGCGGAACCGGGTACAGGCCATGCTATGGAAGCAGACATTGAGCGACGAACAACAAGTAGATTTCATTACAAATGCTTTGGAAGGGGATGCGAGGAAGGACATGTTAATACTACAACCATTAGAACGTACTAACGCTGTACAAGTGTTTAAGACCCTGAGCGAGCTGTATGGAGACAGAGCATCATTGGCTCAACTACAGACCCGCTTTTTTAGTTACAGTTAGGTGGGAGAAGAAACGGTGAGAGCCAATACTCTGTGGTTGTGGAAACTATTCAGAGGAGGAATTCTACGGAGCCCAAAATGCAGGATGTGGTCATTTGGGACTAATGGGTCTTCAGTCTACAACCTGGAGCGGTGTGCCAGGACTTGCAGAGTCAGGTACGTTGGATCCCCACCTTAACCTTCCCTGAAGTGTACCGCAAAGCTTGACTATTTCAAGGAGATAGCTAGCTGTGCCAATCCGTTAAATCCAGATACAGTGCCATCATCCAGAGGCCTTCCTCGTTCCATGTGCTCACTCAGGCCTTAAACGAGAACTCCCGCCCACTGTAGGGTAAGTGATTGGAACCTGCTCCGGGGTAGAAGTAGAATTTGGGGGGATTCAGCTGCCTTGTCTCTCACTCAAGGTTGAAAGTAACATTATTTATTGAATCTTTCTTTCAGAAGTGGCTTGGAAGTCATGGGACGAAAAGCGCTACAGACATTGATTGGTTGACCCTGCCAACGGATTGAACATTCCATATGTCGGGTATGCCATGATGGACTTCCAGATCGGAGGGGTGAGGATCCCAGATCGGGGCGTAGTAATTGTGAAGGATGACTGCCTGGGGAAGGAAAAGAGAATTTTGGTGATGAACGTAATTTCTGCTTGTTGGAATACTGTGTTCAAAGAATCCGCTTTACAAAATGCGAACATACCGGCAAGCTGGTGTAGCTCTTGGCTCAGCCATCTTGGGGAGCACGCATGTTGATGTCAGGCTTTATTATAGCCGTGAGCTCGCTTAATAATAGTTAATGTGGGGGAAAATACAATATATCCTTTAGCTGGGTTTTAACTATAGTATGCTTAACTGGTGAGAGTGGGTATATAATGTTTAAACAAAAGGAAATTACCCTAACTTTTTAGTAAGTGTGAGTCAGTTAAATGCAGATACTGTAACATTTAGAAAACCATACTTTAAAACCATGCTTAAATACAGGCTTGTGGATATGATTTTGTTAATTATTAATGTTTTGTACTGCCAATTTTCACCTGAGGCTTAAATGAAAGCTTACTTTTGGCATTTTAATCTTGACTTCTGACTGTTTCCTGCCACCTGCAGTAGCCACTTGACCACGCTTCACATTTGGTGGCAGCGGTGGGATCCAGTGGCCAGCAGGGGGCGCTTTAACCCAGAAGTAGAGTGCCGGGTCGCCAGGGAGTGGACGGGCTTCTTTTGTGCCTCCCTGTGAAGCTGTCATTGTGAAGAGGATGGAGCCCAGAATTGTGTTAAGTTTGTGTTACCGGGTGCGGTTGCTTGTTATGATGCACCGCTGTTTCCGGATATTTATGAAGAGTAATGTTCTACTGAAGCTTGCTCGCTGACAAGGAGTTTTGTCTTCAGGAGGGCCACTGTTAGAACTTCAAGGTTGCCGGAGGTCATCTGAATAATGGTGGAAGCGTGGCTGGTGTGAGCGTGTTGCTTCGTTGCACCTGGAGAGACTTCAGTGGAGAATCGGAGAGCAGGAAGCCTGGTCTGTGCCGAATGTTTGTATTTCAGTTAAGGATGACAGAGTTCACTTGTGCTTCAGATCATGAGGCTGAAGAGACAAGGTGTGTTTGCTGTAGCAATGGGACATGGACACTATTCTGGACTTTGTATAAAGGAGGACTATTGCCCTTATGTTTCCTGGTGATTTTTGTTTTGTGTCCTGCAGACTTGGTTACATGTCCTGCGGATGACGAAACAAAAAGGAGAGGTGTCAGGAAATGTGACGGTGTGAAAACAAAAGAGAAACACACTCCATCACTAAGGTCATACATCACTGTATAACGGAAGGGCATTATCCTAAAGACTGTCTTTTTAATACTGGTTGTTTGTGATTCACATTGTAGATGCAAAACCATATTTATAGTGTGATCAATAGTACAAAAGGACAGAGCTACTGTACGTCCACACATTTAAACCATAGCAATGAGAAAGGTCAGGGCACACCCACTCTGCAGCTCAGGAAACACACAATATCTTCATTGCATGCCAAAGAAATGCCATGTTTACAATAGGATATTGATATACCACTAAAAGGTGTCAGTAATATTTATAATTGAAGATGTCAGTGCACCACTTGATATCTCCTGCTGACTTCTAAATACAGCAGGGAAACGTCATTCTTTGCAGGACAATGAGTGCTATTTATTTCAGTCATCACTTATCCACTGTTTTAGCATGGTGATCTTCTCTTTGAATGTATTTCAAGTAGTGTTTGTTTGAATATTTAAATAGATTCCTCCAATCTGTACCGGCCATTTGATTCACTTGTTACATGATTGCTCAAGATTACATGGACTTGAACTGACAGCTTCAGTTACGAAACAGGAACCATGTACTCAGGCCTGGTCACGGAGAGATGCACTGTCTCTCAGGCCTGGTCTTGGAGAGAGATGCACTGTCTCTCAGGCCTGGTCTTGGAGAGAGATGCACTGTCTCTCAGGCCTGGTCCTGGAGAGAGATGCACTGTCTCTCAGGCATGGTCTTGGAGAGAGATGCACTGTCTCTCAGGCCTGGTCTTGGAGAGAGATGCACTGTCTCTCAGGCCTGGTCTTGGAGAGAGATGCACTCTCTCAGGCCTGGTCTTGGAGAGAGATGCACTCTCTCAGGCCTGGTCTTGGAGAGAGATGCACTGTCTCTCAGGCCTGGTCTTGGAGAGAGATGCACTGTCTCTCAGGCCTGGTCTTGGAGAGAGATGTACTGTCTCTCAGGCCTGGTCTTGGAGAGAGATGCACTCTCTCAGGCCTGGTCTTGGAGAGAGATGCACTGTCTCTCAGGCCTGGTCTTGGAGAGAGATGCACTGTCTCTCAGGCCTGGTCTTGGAGAGAGATGTACTGTCTCTCAGGCCTGGTCTTGGAGAGAGATGCACTCTCTCAGGCCTGGTCTTGGAGAGAGATGTACTGTCTCTCAGGCCTGGTCTTGGAGAGAGATGTACTGTCTCTCAGGCCTGGTCTTGGAGAGAGATGCACTCTCTCAGGCCTGGTCTTGGAGAGAGATGTACTGTCTCTCAGGCCTGGTCTTGGAGAGAGATGTACTGTCTCTCAGGCCTGGTCTTGGAGAGAGATGCACTGTCTCTCAGGCCTGGTCTTAGAGAGAGATGCACTCTCTCAGGCCTGGTCTTGGAGAGAGATGCACTCTCTCAGGCCTGGTCTTGGAGAGAGATGTACTGTCTCTCAGGCCTGGTCTTGGAGAGAGATGCACTCTCTCAGGCCTGGTCTTGGAGAGAGATGCATTATCTCAGGCCTGGTCATAGAGAGAGATGTACTGTCTCTCAGGCCTGGTCTTGGAGAGAGATGTACTGTCTCTCAGGCCTGGTCTTGAAGAGAGATGTGCTGTCTCTCAGGCCTGGTCTGGAGAGAGAAGCAGCTCTAAGGGTCGGAGCTGCGATCTGATCCCTGGTTTTGGTTGACTCGTTCACTCATTCATGTTGTTGTGCTGCTTGTTAAACCGTTAGTCTATCTACTTTGTTGGATCAGCTCGTTTGTTTTTCTGTCTCTCTCTCTCCTGCTCTTTTGTATTTCATAGCTGTCTTCTCTGAACTGGAACAATACTGTGACTAAAACCACCTCCCCTTCACAGTGTTATTCTTTACATTTGATTCTAATAGGATTTTGAGCACCATGGATATTATACCATACTTGGGATGTCATTGGTATGATTATCTTTGTGAAAAAGATAATATCAAACAATGTAACTGACAGTTTTCCAATTTCCAACAGCAGTTCAATTTACGGTTGAAACTATCATGTCTTTTTCTCCTGTCCTCTCATCTCTCCTTCTCTCGTTACCCAGCTTCCTTGCCCTTCATTCTGTACACCTGTATTTTTTTAGGTATTATTTCAAATATAAACTCATGCACCTATGCAGGTGCACATATTTGCAAATATAAGTCAAAATAAAAAACATAAAAAACATTAAAAACATAAACAATTATAACACTTAGAAGGTAGGTACCTTTTTCAAGCTTTACTACAGCTTGGTAAAAGAATGGATTAGTAAAAGCATTGTAATGCTGTCACAAAGACGGCCGGAGTGGGTGGTGTCAGACCAGAGCCAGGAAATAAATAAACAGAGAGATGTGGTTTGGTATAAGCTGGGCGCGTGATTGCGCTCAGCATTTAATAATTAAACAGAAAATAAAAGGTTTGAACAGACAAAAACACGGGACACTGCACTTGTAGCCAAAATAAACAGACGAACAAAACGGACTAGACAGTACACAGACAGACAGACAAACGAAACACGGTGAGTGAGACAGTTCTTTCCTTATTATTATTATTATTATTATTATTATTATTATTATTATTATTATTCTTTTTACCTCCTTCTCCACACTCGTTCTCCACTCACCGAACACCTAACCACGAGTGACTAAAAATGTGCCTATTTATACTGTTGTGCTGGGATTCAATTACTAATTAATTATTCACTTGAATCCCAGCACGTGAATTAATTCTGTGCAACCCCGTGTTCACATTATATTTTAAATGCACGTGCGTGATGTGCAATCCCGTGCCTAAATACAAATATACAATTTAAACACACGTGAAACACAGACCTGTTTATATCCTGTGTACCAATCTATACACCAACATTAACATACGCACGCATATATACATACACAGAACACACAAATGCACACAGGGGCGGGGCACTTTGCCACATATACCCCCCCTTGTGCGCAGCACACATGGCCTCAACGGCCACCTCCCCCCTTAAAAATCCAGCAGTCCAGGACAAAGTCTCGGGCTGGGAAGGGAGGCTTCAGTGGGCCCATGGCTGGCCATGCTGTCAGCACCCCTGCCGGTAGTGGCACGGCTGACAGCCTGTTGGTTTGCTCCTGCAGCGAAACTGCTGCTGGGGAAAGTGGTCTCCTGACCTCTCCCCCTGTCTTTGTAGCCGGTAGCTCCCTTTGGTGGGGCTCCGACCACAGTACTGCCGGCAGCGAAGAAGCTGCAGTGGGAGCAGGTCTCCGGACCTCCCCCACGATCTCCGGCAGCGAAACTGCTGCAGTGGGAGCAGGTCTCCTGACCTCCCCCACGATCTCCAGCAGCGAAACTGCTGCAGTGGGAGCAGGTCTCCAGACCTCCCCCACGATCTCCGGCAGCGAAACTGCTGCAGTGGGAGCAGGTCTCCTGACCTCCCCCACGATCTCCGGCAGCGAAACTGCTGCTGGGGTTGGTGGTCTCCAGACCTCCTCCCCCTTCTTCGTGGCCGGCAGCTCCCCTTTCTGGGGCTCCGGCCACCGTACTCCCTGCGGAGGTACGGGCAGCAGAGGCAGCTCCTGCTCCTCTGCTCCTGGCGGTGGCGGAGGCAGAGGCAGCTCCAGCTCCTCTGCTCCTGGCGGTGGTGGAGGCAGAGGCAGCTCCTGCTCCTCTGCTCCGGGCGGTGGCGGAGGCAGAGGCAGCTCCAGCTCCTCTGCTCCTGGCGGTGGTGGAGGCAGAGGCAGCTCCAGCTCCTCTGCTCCTGGCGGTGGTGGAGGCAGCTCCAGCTCCTCTGCTCCTGGCGGTGGTGGAGGCAGAGGCAGCTCCAGCTCCTCTGCTCCTGGCGGTGGTGGAACCAGCAGGTATTCACCCTCTGCTGGTGGAGGTGGGAGGGGCCAGCAGTCCTCCCACTGCGGTGGAGGTGGAACCAGCAGGCATTCACCCTCTGCTGGTGGAGGTGGGACCAGCAGGTATTCACCCTCTGCTGGTGGAGGTGGGACCAGCAGGTATTCACCCTCTGCTGGTGGAGGTGGGAGGGGCAAGCAGTCCTCCCACTGCGGTGGAGGTGGAACCAGCAGGTATTCACCCTCTGCTGGTGGAGGTGGGAGGGGCAAGCAGTCCTCCCACTGCGGTGGAGGTGGAACCAGCAGGTATTCACCCTCTGCTGGTGGAGGTGGCGGAGGTAGAGGCGATGGGGCTGATGCTGGCCACTCAGAGGGAGGCTGTGGCGGTGCTGGCTCCCTCTGCTGTGGCGGCTGGGCATGTGCGCGCCGTGCTGCCTTCAACAGCATAGCTAGAGGCTGCTGGGGGACACCAGCATCCTGCCCTTCTCCCCCCAAAAAATTTTCAGGGGGTTGAGCCTGTAACTCCTCCCCTTCTGGCTCTTGGGACGGCACCAGCAGGTATTCACCCTCTGCTGGTGGAGGTGGGACCAGCAGGCATTTTCCCTCTGCTGGTGGCTTGGGTCCCAGAGCTGTGGAAGCCCCGACTTGCCTCCCTTTGGGCTGTGGACGCACCGACTCCTCCCTTTTGGGCTGTGGACGCACCGACTCCTCCCTTTTGGGCTGTGGACGCACCGACTCCTCCCTTTTGGGCTGTGGACGCACCGACTCCTCCCTTTTGGGCTGTGGACGCACCGACTCCCCCCTTTTGGGCTGTGGACGTTCGGGCTCCCCCCACTCAGGCGTAGGACGTTCGGGCTCCTCCCACTCAGGCGTAGGACGTTCGGGCTCCTCCCACTCAGGCGTAGGACGTTCGGGCTCCTCCCACTCAGACGTAGGACGTTCGGGCTCCTCCCGCTTGGGCTGTGGACGCTCAGGCTCCTCCCACTCGGGCTGTGGACGCTCAGGCTCCTCCCGCTCAGGTACTGGAGAGGGCAGCGACTGCTCCTCTCCCTCTTGCTCACTGGAAGGCATCCCTCCCATGTCTGCAGCTAGGTAACCCAGCACCACCATGGTGAGGTCACGAACGGATGCCGGGTTGTGCTGTTGCTCCCAGTCCTCCCATCCTCGCTTTACTATTTTTTTTTTTTTCACAAAACCCCCTCTCCTGGTCTGACGCTTGGAGGCGCTATTATCCCACGATGACACCACCTGTCACAAAGACGGCCGGAGTGGGTGGTGTCAGACCAGAGCCAGGAAATAAATAAACAGAGAGATGTGGTTTGGTATAAGCTGGGCGCGTGATTGCGCTCAGCATTTAATAATTAAACAGAAAATAAAAGGTTTGAACAGACAAAAACACGGGACACGGCACTTGTAGCCAAAATAAACAGACGAACAAAACGGACTAGACAGTACACAGACAGACAGACAAACGAAACACGGTGAGTGAGACAGTTCTTTCCTTATTATTATTATTATTATTATTATTATTATTATTATTATTATTATTATTATTATTATTATTATTCTTTTTACCTCCTTCTCCACACTCGTTCTCCACTCACCGAACACCTAACCACGAGTGACTAAAAATGTGCCTATTTATACTGTTGTGCTGGGATTCAATTACTAATTAATTATTCACTTGAATCCCAGCACGTGAATTAATTCTGTGCAACCCCGTGTTCACATTATATTTTAAATGCACGTGCGTGATGTGCAATCCCGTGCCTAAATACAAATATACAATTTAAACACACGTGAAACACAGACCTGTTTATATCCCGTGTACCAATCTATACACCAACATTAACATACGCACGCATATATACATACACAGAACACACAAATGCACACAGGGGCGGGGCACTTTGCCACAAATGCATACACAAGAACAGAGAATAGCAGGAAAGCAATACAACTCTGGGGCTGAAATATACAGTACTGGTACCGTTCTGGGATCTGGGAGGCCGGTATTAAATTAATCTCATTAAAAAGAGATCTGTTATTGTCACAGTGTGACCAAATCGTGGACTTTTTCTCTATGATTCCTTGAGCACTTTTTTTGTATGCAATTTATAGTAATTACATATTTAATCATTTTCACGTATTTAATCATTTTCACGTTTTTAATAATTTTCACGTATTTAATTATTTTCACGTTTGAATTTATGTATTTTTGGATTGAGGACGTTTTTGTGAATTGTTTTTATGCACTCATTTGTTGTATTTTTTTTCTTTTTAATTTTCATGAGGAAATAGGCATGGTTTAAGTATGTAACCCAGCTGCATCCCATCTGAATGAAGGAGCGCAATCTAGTAATTGACGAATTAGATGTGAGAGGGACTTGCATTTAAACACAGAACAGAATAGGAGGAGAAAGAGAAACACACAGCAACTGGAAAGGAGGAAAGAGGAAAGAGGAAAGAGGGAGACAGACAGACAGACGCAGACAGACACAGCACATAGGGCAGCGAGACACACACACACACACACACACACACACAGTACGTGCAGGCAGGACGTAGAGTGAAATGTGCAGGACAGACGGACAAAGCAGGAAGAAACCCACGGCAACTGGCAAGCAGGAATAAGAAGAAGCTGAGTGCGAATTGATTGACCAGAAAGTCAAGTAGAGACATTGATGAGGCAAGCGAAAAGTCGATCAAAGAAAAACAGAAGCTGAAACTACTGTGATACGCTTCCAGATTACCAGAGTCAGGACCAGATTTAAGTATATTTGCCCCTGGGGCATTAAAAGCAGAAGAGACAACCCCCCCCCCCCAAAAAAAAGGGGAAAAAAATGCTAAAAGTCTTTTTAGAACTGATGAAAAATTAAAGTGAGAATACTTTTTCATAAACTTTGATACTAAAAGCCACCTAACTGATTTAAAACCCAGCAACCAAAATATAAATGCCCAATACCAATTTAAAAAAGAGTTTACAATGTTACTATGTGTTCGTACTACATTGCAATACAGTGCACTCTGAAAGCAATAATGTTCTCCCTCTTGATTTCGCCTTTGCAAAGTCTTTGATGATATCGGAGAAATCCACCTTTCTCAAAATGTCAGTGATTGCAAGGCAGTTGAAATGATCCTGGCCCATGGTGGCTCTCAGTTCATTCTTTATAAGTCCCATACGAGAGAATGAGCAGTTAGTGCACATCAAGGAAAGGTAAATATGCGAAGTCGTGGCAACATTTGGAAATGTGGAAATCACAGTTTAATCGCATTTAAAATGAGGTGAAGGAGGTCAGAAGCTGTCATCTTTTCTTTACCCACAACAAATTCAGCAAAGTGAAGCAAGTAGTAATATTACTATAGCTTCTGTCAAAAGTTTGATTGATGAGGGGGCGTGTATTTATGAATTTATGAATACATAATGAGGGGGCGTGTATTTATGAATATATAATGAGGGGGGCGTGGATTTTATGATGGTTACAAGACAGATATGCTTATTGAATATAGGTATATATATATATATATATATATATATATATATATATATATATATATATATATATATATATATATATATATATATACCTATAAACTTATGGCACATCTTTTTATAAGATATGGACAAAAAAAATCCATGTTTAATATGTTAATTATGTAATCAGGGGATAGTGGGCTACCCAAGTTTTTATAAATGCTTATGTTAACTTATGCTTTGTGCAGACAACATTAAAGTCTTTTGTTTTAACATAAGACACACTTAATGAAAAGAGAAAGTTTAAAAAGAAGTTATTAAAAGCATAAAGAAAAAAACAAACAAAAAAAGAAAACACCTTATTCACCATTTAAAAGCATTTAAACAAACATTACACACAGTAATCACATTGCATATCCTGATGTAATAACCCCTTTTATAATTTATATATTTTTTTAGATATTGTCACTGTTATCTCATTATATATATATATATATATATATATATATATATATATATATATATATATATATATATATATATATATATATATATAGACACTTAATGAAAAAGAAAGTTTAAAACAGCGTATCACAAAATAAAACAGATATTAAATTAAATATTTATAAAAAAGAACAAAAACAAAACAAATTCTACCAGAGTACAATTTCTGAGTACATGTTAAATATACATTTAACATGTACTCAGAGTACATGTTAAATATAGAGTAAAGAAAATATAAGTAAAGTATAGCATTCCACTAAAGAATAAGGCCTACGGCCTGCATTATTTTTACTTTGTGTATTTAAGAATCATGAACAAAAAATAGGTGCAGTCATCATGTACCTTAAATTAGAAACTCCTCCTTTATAGATACGTTTTCAATGTGTTATTTTACTGAACATAATTACAATATGCTTTTACAATGTGCTCCAGGTATTATGTTTTATTTTTTTAATGCATGTGGATATAACCTTAGGTGTCAATAATTATATAAATAAATACATCCTTATTTACATGATAAACGCAGATATCTATACGCCCAGAATGCCTTATTTCTTTAAATTATTGTATACACTCTTTATTGTTGAGCTCTCATTAAATTTAATTTATTTATATACAAAATAATTAAATGCTCCCCAGTGTTGTGAATGTCAGAATATGACAGGTCGCCCCAAAGTTTGTGTTAAAAATATCCTTACTTTAAGTTATACATACTTTAATTTTTTAATAATGGATTGATGCGTGGATTTGTTTAACTTCATATTCCCCCAAAATTGTTATGTTGGTAGGTTTGTAACACCGGGTCAGTGTTATTTTGGGGGTAGGTGTTTAAAAATGGTCCACCTTGTACTGCGCTTGACCCGGGTATGTGTAAATGATTTTAGCTCAGAAAACAAGCAAATGTCCACCTGAAAGGGGTACGATGTACTGAGTT
Source organism: Acipenser ruthenus (assembly GCF_902713425.1). Taxonomy (NCBI): domain Eukaryota; kingdom Metazoa; phylum Chordata; class Actinopteri; order Acipenseriformes; family Acipenseridae; genus Acipenser; species Acipenser ruthenus. The sequence continues at coordinate 14,131,575 of NC_081205.1, forward strand.
GGTCCCTTAAAGTAATTTTTATATAATATTTCACTATTCATCAAATGTATGTGACTTTAACTGATGAGCAACAAATAGGGTTACATTGTAAACATCTAGGATTTGGGAGTTGAACTATAATTTGGCTTGTTCTTAGTGACTTATGCAGTAGTCAATCAAAGCAAGGACAGCGTCCCATTTTCTGACGTTACACAGGTCAAGTTGCGGTACACATACCATATTCTGATTACATACCACTTACTGGTCCTATGCCAGAGCCACAAAAATAAAGAGGGAAACAAGGAGAAGAGTTATGTGTATATTTGAATAATAATAGTATATTGTAGTCTACTGTCTGTTTAAACTTCCCAAAGTGTTACAAATGGTACTTTGTGATGTATTATTATGAAAGAAAGGGTTTCTTTGACACCAGTCGGTACCAAAGAATGTAACGTGGGGCCATGGTTATTTTTATTTGATGCATATCAAACATGTACAGTATAGAACTACAGGAGGTTTCTCTTTTACTATTTGCTTATGTTTTACTGTAAAAATAAGGTATAGATTTATCTTGTTCAGAAGCAGGTTCAGATATCTGCTGTCTTTATACATTATGCATATTGTTAAATATAGTTTCTTTCTGTTCATATTCAAATAAAAGCCTAAACTTTAATGTATCAATCCAACATTACAAATACTATAGTCTACCTATTTAAATATCTTAAGAGTTATTTGAGAATGAAGCAAAATAAATACATAATAAGCAATAATGGGGTGTTGAGCTGGGAGATACGATTGTATTTGCTTTTATTTAGTATGAAAACAGCTCCTTGGATAAAGGCAGCCGGTAAATAATAATAATAATAATAATAATAATAATAATAATAATAATAATAATAATAATAATAATAATAATAATATTAATCATAGGTCATCAAGTTATCGATTGTAGTATGCAATGAGAGTAATAATATGCAACTAAATTAAGGAATACTAACTTATTGTTGAATAGCTACAGTATAAAAAGATAATAAATTAATTACAAAGGATAATTTCTGAAAGACAATATTTAAACTGTTGATTATATAGAGTTGTTAACTACAAGTAGCCTACTAGGCTAGTACATATCTAGCACCTGAACATGTCTCGTCTTAAAAAATGTTATCGTGGTAAGGTCATCAGGCAAGTTAGTACCACAGCGCCTTCATTAACACATCCCTTTTTTAAACTGCTTTAATAATACATAGACAGGTATATAACGTCTAAATGGCAATAGATTGTCTATTTGTCTAACCTGCCTTTTATACATTTAACATGTTTTTGGTCACATGACAATAGAAAGACATACAACAATAAAGTGTTATGATCGATTGTAAAAACATCTCACATGTTGTCCCTAAATGAAAATGTTTAATTGCTTTATTCACCATATGCTTTTACTAATAATTATTGTAAGACAAACCATATTAGAACCATTACTTGTAGGGAAAAATACATAATAATTCTACTTACAAGACAGGGGGCCCAGCTGAGAGGAGATATTTTCCCTTGACCTATTTAGAGGTCTGGTTGAATGTGTTAAATTGTTTATATTTCAGGTTAATAGAATGATTGTATTGGGAAGTGAAACTGTTGATGGAATATGTTTTCGGTGCAAAATCTAAATGCAGAGATTACAGTTTTCTCAATTGCTACAGTTAAATAAGCAGGCAGGTGACAGAAGCAGTAAAATTAAACCCACAGGTAGCTGTGGTGGTTAGGGTTCAGGCTCCCATCATCCTCCTGAAACATCTCATTGGGTTTTACATTTCACCACAACCCACCTGTTCATAGCAACACTCTTTCTATTCAGTTTATTATTATTATTATTATTATTATTATTATTATTATTATTATTATTGGGTTTTTTTTTTTTTTTTAACACAAGGGTGCGTTTTGATCAAAACCTAATGTGCTGTGCTTAAGACCAAGCATTCAACTTTCAAGTGGTTCTAAGAATTCCAACTACTTGCTGAATTCGGTGTAAATGGATCTCAATAAAGAGGGTGAATAAAGGAGACTCAATGACAGGCTGTTCCGAACACGGTCACACCTCCCTCCCTGGAAGTAAAAAGAATCATTCTGTAAGCATTCATTCTTTGAATTGTTTACCTCCATGTTAAGAAAGCTATGCATCTTAACAGATGATATATGGTAAGACAACCACTTTGAAACCCCAAAGTTATCCTGCAGATTTATAAGCTTACATTTTGAAGAAAATATTTTTACACTTTGACGTTAAGGTAAAAAAATAAAAATAAAAAATAAAATAAAAAATCACAATGCTAGGGCAGCAGTGTGGAGTAGTGGTTAGGGCTCTGGACTCTTGACCGGAAGGTCGTGGGTTCAATCCCTGGTAGGGGACACTGCTGCTGTACCCTTGAGCAAGGTACTTTACCTAGATTGCTCCAGTAAAAACCCAACTGTATAAATGGGTAATTGTATATAAAAAATAATGTGATATCTTGTAACAATTGTAAGTCGCCCTGGATAAGGGCGTCTGCTAAGAAATAAATAATAATAATAATTTAGATGGGATTTTTAAAGAACAGTAACATTCTTTGGAATAGTTAGTTTGTAAATATACTTGATTCATTGTTTGCCAAATTGACAAACACACTGTTATTTTTGCACCCCAGCGGGATTCCCTTAATCGGGGACACCAGTTTACCAAAACGAGCTAAATTCTTTTCTAATGGCTCATTTTTTAAAAATGGAGGCACATTAGAAATAATAACTTTCGTTACTAGAGGGGAAACCTGAACAAATTCTCCTTTGACTGTAAAGCCTTCCTCTACCAGCTTGTTTACCAGAGACACCTCCACTAAAAAAATTACCAGCGCTTTATTCATCCTTGATGCTGACATAATATTCTCAAACCCCACCACCTCTCCTACTGCCAGCAGACACTCCTCCACCGAAACCCCGGGGTCAGGCAGGCAACGGACCCCGTGTCGGCGGGTGAGAGCCCCCAGCCCTCCTGAATGAGACCCCATTACGGGATCTCCAAACACACACCACCACCCTACAAACAAACAAACAAACAAACACACACACACACCACTAACCTACGAACAAACAAACACCCAAAAAGAACAACTAAGTAACTATCAAAACAAAATAAATAAATAAATAAATAAATAAATAAATAAAGTTTTAAATTTCCCGGTCCTACCGCACCAAGCCCTTCCCACAATCCTCCACGAGAGAGAGAGAGAGAGAGAGAGAGAGAGAGAGAGAGAGAGAGAGAGAGAGAGAGAGAGAGAGAGAGCACTTTTTCATTGTACTCTGGTAGAATTTGTTTTGTTTTTGTTCTTTTTTATAAATATTTAATTTAATATCTGTTTTATTTTGTGATATGCTGTTTTAAACTTTATTTTTCATTGTCTATATATATATATATATATATATATATATATATATATATATATATATATATATATATAATGAGATAACAGTGACAATATCTAAAAAAATATAAATTATAAAGGGGTTATTACATCAGGATATGCAATGTGAATACTGTGTGTAATGTTTGTTTAAATGCTTTTAAATGGTGAATAAGGTGTTTTCTTTTTTTTGTTTGTTTTTTTCTTTATGCTTTTAATAACTTCTTAAGACTTTAATGTTGTCTGCACAAAGCATAAGTTAACATAAGCATTTATAAAAACTTGGGTAGCCCACTATCCCCTGATTACATAAATAACATATTAAACACAGATTTTTTTGTCCATATCTTATAAAAAGACGTGCCATAAGTTTATAGGTACATTCAATAAGCATATCTGTCTTGTAACCATCATAAAATCCACGGACCCCTCATTATATATTCATTAATTCATAAATCCACACCCCCTCATTATGTATTCATAAATTCATAAATACACACCCCCTCATTATATATTCATAAATACATGCCCCCTCATCAATCAAACTTTTGACAGAAGCTATAGTAATGATTTCCATTACACAAGAGTAGATGTTAAAACTTCATGCTGATTTGAACTCGGCTCTCGCCAAGATAAGCACCAACTAAGAAGCATTTCTGCTGGGAAAGATCCATCCCAAGAATAAGTGGACACGAGGGCAGTTTGTCTCTGCCTTGGAGACGCACTTCGGTGTGACTTGGTCCATCTTGAAGAGCACTGGGCAGTCGTCTCTCCCGTTGCGCTACATTCCGGTTTGTCTTCACTGCTAGTTGTGTGGCGCATTCTTCATAATCATCAAAATCATTGAATGTTTTGAAGATATGATTTTAGAGATTCCAGTAATTTAACCACCTGTGACAGTTCAATGTCTTCTGCTTGGACTGACTTAATTGTTGCTTTAAATCTCTCCAGGATTGTATCCCACAGGTCAGCTAGAATGACTGTTTCTATGTGGTCCATCTGGCTCCTAAAGTGTTTAGCCATGTGTCTACTTTCTGGTGGTTGATGTTCAATGTCTTGAGCGACTGTATCCAGAGTGTTCTTTATCTGCAGATATCCTTTCTTAAATACCCTAGCAGCATTGTGTCTTACTGACCGCTTTGTGTCTGACAATCACTTGACAACAATGTAATTTTTACCCAGGTTTTGACAAAGTATTTCCCAGCGGTAAGAGGAAGAGGAGAACAAATTTAAAATGGACACCTTTGTTCTTTTTAAAGATAATAGAAGAGTAACGGTAAGAGAAGAGGATATGATATCGGAGAAAACTGGTCGTATTTTCAAGGTGCAGTAATAGTTTCAATTAGGATTAGGGTGAAAAAATATAAATAGATTTGAATATGGTTAATATAATTGTATAATTATTAATAATGGGCAAATATATACATCAACTAAAATGGTAGGAAGGCAGATGAAATTGTATGCTGGTTTGGATAGAGATGGAGAGATATATCGACACCATTAAAATGATGAAAAATAGAAAAGCAAAAAATAAACAATGTGCTCTTTTTAATTCAGTCAATTTATTTGTAGAATAATTCTATAATACCCCTGGCAATAGACTTGTTTTGACAATAGTTTTTTGTTTTGTTTTTTTTTGGGGGGGGGGTTGCATTTATTGAGGTATGTATATTATGTTAGATACATTCTCTTGTATAATACACTGTTGTATCTGCTTATTTTAATAAAAGCATTTCAAAAATAAAATAGGATTAGGGTGAAGGTTAGGATTGGGGATATATATGGATACACCAGCAGAAGCTGTGGATTCCTATGAATGTGATAACACCGTGTAACAATTTTTTTTTTTTTTTTGGTTCCTGGGTAGTAAGTGTTATTTCCTAATTGCTTATGCCTCAAAAGTATAGAAAATGGCTATTATTCCCCACAAACTTTGCTTTTGTGACCAGGACAGTGATATTTTGAAATTTACCTATTTCCAATGAGAAAACAGGCGAATTTGTGTCTTTTCGTTCACATAAAGTCTGAAAAAAACAACATATGAATCCAAATTAACATGTATTTATACTAAAGTAATACAAAGATGACTACAAAAGATTTAGAAGTGAGTAGTTTTTTGAGATTTACGATTATACTGTAAATCACTTTCACGAATCAGCCCCCAAATGTAGTCTCCCATCATGTTCTCGTTATACTGTCCTTGGTAGCGGCGTTCAAAGTCCAGTATATCCTGGTGGAAGCGCTCGCCTTGCTCCTCCGAGTACGCTCCCATGTTCTCCTTGAATTTATCAAGATGAGCATCAAGGATATTGACTTTGAGGGACATCCTACAGCCCATTGTGCCGTAGTTCTTCACCAGAGTCTCAACCAGCTCTACATAGTTTTCGGCCTTGTGATTGCCCAGGAAGCCCCAAACCACTGCGACAAAGCTGTTCCAAGCCGCTTTCTCCTTACTAGTGAGCTTCTTGGGGAATTCATTGCACTCCAGGATCTTCTTTATCTGTGGTCCGACGAAGACACCGGCTTTGACCTTTGCCTCAGACAGCTTAGGGAAGAAGTCTTGAAGGTACTTGAAGGCTGCCGACTCCTTATCTAGAGCTCTGACAAATTGTTTCATAAGGCCCAATTTGATGTGCAGTGGTGGCATCAGCACCTTCCGGGGGTCCTCGTCGTACTCATCATACTTCAAGGCATCCAGCAAGGTCTTGATGCTGTTGTAATCCTCTTTGAGGTGCACTGAGTGAGCCAGGGGAAGAGACGGGTACTTGTTACCATTATGGAGCAGCACGGCTTTGAGGCTCCTGGATGAGCTGTCAATGAAGGACAGTATAACGAGAACATGATGGGAGACTACATTTGGGGGCTGATTCGTGAAAGTGATTTACAGTATAATCGTAAATCTCGAAAAACTACTCACTTCTAAATCTTTTGTAGTCATTTTTGTATTACTTTAGTATAAATACATGTTAATTTGGATTCATATGTTGTTTTTTTCTGACTTTATGTGAACGAAAAGACACAAATTCGCCCGTTTTCTCATTGGAAATAGGTAAATTTCAAAATATCACTGTCCTGGTCACAAAAGCAAAGTTTGTGGGGAATAATAGCCATTTTCTATACTTTTGAGGCATAAGCAATTAGGAAATAACACTTACTACCCAGGAACAAAAATTGTGTTACATAGTGTAATTTGACTTTAATTAAATACCACATGCATATGAAATTATATATACAGTGCCTTGCGAAAGTATTCGGCCCCCTTGAACTTTGCGTCCTTTTGCCACATTTCAGGCTTCAAACATAAAGATATGAAACTGTAATTTTTTGTGAAGAATCAACAACAAGTGGGACACAATCATGAAGTGGAACGAAATTTATTGGATATTCAAACTTTTTTAACAAATAAAAAACTGAAAAATTGGGCGTGCAAAATTATTCAGCCCCTTTACTTTCAGTGCAGCAAACTCTCTCCAGAAGTTCAGTGAGGATCTCTGAATGATCCAATGTTGACCTAAATGACTAATGATGATAAATAGAATCCACCTGTGTGTAATCAAGTCTCCGTATAAATGCACCTGCACTGTGATAGTCTCAGAGGTCCGTTTAAAGCGCAGAGAGCATCATGAAGAACAAGGAACACACCAGGCAGGTCCGAGATACTGTTGTGGAGAAGTTTAAAGCCGGATTTGGATACAAAAAGATTTCCCAAGCTTTAAACATCCCAAGGAGCACTGTGCAAGCGATAATATTGAAATGGAAGGAGTATCAGACCACTGCAAATCTACCAAGACCTGGCCGTCCCTCTAAACTTTCAGCTCATACAAGGAGAAGACTGATCAGAGATGCAGCCAAGAGGCCCATTATCACTTTGGATGAACTGCAGAGATCTACAGCTGAGGTGGGAGACTCTGTCCATAGGACAACAATCAGTCGTATACTGCACGAATCTGGCCTTTATGGAAGAGTGGCAAGAAGAAAGCCATTTCTTAAAGATATCCATAAAAAGTGTCGTTTACAGTTTGCCACAAGCCACCTGGGAGACACACCAAACATGTGGAAGAAGGTGCTCTGGTCAGATGAAACCAAAATCGAACTTTTTGGCAACAATGCAAAACGTTATGTTTGGCGTAAAAGCAACACAGCTCATCACCCTGAACACACCATCCCCACTGTCAAACATGGTGGTGGCAGCATCATGGTTTGGGCCTGCTTTTCTTCAGCAGGGACAGGGAAGATGGTTAAAATTGATGGGAAGATGGATGGAGCCAAATACAGGACCATTCTGGAAGAAAACCTGATGGAGTCTGCAAAAGACCTGAGACTGGGACGGAGATTTGTCTTCCAACAAGACAATGATCCAAAACATAAAGCAAAATCTACAATGGAATGGTTCACAAATAAACATATCCAGGTGTTAGAATGGCCAAGTCAAAGTCCAGACCTGAATCCAGTCGAGAATCTGTGGAAAGAACTGAAAACTGCTGTTCACAAATGCTCTCCATCCAACCTCACTGAGCTCAAGCTGTTTTGCAAGGAGGAATGGGCAAAAATTTCAGTCTTTCGATGTGCAAAACTGATAGAGACATACCCCAAGCGACTTACAGCTGTAATCGCAGCAAAAGGTGGCGCTACAAAGTATTAACTTAAGGGGGCTGAATAATTTTGCACGCCCAATTTTTCAGTTTTTTATTTGTTAAAAAAGTTTGAAATATCCAATAAATTTCGTTCCACTTCATGATTGTGTCCCACTTGTTGTTGATTCTTCACAAAAAATTACAGTTTCATATCTTTATGTTTGAAGCCTGAAATGTGGCAAAAGGTCGCAAAGTTCAAGGGGGCCGAATAATTTCGCAAGGCACTGTATATATATATATATATATATATATATATATATATATATATATATATATATATATATATATATAAAATTGATAACTAATGAAAATACAATTACAATTTATATAATGTATATTTTAATAAAATAAAACAAATACAATTTTAATCAATGCACTATCATTAATGTCTGCTCCCCAATAATGGTTCAAATGTCAGAACAGTGATGACAAAACCAGTTTTATCTTTTCTAGGTCAACCCTCACAATTTATATCTCACGGATGATGTGAATATTGCAGTATTCCCGGGTGCAAATGGATGCTTTAATTTCATAGACCTCAGGCATCAGAGTCACGATGAGGTTAATGGAGACAGCACAGTGGAACCTGTCCCCTCTAGCTCATCAAGTCCCTGTTTTGTCAACCACCAGCAGATCCTTTCAAAGGTTTGTCATGAAAGCTGTCTGTTGCTTCCTTTCACTAAATTTTAGTGGTGAGTGTATTCCTATACATAAACTGGGAATAATTAACAATTAGCTCATTAATTATCAAATAGTACACAATCACAAAATAATATAATTAAGCCAATCTAGCCAAATTTTACATTTACAATGCTGTCGGTTTTCAATATTGTTAGTAATAATAACCAGTTTTACATACACACACACACACACACACACACACACACTCACATATATATATATATATATATATATATATATATATATATATATATGGATGAAGGCTATATTTACATCCTGAGCCATTCGGAAAAAAAAGCATACTAGCAGAGTGGTGACGTCAAACTGTCACTTCCTCTAGAGCAGAGGTTCCCATGCTGTGGTCCGCGGGTGGACACAGTCCCGGGTGGGCCGCGGGAGCAGTGACATTCTATATTTTTTTCTATTAATAGTGAAAAGCAGGTGCCGGAGGCAGCTGTAACTGTAGAAAAAAAGTGCAGCAAGGGAGTATTGGCGGACTGTCAATCAAAGCAGAAATTCACAAATCAGAGCTAACTGCCTACCTGTAGGCGGGATGTAGAGTGAGAGCGCTGACTACAATATGTCGAGTCCGCTACTTTGTAAAGTATAAAGAACAAAAAAGGCAGCTACAGGAGTTTGAATGCATTTGTACCGCGGGCTCAGTTTTGAGGTGCTGGAATGGGTTTGTTCTTTTGTAGAAACGTTTTCATACTAACTTTTGTACTTGATAACATTCATTTACAAATTCAATTGATGCCTATGATTAACACGTTTTTGTGACTAAGCTATTAACATATAACTTTTATATTGACTAAATCAAGTTAATAATCAAACTCATAAATCTTGTTACATACCGATAATTGAGTTATTAATGTGTTTGGATATACTGCTATTTTTATTGATTACTGGCTCGTTCACAGTCGTCTTAAAATAACGCTAGAATATGTTTTGTTGGAAAATAATAATACCAAAAACAAAACGTTCTTTGAATGATTCAAATTTCGCTGCAGATGGATTTATTGTCTTATGTTTTCTTTTGGTTAAGTAGCTGATTCTTTTTTTGGGAGGGGGGATGTTGCAAGCCAACTGAATGTGATTTTGCAAGTTGTATTTGGTTGCAACAGTACAATTGAGATCAAGATACAAAATACGATGACTTTAGTCCTAATAAGAGCAAATACAAAACACAGTACGATTTGATATCAGGGTAGTTCAAGAGCAGATAACAGTGTTGATAGTTACATCAGGGTTAGATATGAGTGCAGGTGAAATACAAAATACTACAGATTGGGTTAAGGGCAGGATTAAATACAGTAACCTTGGGAGCAGATAAGTGCAAGTTGTTGTGCATTAAGGCAGAGTGCTATATTGTCCAGAAGGGAAGAGTTGAATTTTACAGGTGTTGTCTGAAGAGATGTGTCCTGAGGAGGTGTCGGAAGGTGGTCAGGGACTGGGCAGTCCTGACATCCATAGGAAGGTCGTTCCACCACTGAGGGGCGAGGGTGGAGAAGGAGCGGGCTCTGGAGGCAGGGGAGCGTAGAGGAGGTTCAGCCAGTCTTCTAGTGCAGGCGGAGCGGACAGGTCGGCTGGGGGTATAGGGAGAGATGAGGGTCTGGAGGTAGCTGGGTGCAGTCTGGTCAAGGCATCGGTAGGAGACTAACTTTTTTTAACTTCTAATCATGAGTTCATCTAGATTGCTTTCACAAGTTGGGGTACCTGCTGCATAATACGTTGTACTGGTAAGTAGTTTTAATGTTTCACATTGAAAACCTTAATGTCACACAACTACAAAAGATGTGGCAGTCGATGCCAAGTTGTCTGTGATAAATGATCGATAATAAATATGTAATCAGAAGTTGCGTACAACACATAGGCCCTAAAGCAGATCTTTTTCATAGGACAGCACATTAAGAGCCTGTAAGGATATGCGCAGTGTAAACAATTGCAGCTGCAAATCCAAATTGCAAAAAAATGTTTTCTTAAGGTACGCTTTTATTAAATACAAATTAAATACTGAAATTAATAATTATTTTTAGAAAACAAAGACGGTTGACTATAGCAGGACAGTGATATAACTGCCATGACGGAGCTATCTTTTCAGAACACTTTCAGTTCTTTTTGGGAAGAACAAAAGATGTTGCGTAATATTTGGATATACATTTTTTGTGTTGTAGTAAAAATAAAATATGATTTACTGTTGCAATATTAGTGTTTTGCATAGCCTACACCAATCCCTTTGCACATATACTTAAGCCTAAATACTGTAAGTGGGTATATTGTTAATTTTCTGGATGATCTACACAAGAAAATTCTGTTCAGGCTACTTGCAGTTCAAAATAAAAATAAGCTAAATACAATTGTTAAAATTGCTAGCAGTATTTTCATAGTGGCTTTCGATAGTATTTCAACTATTTATGAAACACAAGCCCTATATTTTACAAGCTCTGATTTTAGAATGATGAAATTGGTGTGCATTTTAATGTAATAAAGTATGGTATAGGTACGGTGCCTGTCGCAGTGTTTTGTTTTAGTTTATATTGACACCAGAACAACCGAACCCCAATCCAGCTATACGTGAACAGCAAAGGTGTAACCAATTAATAAACTATTAATGGCGAATAAATAAATACTGCAACAAGAGTATTAAAATAGTTTTTTTTTCATTTATCTACACATCCTACCCCACAACTTCCAAGTGAAAAAAATATTCTAGAAATTAGTAGAAAATTAATTAAAAATAAAAACTGAAATAGCTTGGTTGGATAAGTATCCACCCCCCTTGTAATGGCAATCCTAAATTAGCTCAGGTGTAACCAATCGCCTTCAAAATCATACACCAAGTTAAGTGGCCTCCACCTGTGTTAAATTGTAATGATTCACATGATTTCAGGATAAATTCAGCAGTTCCTGTAGGTTCCCTCTGCTGGGTAGTGCATTTCAAAGCAAAGACTCAACCATGAGCACCAAGGCGCTTTCAAAAGAACTCCGGGACAAAGTTGTTGAAAGGCACAGATCGGGATGGGTATAAAAAAATATCAAAGGCCTTGAATATCCCTTGGAGCACGGTCAAGACGGTTATTAAGAAGTAGAAGGTGTATGGCACCTCCAAGACCCTGTCTAGATCAGGCCGTTCCTCTAAACTGGATGACTGAGCAAGAAGGAGACTGATCAGAGAGGCTACCAAGAGGTCAATGGCAACTTTGCAAGAGCTACAGGCTTTTATGGCCAAGACTAGTCAAAGTGTGCATGTGACAACAATATCCCAAGCACTCCACAAATCTGGCCTGTATGGTAGGGGGGCAAGAAGGAAGCCATTACTCAAGAAAGCCCACCTTGAATCCCGTTTGAAGTATGCAAAAAAACACTCAGAAGATTCTGTAGCCATGTGGCAAAAAGTTTTGTGGTCTGACGAAACTAAAATGGAACTTTTTGGCCTAAATGCAAAGCGTTATGTTTGACGCAAACCCAACACAGCGCATCACCCACAGAACACCATCCCTACTGTGAAGCATGGTGGTGGTAGCATCATGTTATGGGGATGTTTCTCATTGGAAGGGACTGGGGCACTTGTCAGGATAGAAGGGAAAATGAATGGACCAAAGTACAGAGAAGTCCTTGAGGAATACCCGCCGCTCTTCAAGAAAGCTGAAACTGGGACGGAAGTTCACCTTTCAGCATGACAACAACCCAAAGCACACAGCCAAAGCTACACTGGAGTGGCTTTGGAACAAAAAGGTAAATGTCCTTGAGTGGCCCAGTCAGAGCCCTGACCTAAATCCAATCTAAAATTTGTGGCATGACTTGAAGATTGCAAAGTCTTAAAGAGCAAACTAGCCAGAAGTGAGAACAAAGATTCAGAAAACAAATCATCTGCCAGTATGCTTACATCAGGAAAGATGACAGGTTCTAGTGGTGAGTTTTGCATTTTAGAAGATTTATTTTTTTCTTTTGGGTGTTAATTACTTTCCTGACTTCTTGTGTGTATAGGCCTAGGCTACTGTAGTGATAGTATAGTAAAATGAAAAACAACCAACAGTAATTCAGTAAAAGCCACCTTGTTTTTTGGTTTGTTTTCTCACTTACGATGTCAGACTGTGTGTATAGGCTAGTAACAGTTTATGCAGTGTTCACAAAGAGCAGTGTCCAACTTCAAAACATAATTTCAGAATGACACATTTATAGAACTGGGATGCAATACATAACAAAACATACACAGAACTGGGAATTATTGCATCCCATGTAATGTGTCATTCTGAAATTATGTTTTGAAGTCAAATTTCCTCTACTTTTGATGAAGCATATAGGCTACAGATGTATAGTATATACATGTACATACCATCAGACATTGTAGATATATGGATAGATCACTGCAAAGTTGCATTCTCGTGTTACTCTCACAGACACAGACACCATTGTTTTTTAAATCAACAGACTTTTTTGTTTTGTTTTTGATATATGATACCTGGTGAACACAGGGACATACAGCTGTATCACAGTATATATAAATTATTTTGACCCATGCGCTTCCCTCAAGCACTCCTGCGAGGCGACAGTGGTCATGTGACCTACATAGCAAGTAGCAAGGCTGAGCGCTGTGGTTGCTTTATTACATATACTGTAGTTCTGTACACATTTACAATGTGCTATTACTTGATGAGACAATTAGCTGTTCAGTAAAACATTTAGTAAGTAGTCTGAGTTGGCTATAATTTCTGACACTATTCTGTATATTTCTGTATGCAATTATGTATTTTTTATTATTATTGTTATTATCATTATTGTTATTATTATTTATTTGCTAGCATATTTCCTCAATCCAGTAATGCCTCAACTGAGATCTCCCAAGAAGACAATGTGGACAGCCTTCAGGGTGTTGCTACATCATCAAACAAAAATACAGTCCAGAACCAGGGTGAAGAAAGAGGTAAACGAATGATGATGAACACCCCAGGTGTACAGAACCGGAAGAAGAAGAAAAAGATTGCAGAAAATGTTACCGAAATGATGGCCTTCTGCATTGACTTTCAAAAAGAGGAACAGGAGGCTAACTTGCAATGGAACAAGAGCGTCACCAGCATGAGGAGAAAGCAGGCCCTCCAGGAGGAAGGACGATACCAAGCTCAATTACAGCCCCACCGTGAAACCATGCATATGTTTGCACAGATAATAGCATTTACACCAGCAGGTGTTGCAGTGGCACCCATTCCTCACTCTCAAAATGCAGCGTTTCAGCACCCTAGAAACCAACCACCACCATCTGACGAAGGCAAATATCGAGGCGTGCCATTTACCATACCTTCCTGTTGTCTTTCTGCCACAGACAATCATCCTGCACCAGGTGATTATGAAAGAGTTTATATTTTGTTTATTCAACAAACTAATTAAGCTGTTATTATTATTATCGCTTTTTGCGAATGTTACCTGCAACATTTTTTAGGCGTTTGCTAAATGTCTGCAATTATTTATATATATAAATATTTAATTAGCTGACAGTCGTGCATCATTTTTAAACTCGTGCAGACTCTGGCCGAGGGGTAATAAGATAATAACTAGCTAGTTAACCCCTCGGCCAGAATATAAAAGACCTGCAGATTGGCTGCACGAGGAAGAGAGTGTTCAGGGAGTAATGAACAGGAGTTATTATTATTATTATTTATTTCTTAGCAGATGCCCTTATCCAGGGCGACTTACAATTGTTACAAGATATCACATTATTTTTACATACAATTACCCATTTTCACTGGAGCAATCTAGGTAAAGTGACTTGCTCAAGCGTACAGCAGCAGTGTCCCCCACCAGAGGATAGAACCCAAAGACCCTCCAGTCAAGAGTCCAGAGCCCTAACCACTACTCCACACAAGGAGAGGAGAAATAAAAAGGTAAAAGAAAAACTAAAACAATTGCTATTGTGCTGGAACCGGCAGCACAATCTTTGTTAGTATAATTGTTTGTTTGTTTTGTTTGGCCAACGTGCCTCAGTTTCACCCGACAGTACTGCCTGTCTGCTTGTTCCTTTCTGGTCTGACGTCACCACCAAAGCTATCTTGTCACATATGGTGTCCAGCGTGGGATAACAGCGCCTCCACGAGTCAGACTAGAGTACTGCAGGTGACAATTCTTGGTTGGAAATAAAAAAAAAAATGGAAAGCTGGGTCTGGGGAGACCGCTGCAATGACCTGGAGGACCTCCTCGGTGGCCTCGAGGACCAAGGCTGGTGCCTTGTCTGCGGGGAGTTCAGGCACACGGTGGCTATCTGCCCCTTCCAAGAGGAGGAGGAGGAACCAGACCAGGAGGTGAAGGACAGGGAGGAGGAGGACTGCCCACAGCAGGAGCCGGAGGATGAGGAGCACGAGCGTCCAGCGTCCAGAAGGGGGGAGCTCATGCATCCAGCGCCCAAGTGGGAGGAGCCCGTCCGTCCAGCACCCAGAAGGGGGGAGCCCGTGCGTCCAGCGCCCAAGAAGGGGGGGCCCGAGCACCCAAAGCCCAAGAGGGAGCTGTTCCCACCTCCACTGCGAGAGGAAGACTGCCTTTCGCTCCCATCTCCAGCACCAGGGGGAGACTACACGCTGCTCCCACCTTCGCTTCCAGGGGAAAGCTGCTTGCCACTCCCACCTCCACTACAAGAGGGAGCACAGCAGGAGCTACCTCTGCCTCCACCGCCAGAGAGAGAGCAGCAGAAGCTACCTCTACCTCCACCGCCAGAGGGAGAGCAGCAGGAGCTGCCTCTACCACTAAGAGGAGAGGAGCAGAAGCTACCTCTGCTTCCACCGCCTTCTGGGCCAGGGGCTCCCCTCCGGGCTTTATCGCCTGGGGATGCCTGCACGTCACCGCCCGGGGATGCCTACACGACACCGCTCGGTGATACCTGTTCACCATCGCAAGGAGATGCCCATGCGCTACTGCTGGGAGAGGCATGCCCTGGAGGGAGTTTGCTGCTGACCTCCAGGGATTTGCTGGGGTTGGAGGAGCCAGCCTTGGAACTGCCAGCCTTTCCGCTGACAGCACTGCCACTGGTAGCATCGTCACTGCCAGGATCGCCTCAGCTGAAGGAGCCAGCCTTAGAGCTGCCAGCACGCCTGCTGACAGACTCGCCATTGGCAGCATTCCTACTGCCAGTGGTGCAACGGGAGGAGACAGCCTTGGTGCGGTCAGTACGTCGGCCTCACCATTAGCAGCTTTTCTGCTGTCAGGACTGACCTGGCTGAAGGAGTCAGACTGGGAGCTGTCAGCAGGTATAGATTTCAATCAATTTCTCAATGCACTCCCATTGCCACGTAACTACAGACACCATTTCTCCAAGTTGTTTGAATGACTCTTACCATGTAACATCAACAGCAGTGCTTATTGGTTGATTCCGAGCAACTTGTCGCCAAGAATAGAGGGGAGCTCTAATCTCTAATGACCCGTTGTTTCTCGCAGACGAGAGATGATTTATCATCATAGACGGGGCGATTCTGTCGTGGCTTTAAACTTTCTATTTGAAAATTGTGTACTAGAACTTTTAAAGCACTTTGAAACTGTCAGATCATTTTAAAAAGTTTTAAAAAAATGTTCATTCCATTTTCATCAGATCGCGCCTGTAATCAGAAATATCAGCGCAATCTGTTGTCACAATAGGGATTACAGGACAGAACTGTCGTCACAATAGGGATTACAGGACAGTACTGTCGTCGCAATAGGGATTACAAGACAGTACTGTCGTCATAATAGGGATTACAGGATAGTACTATCGTCACAATAGGGATTACAGGATAGTACTGTCGTCATAATAGGGATTACAGGACAGTACTGTCGTCGCAATAGGGATTACAGGACAGTACTGTCGTCGCAATAGGAATTACAGGATAGTACTGTCGTCACAATAGGAATTACAGGATAGTACTGTCGTCAGTAGTAGTTTGTAATCATACAATTAAGAATAGGGTTTTAAAGGGAAATATCAGTTACACTGGTATTATTCTATATCTAATACATGGAGGAAGGCTATATTTG
This sequence comes from Acipenser ruthenus, assembly GCF_902713425.1. Classification (NCBI taxonomy): domain Eukaryota; kingdom Metazoa; phylum Chordata; class Actinopteri; order Acipenseriformes; family Acipenseridae; genus Acipenser; species Acipenser ruthenus. The sequence goes on from NC_081205.1 coordinate 14,148,289, forward strand.
CATCCTGAGCCATTTGAAAAAAAAGGCATAATACCACAGTAGTGACGTCAAAATGGCATATTCGTCTAGAAGGTTATACTTGACATTTAACCCATATTTGACTCCTGTGCACCCCGAGACCACTTTCAAACACAAAATGTATATTTTGCAGTCACTCAACAACACCCACAATTTGTGGTTTTTAACACATCTATTTCTGTGAAGATTTACAATCATCCTCCACCAACGGGAGCACCAAACAAGCGAGCGAGACAAATAATCTTCTATTCTGACAGTGACCAAGAAAAAAAATTAAAAGCATACAGCATTAAAACACCTTTTCATTAGAAATACGTTATTTTTCAGTTCATTATCTACCCATCTTAATTCACCGTTTCTGAATTATCAAAAATAATTATATTTAAGATTCTTTAATATTGACTTAATTTACATTATTATTATTCATTCAGTTCAGTTGCAATTTGAACTTTAACACCCGTTTATTGTCTTTTTTATTATAATATAATAAAATAATAGATAGGCTTCAGTGAGTTAAAGGAAAAAATTCCATCTTGGGTTACAGTAATGGGAGTAGCAGAGAAGGTGAAAGAAGCCCTTGCCAGTGAAGAGCCACTTGTTCTTACAGATGTACAAGGCAATGAAATTCTTGATTCTGAGGAGACTTTTTTTTTCTTAATTATTAACATGATTATTTTAATGATGCTACATGTATTGTAGTTAAGTTATTAGGTTATACAGTGTATGGTTAACCACCATTGTTAATGCTCTGTAATTCCACAGTGAATTAAGATCTCTATAAATGTCATACTTATTTTTTAATTACCCAGTTTTCCATGACCATAAGCATACAAGAGCAGAACAAGTACATTTGAACTCAAGGACACATTTTTCTTCAAAACCAACATTCCACAATCCAGTGGTAGTAAAATGTTTCACTTTGGGATTTGCATATTATCTATCTATCTGTAGAAGCAGACATCACTATTGGTACCCTCCATCTCCAGCAATGTTATTCACAAATGTATTTAGTTTAATTATTTTTTTGTTAAAGTATACTTATTTGGCAATTCTACTATGATCTTGAAACACTGATTCATCCTAGCAAAAGGTAGTCAATAATTGTAGTGAATTAACTCATTTAAGACACAGGGTTTGAATACTTGTTTCTGCAACTCTGTAACAGTTTATATAGAGTGTAAAGTTACACAGGCTTAAGCTGTCGCTATGAGCAATGAAACGTGTCTAGATAAGTGCAAAAACTTTTACTTGCCCATGACACCCAATAATTGAAGAGGCTCCAAAAACTTTGTATGCTCTCTTTTTAGTGATCTAAACTTTCTATTGTCCCTAAAGGTTACATTTACTGGAAACAGAATTCCAGAAAATTAACCCTGTAATGCCCAAGTATTTTTTTTAATGAGGGAAGCTACTTCATTTATGCAACTAGATTATGTTTCTTGTATAAAACACTTTTTTTTGTCCATGTCCTGCCACAAGCACAATGTACTGCATATGAAACTTTGAATTGGGAGGCTGGTTTTTAAAAATAATAATAGAGAGGTGTTTAAACATTGTGTATTTGCTACAGAAATGGGCATTATAGGGTTAAGTTCACCAGCATCCGCATGTATTGTTTATTTTATTAATTCATTTATTACTGTTTTCAACACTAAAACCATTTCAAATTTGACTTGTTTGGGATTTTTTTTTTTTTTTAGTAATATTTGCATTAGTAAAAGAAACAAATTAGCTTGAGAAAATAACGTATGTTTAAGATCTGTCTAAAAGTTGAAGTCTTTTCTGCACTAACGTACTGTATGTCTCTCTTGATCTAGTCACAAAGAAGATGCTGATATCCGAGGCCTACAGGATGCAATTGAAAGAATTGATGAGGTGGTTCTGGCAGCTCAAGATCTGAAAGGTGTTGCACCTTTTATCAAAGAGTTCACACAGCTTGCCAACACCAAAACCACTGCTTTAATGACAGGATCCCAAGCGACACAAATTAAGGATGCATTCACCTTATTGGTTTGCAAAGGTTTGTGGCAACAGCCATCTGCAGTTTTTCAATACTGTCATTCTTTCCATGTCACGAATGTTTGTGACCAAAAATAGTCTCTTTACAAGTTTCTGTTTGTCATCAGTTGTAATTTCAGTACTGTGGAAACACATTAACCTCATATATGATTTATTTGCATTGCATCCTCATATATGCATTACTGAAAGTCAAAGGTTTTATAACAGTTTCAAGGTACTTAGATTTAATAACACTTGCACATGTTTTGTTGTTTTATGCTTCTCAATAAAAATGTATTACTTGCAGGGCCTATGAATGAACCAATGTTTGCAGGGTGCTGCAATAACCTCCTTGGCTGCAAGATCTGTGTAGAGAGTTGGATGAATTTCTCTACACACTGCCTCAAATGCAGGGCAGAGGATCAGAGGATCACAGGAGCAACACACACAAGGTTAATGGTCTGTGCGGTGTGCTGTCTGTGCTAAAACAAGTGATAAAAGCAGAGTGATAGGGTAGTCCTCATTTTGTTTGTCCTTCCACAGTAAATTTAGGTTTGCTTAACTTTTGTGTTAAATTGTTAAAAAAAAAATGCTGGACTAGAGTTTTATAAATCACAAAACTAGTTAAAGCTAGTTTATTAAGGATGTTCTAGCGGGGCATTCAGAAAATAGGAGGCACATTTTTACACAGAAAATTGTGAGGGTCTGGATCCAACTCCCCAGTAATGTTGTTGAAGCTGACACCCTGGGATCCTTCAAGAAGCTGCTTGATTCTGGGATCAATAAGCTTCTAACAACCAAACAAGCAAGATGGGCTGAATGGCCTCCTCTCGTTTGTAAACTTTCTTATGTTCTTATGTTCCTCACAACTTTGAGATTGCAACTTACTGTATGTATTCAGTTGCAGGTATATACAGACGTGCTCAAATTTGTTGGTACCCCTCCACAAAAAACGAAGAATGCACAATTTTCTCTGAAATAACTTGAAACTGACAAAAGTAATTGGCATCCACCATTGTTTATTCCATATTTAATAGAAATCAGACTTTGCTTTTGATTTTTTATTCAACATAATATTGTAAATAATAAAACAAATGAAAATGGCATGGACAAAAATGATGGGACCGCTAACCTAATATTTTGTTGCACAACCTTTAGAGGCAGTCACTGCAATCAAACATTTTCTGTAGCTCTCAATGAGACTTGGCCCACTCCTGAGCAAACTGCTCCAGCTGTCTCAGGTTTGATGGGTGCCTTCTCCAGACTGCAAGTTTCAGCTCTTTCCATAGATGTTCGATAGGATTCAGATCAGGACTCATAGAAGGCCACTTCAGAATAGTCCAATGTTTTGTTCTTATCCATTCATGGGTGCTTTTAGCTGTGTGTTTTGGGTCATTATCCTGTTGGAGGACCCATGACCTGTGACTGAGACAGAGCTTTCTGACACTGGGCAGTACGTTTCGCTCCAGAATGCCTTGATAGTCTTGAGATTTCATTGTGCCCTGCACAGATTCAAGGCACCCTGTGTCAGGCGCAGCAAAGCAGCCCCAAAACATAACCGAGCCTCCTCCATGTTTCACTGTAGGTATGGTGTTCTTTTCTTTGAAAGCTTCATTTTTTCGTCTGTGAACACAGAGCTGATGTGACTTGCCAAAAAGCTCCAGTTTTGACTCATCTGTCCAAAGGACATTCTCCCAGAAGGACTGCGGCTTGTCAATATGCATTTTAGCAAATTCCAGTCTGGCTTTTTTATGTTTTTCTTTCAAAAGTGGAGTCCTCCTCGGTCTTCTTCCATGGAGCCCACTTTTGCTCAAAAAGCGACGGATGGTGTGATCAGAAACTGACGTACCTTCACCTTGGAGTTCAGCTTGTATCTCTTTGGCAGTTATCCTTGGTTCTTTTTCTACCATTCGCACTATCCTTCTGTTCAATCTGGGGTCGATTTTCCTCTTGCGGCCGCGCCCAGGGAGGTTGGCTACAGTTCCATGGACCTTAAACTTCTTAATAATATTTGCAACTGTTGTCACAGGAACATCAAGCTGCTTGGAGATGGTCTTGTAGCCTTTACCTTTACCATGCTTGTCTATTATTTTCTTTCTGATCTCCTCAGACAACTCTCTCCTTTGCTTTCTCTGGTCCATGTTCAGTGTGGTGCACACAATGATACCAAACAGCACAGTGACTACTTTTCTCCATTTAAATAGGCTGAATGACAGATTACAAGATTGGAGACATGTGTGATACTAATTAAAGAAACAAATTAGTTTGAAATATCACTATAATGCAATTATTTATTATCTTTTCTAAGGGGTACCAACAAATGTGTCCAGGCCATTTTAGAATATCTTTATAGAATAAGCAATAATTCATCTCTTTTCACAGCTTCTTTGCTTTATTCTATGACATACCAAAGGCATGCAAGTATACATGATAAAATAGCTTTTAATTTCATCACCTTTCATGAGGAATGAAGCATTATTTCAATGAACTGTAAGGGTGCCAACAAATTTGAGCACGTCTTTATATGTAATTTTATAAAAGTTGTTGCATATTATTCTGCTAGTTGATTGACTGCTTATTTCTATTCTACGATAATTGTTGGTTGTTTCAGTATTACCCATTATGTTTCAATAAAACATCTGGGAAATATATTGAAGTCAATATGAAATGCTTATTTTTATTTCAGTGTTGATAATTCAGTTACAGTAAGTGGGAGTGAAGGTTGGAATACAAAATTTCTTTGAATTTCACAATCTTTACTGGGCATTTCTTTGTGTTACATTGAGATATTTGAATGCATCCTGAAATCCTAGTAAAACAGATGTGTCTGGATACTGGTCAGCAAATTGACTTTCTGCATTTGATTTTTCTTCTTCTGTAGGGAAAGGGTTTTTTTATTATTATTATTTTAAAATATATATATCAATTTAAAGGCCACTAATAAGAACATAAGAACATAAGAAAGTTTACAAACTTATTTATTACCCATTTAGTCGCTGCCTCTGTTGATCAGTGGGATTCTGCTGCCTCATCGGCGGTTAAAAAATGTAGGGTTGTGACACCTGTTCCCTAAAATTAACTGGGTCTTCGACTTCATCTTCGATGTTTTCAGCGGCAGTTGCCATGTGTGTTTACCATTTCGTACATAACTTCCTGTTTTATTCCGGCCAGCGCGGTTTTTGAGTGGGTGTGGCCATACACCACACAAATCCATCATATCTTTGTTGTTTATTAATATTTTTTAACTGCATAAAAACTATTTTATTTCTATTGATGACATCTATACAGAAATGTATTGGTGTGTTTCACCTGCAAGATACATTTTAAGACTTTTTGGGAAGTGCTTCAAGCTGTTCCCATAGAAATATGAACAAGGTCCTATCAAAACATTGAACTTCCATTTTGGAACTCTGGGCACTTACCTGGAATCCTGTGTGCATGCCATGCCTGTACGACTCAGTTTCTATCAAGGTGGTATATGTGACAGGTAAGATTAGATATGCTGTGTCTAACAATGTTGTCTTCCATGTTATTATTATTATTTATTTATTATTTATGTTCACTTGTTCTTGATCCACCAACTGAATGAGAGCCCCCTTTATCAGATAGTTCACCTTGTTGTTCACTTCTGGCCACATTCTTTCAACCATATGGTTCTGCAAGAGAAAAAGATCAAAATTCATATTTAAAGTGTTACCCTAAAATATACCCTATTAAGTTAAACACTAAGCACACAAATATATACCAGTGAAAGGTTTGAATATCTTATCACTACCTTCCTTATGAATCAGTTTGTTGGTTAGTTTTCAAATCCTGTTTAGTTTGTTTCTTTTAATGATTTATAACCATGTAGATGATTTGGGCTTCATCATCTCATTGTGCCTAAGATATCAAGGTCATGTGATGTCACCAACATCATCATTGCCAATGAATTAGCTAAATATGCAAATTGTATGATTAGGCATTGAGGTTTAACATAAAAATGAATATGCAATACATTAAAAACGTACGTTTAACAAGTTTGTGTTTAATAAACACCAGTTGTCACAATTTACATAGGATAACATTAGAAAGCTGAGCTAGGCAACAGTATAGCAGCTGACCCTTGTTGATTTTGTTGGGATGTAATACTACGATTTTTATTAAATAAATAAATGATGGATACTCCCTGAACGTTTATGAAATATTATTTCAATACCATGTGTCTGTTTTCCGGTTTAATTTTTTTAACAAATTAATGGTTCTTAAATAATACTGTATTTCACTAACAGTTTATCGTGGCATTTTAACTGACATATTAAAAGCTCTGAGCTGGGTGACTTAGTAACCAGTTTAGGGGTCCTTCAGAAACCGCTGGTCAAATGTCGTCTTGCTATCATTCTCAATCGCACATATACTTGGTTGCTTGACAGTAAGGCTGTGATTAAGTCACGGTGGACACAGATTCAGTGATTTCGGTAGAGAACATTGAACTTTACCAACACAACTTGAAATTCCACCTCACCCTTCCTTTTTGACTTGTGTTTGCAGTTCCAAGTACTCTTTCTGTGTACTTTGTTCTTGGTCCCTATTAAACGCTCTGTAAAGTGCCTTTTTTCTCTGAATATATATATATATATATATATATATATATATATATATATATATATATATATATATATATATATTTTTTTTTTTTTTTAATTATTATTATTATTTATTTCTTAGCAGACACCCTTATTGATCTATTAAACCATTTTGGCAATTTTGTTTTAGATTTTGATTTGTCTACTTTTGGGATGTAATTGTTTTGCGCCTCTACTACTACATTTTTAAAAAACAGCCATCCTTTTTCTATAGATGTTTTCTCTATTTTACTCCAAACTACTTCTGTTAGTCTATGTTTCATTCCTTCATAGTTCGCCTTCCTAAAATTGTAAACCTTAGCTTTAGGGGTTTTAAAAAGCACTTCAGATGAGACCGTGTTGTGGTCCGAGTTTGCCAATGGTTCTCTGACCTCTGTTTTAGTTATTCTGTCTTCATTATTTGAAAAGACTAAGTCAAGGCATGCCTCCCCTTTAGTCAGTGCCTTGACAAATGAGTAGAGAACCCCGTATTACTAGACTTTTTAAAAAAATCGTCTATTTGTTTTTGTATTACAGATTATTTAATTTCGAATATAATGCGACAAGCAATATGAAAAATGGAAAACAAGCCTGAATCCATTTTTGTATTTCAAACTCGAATTTGAAATACAACTGGAAAAGTCATTTTCTGGTTTTTCCGACTGGACGGAATGTACACGGACCGGGTATCTGGGGGAGTTTCCTCAATCGTTACTTCCGTTGTATTGTGGGCTTTTTGTATTTGTGTTTTTTGATTTGTATTTTTGCACTTCAGGGCCACCGTAGGATGGGAATTTTAAACATTTAAATGTATAAACTCTAAATAACTGGTTAAATGTTGAATAATATGCTAGACGCATAACCGGTCACATGACAAATTTCACCAAACGCAGATTTGTAAATGTATTAAATTTAGTTATGTATCATCAAATACAGCTGTCAGTCATGTATCTGACTGCTGTGCTGCCACCGTTAGGGTAGCAGTGTGGAGTAGTGGTTAAGGCTCTGGACTCTTGACTGGAGGGTTGTGGGTTCAATCCCCGTTTGGGGACACTGCTGCTATACCCTTGAGCAAGGTACTTTACCTAGATTGCTCCAGTAAAAATCCAACTGTATAAATGGGTAATTGTATGTAAAAAAAATAATGTAATATCTTGTAACAATTGTAAGTCACCCTGGATAAGGGCGTCTGCTAAGAAATAAATAATAATAATAATAATAATTATGAAAAGGAAGGGGTTTGGCAATTGTCTCCAAGTAGTGTTTATAACTGGTGCAACAGAAAGATTGACACTGGGGCGGTGTGACAGAAAGACAATGATTCTTGGTGGTAAATCTCCCTCGACCTGTGAGGGCGCTAAGTAACGGGAACACAGTACCCTGGACTGCGTGGCCTGACACTTCGTTCCGATGGTTAAAAGTCGGTCACGTAGAAAAGAGAAGGCGCTTCGGTACACTAACCCATTGACCCGGAGGGGGAATGATGTGGCAGCTGCATATCATAAAAAGCCGCTGCAATCGTTTACCAAGGGGTCATGAGTGACAGTATAAATAGGGGTCGAAGCAATGCTATCTGTTCCTTCGTTTTGGTTGTGTCATTGACCTGGAAGGACCTGTACTGTTGGTGAAATAATCGTGAGTGTTTGTTTGTACTGTCTATTGTTGAGTGTATTCACTAGACGGCTTGTACCACTGTAAAACTGTATTGCACCACAATCACTAATTTACACACTAACCAGACTTGTGTATGTGTTTTGTGTTTAATGTGGGGATACAAGAACAGGACTATTATTTTGGGACCAGCTTGGGGGATTATAAATGTAAGTAATACATGCCGCTGTATTACTTACCAACATTATTATTTACTGTTTGTTTTGCCGTCAGGCACTGGACATAAAGGAAATAAAAGCAAACCTTTTCACCTGGATTACAATTGTCTGTTCTTTAATCACCTGCACCTACACCTGCACACTATTAACCACTTTGCCACAGGCAGGTTTTATTTTCGGTCGATCTGGTGCTTCATTGGTACACTGTGCCTTCATGCTGTAGTGGGCATGGTATGGTTTTTTTTCTGATGTTATATCTTTTTTTATAAAATTGTAAATAAAAAGTATGTAAATAATTATGCCAAACAAAATTGCTGCACCACAAAAAGCTTCAGGGCAGTACACAAATCAAAGACAATGGTATACAATTTCAGGACTGCAGATTACAAAGGAATGCAACAGGAGCTTCTATAGACTGGGATAGAATACTAATAGATAATGATGTTGAAAACACTTTGATTAAATTTAGGGATACAATGTTAGAAAAGCAGTATACATTTATCCCAAAAATGAGAAAAGGTAAACTTAAGAAAAAGAAACCACGGTCGGTAAATGAATCTATTAAGCTGGGTATTAAAAATAAAATAAAATTATCTTTCTATTAAATCAAAGGAAGCAGCCTCACAAATAGAATACAGAGAGGCCTGTAGAGAACTTAAAAAGCAGACTAGGAGAGTGAAAATATTTTCATTATATATATAAAAAAAAACATATTTAGAGTATAAAAAACATATATTTAAAGTATAAAAATACATTTAAATTATAAAATAACCATACATTAAAATATAAAAAACACACATTTAGGTTATACCAAATATATATAAAGTATAAAAAACATGTAGATTATAAAAAACATACAGTATATTTAAAGTATAAAGACACATATATGGAGTATAAAAAACATATATGGAGACCAATATATGTTACATATACTAACACATAAAATCCTTATATTGAAAATACTATAAAATCAGGTCAATTTCATAACCAATCTGTATATAATTTATATATGAACATATATGTGTAAACATAAAAACCAAATGAAGAGAAATAACAGCATATATTGCTTTTTATATATGTGAAATCTAAATTCTTTCCAGTGGAACAGGATGCTGGACAGAGTTGTTGAAGCAGAGACTATCAGACCCTTCAAGAATAGACTGGATGCTGTCATGAGCAATACTGTAAAACCCTCTCTGTGACCATAATAAGACCTTTATCTAGCCGTCTGGAGGAAGGGCGGTCCGTCTAGCCACGGATTCCCAGAGGTTTCATTTCCCCTAATAATTAAACAGGTAGGGCTTTTTTTGTTTTTCCTCTCCTAAGTGTTAACGGATCACACCTGCATTGAGCAAGCGAGCAAAGGTAGGCCGAGTGGCCTTTTCTCATTCTAGAATTTCTTATGTTCTTATGTTCTTATGTATTTGAAATGAAAACATCCATAATAATACATATAACACGATTTTAAAAGGAAGTTGTTTTTTTTCAATATTATAAATAATTGATTTCCCATTTGGGGCACCGATCCCTGAACAGTAGAGTTAATATAAAATGCATTGGATTCTGTAACATATTATTATTGGTTTTGCTTTGGTCTTTAAGTATAATAATTTTAGATTCTATTGATTTTTTAGAATTACAAGCAGGGCAGCTGTTATAAGAGCGTTACCTTTATTAAAAATGTGCAGGGATGAATCTACTGATTAATCTACTGGTTAATCAACTAATGCCCATAAATTAACTGATCAAAAACGTAATCGAGCGACAGCCCTAATTTCAATATATATACTTCAGTGTGTACTTTTTTTTTTACTTTGTAGTTAAGTCTTTGCGATGTTAAAACATTATTTGCTTATTTAGGATTTCTTTGCTTGGAAAACACTAACCAGGGCTCTCAGTATGCATCAGAATGTAATATAAAGAGTGCGTGTGTGTGTGTGTGTGTGTGTAGATGTGGTTTACAGCATATCTTCAAGGCTGTATGGTCTGATTGCAGCTCTGTGATTGAATCTGAAAGCAGGTAAAGCAATGATGCAGCAGGAAGCAGCAGCACTAGCCTTGTTGTGAGAGTGTTTTATGTCTGTTCCACTGGGTTTCTGTATGAAGCTGACTTCATACTAGCCTTGTTTTACTCTTCTGATAGCTGCTGATTTCCTGATATACAACAATAATCTCTATTCTGTAAAGCAGCAGGAAAACAAATAGTTACAAACTGTGATTAGTTGAACACATGAATATGACAACTGGTTAGATTCTGTGTAACCCTGCTGGCATTATTCACAGATTCTGTGTAACCCTGCTGGCATTATTCATAGATTCTGTGTAACCCTGCTGGCATTATTCATAGATTCTGTGTAACCCTGCTGGCATTATTCATAAATTATGTGTAACCCTGCTGGCATTATTCACAGATTATGTGTAACCCTGCTGGCATTATTCATGGATTCTGTATAACCCTGCTGGCATTATTCATAGATTCTGTGTAACCCTGCTGGAATTATTCATAGATTCTGTGTAACCCTGCTGGAATTATTCATAGATTCTGTGTAACCCTGCTGGCATTATTCATAGATTCTGTGTAACCCTGCTGGAATTATTCATAGATTCTGTGTAACCCTGCTGGCATTATTCACGGATTCTGTGTAACCCTGCTGGCATTATTCATGGATTCTGTATAACCCTGCTGGCATTATTCATAGATTCTGTGTAACCCTCCTGGAATTATTCACAGATTCTGTGTAACCCTGCTGGCATTATTCACAGATTCTGTGTAACCCTGCTGGCATTATTCACAGATTCTGTGTAACCCTCCTGGAATTATTCATAGATTCTGTGTAACGCTGCTGGCATTATTCATAAATTCTGTGTAACCCTGCTGGCATTATTCATAGATTCTGTGTAACCTTGCTGGCATTACTCACAATTCGATTAAGTTGCAAGACTCTAGACAGTGACATCAGATTGAAGTACGAGATTGCAGACAGTGAGATCAGATTGAAGTACGAGACTGCAGACAGTGAGATCAGATTGAAGTACGAGACTCCAGACAGTGAGATCAGATTGAAGTACGAGACTGCAGACAGACAGTGAGATCAGATTGAAGTACGAGACTGCAGACAGTGAGATCAGATTGAAGTACGAGACTCCAGACAGTGAGATCAGATTGAAGTACGAGACTCCAGACAGTGAGATCAGATTGAAGTACGAAACTGCAGACAGACAGTGAGATCAGATTGAAGTACGAGACTCCAGATAGTGAGATCAGATTGAAGTACGAGACTACAGACAGACAGTGAGATCAGATTGACGTACGAGACTCCAGACAGTGAGATCAGATTGAAGTACGAGACTGCAGACAGACAGTGAGATCAGATTGAAGTACGAGACTGCAGACAGTGAGACCAGATTGAAGTGCGAGACTGCAGACAGTGAGATCAGATTGAAGTACGAGACTCCAGTAAAATCAGATTGAAGTACGAGACTCCAGACAGACAGTGAGATCAGATTGAAGTACGAGACTGCAGACAGTGAGATCAGATTGAAGTACGAGACTCCAGTAAAATCAGATTGAAGTACGAGACTCCAGACAGTGAGATCAGATTGAAGTACGAGATTCCAGACAGTGAGATCAGATTGAAGTACGAGACTGTAGACAGAAAGTGAGATCAGATTGGGTCGAGTCATATGCATGCAAACACTCATTATCATATAATGAGCAGAACGTGTGGTTTTCACTAACTCTACTGCGCAGAACAAATGAATATTTTTTTACCCCAGTGCGGCAAGGTGGTTAATAGTGTGCAGGTGCAGGTGATCAAAGAACAGACAGACAATTGTAATCCAGGTGCAAAGGTTTGTTTTTCTTTCCTTTTTGTCCAGTGCCTGACGGCAAAACAAACAAACGGCAAAACAGTAAACAATAATGTTGGTAAGTAATACAGCCGCGTGTATTACTTACGTTATAATCCCCTGGTTGGTCCCAAAATAATAGTCCTGTTATTGTATTCCCACATTAAACACAAAACACATACACAAGTCCAGTTAGTGCGTGAATTAGTGATTGTGGTACAGATACAGTTTATAGTGCTACGAGTGCAGTGCTGTTCCGGGTTTGTGCTGGCCACTGGTGACAGCTCCGGAACGTGCTAGCTGTCTAGTGAGTACGAGCAAACAAATAGACAGAGCAAAACAAACACTCATGATTATTCACAATAATACAGGTCCTTCCCGGTCATTTCATAATAACCAAAATGAAGAAACAGATAACATTGCTTCGACCCCTATTTATACCGTCACTCATGACCCCTTGGTAAACGATTGCAGCCACATCATTTCTCTTCCAGGTCAAGGAGTTAATGTACCATAGCTCTGTCTCTTTTCTAAATGATTGACTTCCTTTTAACCCTCGGAACAAAGTGTCAGGCCAAGCAGTCCAGGGTACTCTGTGCCCTCACAGGTCGGGAGGGAGATTTACCACCAGAATCATTGTCTTTCTGTCACCACCCAGTCACTGTTAAACAAGCACTTTATTTTTTCTTGTTGTTTGATAGATGCCTTTTCATGTGCTATTCCTCAGGGTTCTCTCCAGGAATTCTGTATAGCTGGGTGGCAGAGTATTAGCCTGGAGCATTTTTAACAGGAAAATAAAATGGCTTTACCTGAAATATATAATTAGACAAAGAATTTGAACGAGAATAAGAAACGGAATAATGAATAATAATCCCTCCTAACTCGTACCCAGGATACACTGCTCCATTCACCCCCTGATCTGAATAATGAATAATAATCCCTCCTAATTCATACCCAGGATACACTGCTCCATTCACCCCCTGATCTGAGAAATGAATAATAATCCCCCCTAATTTGTACCCAGGCTACACTGCTCCATTCACCCCCTGATCTGAATAATGAATAATAATCCCTCCTAATTCGTACCCAGGTGTGGCAGGGCAGAAGCCCTGAATGTGTAAATATGGAAGTGTGTGTTAGATATGGCAGGGCTGGAAATTAAGATTCCAGCCCTGGTTGTCTTGGGTGTGTTTGTGGTGGTGGTTGGCAGGAATAGGGTTAATTCCTATCCCTGCCAAATACATGTGCAGAATGTAGCCAGGTGTTGATTGAATTATTAGTTCTCAATCAACCCTGGTCACTTTGTATATAAGGGAGCTACACAGTTCCATGAGAGAGAGCCTGCGAGAGAGACACATGCTCCTGAAATGTTTGTTTAAAAGCCTCACTGTGATAGCACTGCTTGGGTGAGGGTTCTTTTGTTTTTCATTTTTGTGTGAGGTGTTTGTTTTTGTTAAACCTTTTTATTTTGAGTTTATTAAAAATGCGCGGCAGCGCTTAAACTGCAGTTTTACTTTCTCTGAGTCTCTGTCCACCCAGCCATCCTGTCACATATGGTGTCTTCGTGGGATTGAAGCGCCTCCAAGAGACTCGGAGCAGGGCTACAAGTATTTCTTTATATATTTTTATTTTTTGTGTGTGTGAGGGAAAAAAAAATTAAATAAAATGGACATCTCCTTGGCCTGGATTCTGGACCCCAGGACTCCCCTGTGGCTGGAAACGGAGGGAATGAAATACCTGGGGGCCATCCATGTGGAGATGCTGGTGGATTTCGACCACCTGACCTTAGAAGCCCAACTCAAGGGGATCCGTGAGGCACTATCCAGCACTTAAAGGAGCTTTGGATGCCATGGGCAGGGTGGTTGACCGGATCCATAGAGAACGGTGGGAAGCGGAACAGTCCCAGTTGGCCCGGGCCGGTGCACCCATGTGCTCTATTTGCATGGAGTATGGGCATGCGGAGGCCAACTGCCATGACCGGGAAGAGGACACAGACACTGACCTAGAGTGGGAGGAGCTTGAGGTCCAGAGCGAGGCAGAAGAGCTGCTGTCCCAGGAGGAAGAACCATGGCTGTGCCTAGAACCGTTGCCACGGCAATTTACAGTGGGGGACAATCCCCTGATGGGGGAGCTAAGGCCTCACCCCTCCCGACATTTTTTGGGGGGGACGAGGGCAAGTAGTGGATTACCTTCAGCAGCCACCGGTAGTGATGCTGAGAGAAGGGGAGGAGCCCCTGCCGCCTTCTCAGCCAGAAGGGGAGGAGCCCCTGCCGCCTTCTCAGCCAGAAGGGGAGGAGCCACTGTTGCCTGTGCAGCCAGAGGGGGGGAGCCCCTGCCGCCTTCGCAGACAGAAGGGGAGGAGCCCCTGCCGCCTTCGCAGCCAGAAGGGGAGGAGCCCCTGCCGCCTTCGCAGCCAGAAGGGGAGGAGCCCCTGCCGCCATCGCAGCCAGAAGGGGAGGAGCCCCTGCCGCCTTCGCAGCCAGAAGGGGAGGAGCACCTGCCGTCTTCGCAGCCAGAAGGGGAGGAGCCCCTGCCGCCTTCGCAGTTAGAAGGGGAGGAGCCCCTGCCGCCTTTGCCATTAAGAGGAGAGGAGCAGGAGTTACCTCTACCTCTACCACCACCACTGGGAGAAGTGGAGCTCCTGCTGCCACCTTCATGGCCAGGGGCTTCCCTCCTGATGTCCGCCTCGCCTGGGGTTGCCTGTGTCTCCTTTGCTTCTCCTAGGGTCGCTGTCGGGAGGTCCGCTGCTGCCAGCATCGCTTCCCGAGGGCCCGCTGCTGCCGGCGTCGCCTCCCGAGGGTCCGATGCTGCCGGCATCGCTTCCCGAGGATCCGCTGCTGCCGCCGTCGCCTCCCGAGGGTCCGCTGCTGCCGCCGTCGCCTGGGGTCGCCTGCTTGCCGTCGCCGGAGGGTCCTGTTCCATTGCCAACCTCGCCGGAGGGTCTTGCTTTGCTGTCAGCAGGGACCCACAAATGGACAGAGGAGACCGTGGGGTTAAGGGGTAGGCCAGGGGTTAAACGGGCACCCCTTTATAACAGCCCTGGGGTCATCATGGGGATTAAAATGGCGTCCCCTGACAGAAGCCCAGAAAAGGGCATGGAATTAATGTTGGGGCCAGCTGGCATCAGACGGCAGGGTAGGCAAGTAGGTAAACGCAACCCTGTCCGTCTGATGTTTGACAGATGCCGGCTGAGCCCCAACGTTCCCTCCCACCCACCCACCCACCCACGTGTTTGTGGGGAGTAAGAGGGTGGTCGAACGGACCCTGGGGGTCCATTCTAAGGGGGAGGGTATGTGGCAGGGCAGAAGCCCTGAATGTGTAAATATGGAAGTATGTGTTAGATATGGCAGGGCTGGAAATTAAGATTCCAGCCCTGGTTGTCTTGTGTTTGTGGTGGTGGTTAATTCCTATCCCTGCCAAATACATGTGCAGAATGTAGTCAGGTGTTGATTGAATTATTAGTTCTCAATCAACCCTGGTCACATTGTATATAAGGGAGCTACACAGCTCCATGAGAGAGAGCCTGCGAGAGAGACACATGCTCCTGAAATGTTTGTTTAAAAGCCTCACTGTGATAGCACTGCTTGGGTGAGGGTTCTTTTTTTCATTTTTGTGTGAGGTGATTGTTTTTGTTAAACCTTTTTATTTTGTGTTTATTAAAAATGCGCGGCAGCGCTTAAACTGCAGTTTTACTGTCTCTGAGTCTCTGTCCACCCAGCCATCCTGTCACACCAGGCTACACTGCTCCATTCACCCCCTGATCCTTTGCAGTCTTGTTTGTGTTTCTGGCAGAGCTTGCACATACAGTGCCTTGCGAAAGTATTCGGCCCCCTTGAACTTTGCGACCTTTTGCCACATTTCAGGCTTCAAACATAAAGATATGAAACTGTAATTTTTTGTGAAGAATCAACAACAAGTGGGACACAATCATGAAGTGCAACGAAATTTATTGGATATTTCAAACTTTTTTAACAAATAAAAAAACTGAAAAATTGGGCGTGCAAAATTATTCAGCCCCTTTACTTTCAGTGCAGCAAACTCTCTCCAGAAGTTCAGTGAGGATCTCTGAATGATCCAATGTTGACCTAAATGACTAATGATGATAAATAGAATCCACCTGTGTGTAATCAAGTCTCCGTATAAATGTACCTGCACTGTGATAGTCTCAGAGGTCCGTTTAAAGCGCAGAGAGCATCATGAAGAACAAGGAACACACCAGGCAGGTCCGAGATACTGTTGTGGAGAAGTTTAAAGCCGGATTTGGATACAAAAAGATTTCCCAAGCTTTAAACATCCCAAGGAGCACTGTGCAAGTGATAATATTGAAATGGAAGGAGTATCAGACCACTGCAAATCTACCAAGACCTGGCCGTCCCTCTAAACTTTCAGCTCATACAAGGAGAAGACTGATCAGAGATGCAGCCAAGAGGCCCATGATCACTCTGGATGAACTGCAGAGCTCTACAGCTGAGGTGGGAGACTCTGTCCATAGGACAACAATCAGTCGTATACTGCACAAATCTGGCATTTATGGAAGAGTGGCAAGAAGAAAGCCATTTCTTAAAGATATCCATAAAAAGTGTCGTTTACAGTTTGCCACAAGCCACCTGGGAGACACACCAAACATGTGGAAGAAGGTGCTCTGGTCAGATGAAACCAAAATCGAACTTTTTGGCAACAATGCAAAACGTTATGTTTGGCGTAAAAGCAACACAGCTCATCACCCTGAACACACCGTCCCCACTGTCAAACATGGTGGTGGCAGCATCATGGTTTGGGCCTGCTTTTCTTCAGCAGGGACAGGGAAGATGGTTAAAATTGATGGGAAGATGGATGGAGCCAAATACAGGACCATTCTGGAAGAAAACCTGATGGAGTCTGCAAAAGACCTGAGACTGGGACGTAGATTTGTCTTCCAACAAGACAATGATCCAAAACATAAAGCAAAATCTACAATAGAATGGTTCACAAATAAACATATCCAGGTGTTAGAATGGCCAAGTCAAAGTCCAGACCTGAATCCAATCGAGAATCTGTGGAAAGAACTGAAAACTGCTGTTCACAAATGCTCTCCATCCAACCTCACTGAGCTCGAGCTGTTTTGCAAGGAGGAATGGGCAAAAATTTCAGTCTCTCAATGTGCAAAACTGATAGAGACATACCCCAAGCGACTTACAGCTGTAATCGCAGCAAAAGGTGGCGCTACAAAGTATTAACTTAAGGGGGCTGAATAATTTTGCACGCCCAATTTTTCAGTTTTTTATTTGTTAAAAAAGTTTGAAATATCCAATAAATTTCGTTCCACTTCATGATTGTGTCCCACTTGTTGTTGATTCTTCACAAAAAATTACAGTTTCATATCTTTATGTTTGAAGCCTGAAATGTGGCAAAAGGTCGCAAAGTTCAAGGGGGCCGAATACTTTCGCAAGGCACTGTATATGACCCAATTTGTTGCTGTAAAAAAGGCATTTCCATTTTTTCTCCCATAACATCGCACTCTTGCGGTTTTTCCAATGTGCTTTCTAGTAGTAGCATCAGCAAGACGAGCAGCTCTGGGCTTTTCAGCTGGACAGCGACAGCCACTTAGCCGGGTGGCCCGCACTGCTGAAAAAGCCTTGGGATAACCCTGGCCATTATTTCTTGAAACAAGATTAGTACAACTCAGAATATTCGCATTTCATGTTTATTTTTTTGTTTCAGTTTCATTCTAGTTTTTAAACATTTTCCAGTTTCTATTTCTATTTCATTAAGGGAAATGTTTCCTTTTTGACTTTTCATTTTAATATATCTCAGTACCATTATCAACAATGCTGTACGAAAATGAAGGGTGTCGCTAACTCCAGTTATAAGAAATAATAACACATTGAACATGTAGGCTTTTTTATTATTATTATTATTATTATTTATTTCTTAGCAGACGCCCTTATCCAGGGCGACTTACAATCGTAAGCAAATACATTTCAAGTATTACAGTACAAGTAATAATACAATTAAGAGCAAGATAAATACAATGACTTTGGTTCAAGCAAGTACAAGTGTGACAAAATACAATTCAATAATACAGCAGATAACAGTGTCAGTGATAGTTACATCAGGATACGATTAAATACAAAATACTACAGATTACTACAGATTAAACACTTGGCAGATTACAGTACTCTGAAGTACAGGATTAAATGCAGTAAAATAGGGGGCAGATAAGAGCAAATAAAGCACATTTAAGGAAGGGTGATAAGTGTCCCAGGGGAAAAACAGAGGAGTTCTACAGGTGCTGTCTGAAGAGGTGAGTCACCGGAATGTGGTCAGGGACTGGGCAGTCCTGACATCTGTAGGAAGGTCATTCCACCACTGCGGAGCGTAGAGGAGGTAGAGCCAGTCTTCTAGTGCAGGCAGAGCAGAGAGGTCGAGTGGGGGCGTAGGGAGAGATGAGGGTCTGGAGGTAGCTGGGTGCAGTCTGGTCAAGGCATCTGTAGGCTAGTACAAGAGTCTTGAACTGGATGCGAGCGGTGATCGGGAGCCAGTGGAGTGAGCGGAGTAGTGGAGTAGCGTGGGCGAAGCGAGGCAGAGAGAACACCAGGCGGGCAGCAGAGTTCTGGATGAGCTGGAGCGGACGGGTGGCGGATGCAGGGAGGCCAGCCAGGAGGGAGTTGCAGTAGTCTAGGCGGGAGAGTACCAGGGCCTGGACCAGGAGCTGGGTAGCGTAGTTGGTGAGGAAGGGTCGGATTCTTCGGATGTTGCTCAGGAAGAATCGGCAAGTGCGTGCCAGAGTGTAGATGTGCTGGGAATATGAGAGGCAGGGGTCCAGGGTGACGCCGGGGTTCTTAGCGGAGGAAGAGGGAGAGAGTGTGGTAGATTCCAGAGGAACAGAGATAGAGAGATCAGAGGAGGAGGAGGAGGGAAAGAAAAGGATTTAGAGAGGTTGAGTTTGAGGTGATGCGAGTGCATCCAGGAGGAAATAGCAGACAGACAGGTAGATACGGGAGGGGATGGTGGAGTCAGAGGTGGGGAAGGAGAGGAAAATCTGAGCATCATCAGCATAGAAACGGTATGAGAAACCATAGGATGCGATGAGGGGGCCCAGAGAGCGGGTGTAGCAAGAGAACAGGAGAGGACCCAAGACTGACCCTTGGAGGACTCCTTTTAAGAGAGGGTGAGGTGTGGAGGTTGCTCCACGCCAGGTTACCTGGTAAGTGCGGTTGGAGAGGTAGGAGAGAACCAGGTCAGAGCAGTGCCAGAGATCCCCAGGTCAGCGAGAGATGATAGTAGAATACAGTGATCAACAGTGTCAAAGGCAGCAGAGAGGTTGAGGAAAATTAGGACAGAGGAGAGAAAGGCAGCTCGGGCAGACTTTAGTGAGTTGCTGACATTCAGGAGGGCGGTTTCATGCACCCTGTGCGGGGCAGAGCACACATTGTTCTGTTCCAATTAAATTGCACGAGTTTATTCCTGAAAAAAACTCTTTTTGATTGATACCTGACGAAGACTTACTAATTATTTTGAGAAGAAAAGTAACCTCTTACACAGTCCATCACGTTCCATTGGCTCCCACATTTTACTCAAAATCATACACATCAAATCATATTGCAGCAGCAGTGAGGAAACAATACGCTTCTCCAATATAACTGGATATGACATATGTCAATAAACTGAGATCTGGTCATGTGAGCACAATCCCTACCAGGCAGTGCAGTGCATAAGGGTCAGCAGCCCAAAGAGAGAAAAAAAAGTATGGGTGCAAGAGCGAACGCCCTAGAGCTGTAAAGAATTTCCAAGGATAAATATTGGGATTTTCTTCCTATGTATTGGGACTGTCCCGACCATATCGGACTGTTGGCATGTATGTCACTAAGGTCATATGAGCTCCCTGCCGCAGATTGATAAAGGCCTTTCCGATTACAATCTATTTTCCAGCCACCTCTGCTTTAATTCTGTCAACCCTAACCCTAAACCTGGCCCTAACACTGACCCTAACCCTAACTCTAACCCTAACCCTAACTCTAACCCCAATCTTACCCCCACCAGTTTCCCCTCCACTATCCGCTCCTCTACCCGCTCCCATAATACCAACTGTAACAGACGGACCCCCAACCCCACACCTGGCACGAGCCCCACAGCATGCACACAGAGCAGGACTATCAACATGCCCAACAGACATATGAACACGGAGAGGAAGACTACAGACTGGAGTCTGGATCCCGTAATACACACAGAACCAAATCCAGATAGAAAGCTACCCAGGAGCGAAATTTCTCCACATGACTGAGATCTTAAGAAAACTCCCAGCGCAGATAAAAGTACAAAAAGTGATCCTATCACTTGGAATCAACCACCAAAATCAAAAAGTCAAGGAAACATCAATCAAACAACTGCAGGCGCTGTACAGACAGGCTAAAAAAACCTTTCCAATGGCGGAAATCAAAGTACAGCTGATTAACTTCTCTCAAGTACTCTGGATACAGGCCAAAGAGAATCTGGACGAATTGAACAGATACATTGCAAACAATGTACCCCACGTCGACCTCCTGCCAGCAGAAAAGTTCACAGTAGGCTCAGACAACATCCACTGGACAACCAACACAGCAAAGTGCCTCTTTCAACATTGGTGCCAAGATTTAAACTGCAGAATCCCGAAAACCCAAAGGACAACTCCAGGGACGGGAACTCAAACATAGTGAACCTATCACAAACATTCAAACCAACGAACAGCCAAGAAAGCCTAGTGAACAAAGGCCTCTCCTTCCTACCAACACCTAAAAATACAGCCAAGCAGAAAGAAATGATTCTGGCAGATGCACAAGCATACCATAGGAGACTAAAGCTAGCAACCTTCTTTGAAGGAACAGACGGTGAGCACACACCCTTTATACTCAAATCAAATTGGGAACCCACAAGCAGACAAACACCACTGGAAATTACAGACATAATTGCAGAAGACTTAAAAACAATAAACAAAACAAAAATACAGTGATCAAACCAGCTGACAAAGGTAGTGCTATAGTCATAATGGATAGAGAACAATACATTTTTGAAGCCAACAGACAACTGAATAAGCAAGAACACTACAGGGAATTAGACAAACCGATGTACCTAGACTCAGGCTTGGAAATTAACAGGACAATACAAACATGAGTGGAACAAAACAAAATTACAAAAAAACAGGGACAGTCCCCCACGAGCTCATATCTTTTACATATTATCTAAGATACATAAAAACCCAGACACCTGGACAGTTCCACACACAGTACCACCCGGCAATAGCGAATCTTACAGAATTGCAGAATACATTAATTTCTACTTAAATCCTATCTCCTCTACACACCCCAGCTACATTAAAGATACATATGATTTCATACAAAAAATACAAACACTTACAATCCCACACACAGCATTCCTCTTTACAACTGATATAGATAGCTTATACACTAACATAGATACCATGACTGGAATTGCAGCGGTTAAAAAATGTCTGGACAATAATCCAGACACAAACAGACCAGATGAACACCTGCTTTAACTTCTAGAAATCAGCCTGACCAAGAACGACTTTGAATTTTATAACAAGTTTTTTTCTACAGGTGAAGGGAACAGCCATGGGCAAACGCTTTGCCCCAGCCTATGCTAATATCTACATGGCAGAATGGGAACAGACAGTCTTCCCTAAATGCCCACAGCGACCAACACACTACTTCAGGTACCTGGATGATATCTGGGGCACATGGATATACGGTATGGAGGAATTCCAAAACTTTATTTCCATTCTTAACACACACCACCAGTCCATTACAGTTAAATACACCACACATAACAATGAAATTAACTTCATGGACACTACCACCTGCAAAGGACCAGATTTCCACACACTTTACTTAAAAGACACAGACACACACACCCTCCTACACAAGACTAGCTACCATCCAAAACACACATTTAAGGGACTAATCAAATCACAATTACTCAGATTTCATCTTTTTAGCTTCCTGATTTTCAGGAAGCCACTAAGACTTTATTTACAGCACTGCAACACAGAGGATACTCTCGATCCTTCCTCATACGAAAATCACAAAGCGACAAAAAGATTATTCCCTTAATCACTACCTTCTCACAATTTAGTGTAGCAGTCAATGCATGAATGAAGCAAAACTTTACCAATAAACTCCAAAACACAAACACTCTTACAGAACATAAAATAATTTCTGCATACAGGAGAAACAAGAACTTAATGACTGCCTAATATCCAGCAAACTTCCTCCATTAAATCCGAAACCAACACAAACACCTCAATACTTTAAACAACTAGCCACACTTAAAAATAATACGACAAACATCACCTACAGGATTCCACAAACCTTCACACAGGATAGCAATAACTGTATCTATGCAATACAATGTACTACATGTACTACACTATACATAGGGGAAACAGGAAACACTATTAGAACCAGACTCTCACAACACATTTACAACATCAAACACAAAAAAGAGATACAGACACCGTTCGTGGCACACTTTCTTCAACATATCATATATTAATTCTGAACTAACTTCATTTTAGATTAATTAGACTAAGAACATAAGAAAGTTTACAAACGAGAGGAGGCCATTCAGCCCATCTTGCTCGTTTGGTTGTTAGTAGCTTATTGATCCTAGAATCTCATCAAGCAGCTTCTTGACGGATCCCAGGGTGTCAGCTTCAACTACATTATTGGGGAGTTGGTTCCAGACCCTCACAATTCTCTGTGTAAAAAAGTGCCTCCTATTTTACACAGAGAATTGTACTGTAGAGGTTTTTTGGTTTGACTTTGGAAATGTGGTGAAAATGAAGGGCTTTAATATGGCTTTCTTTTATTTTAATTGACTCTTGTGGTCCTTGCACTTATTACATTTATATATTTTATAACACCATTCTTTTGAGTTTGTTTTCACTTACTTTTTCTTGAAAGCTTTTCCGGATGACCTGCCCCTCCAGTCCTTCTTTTCATTGAATATACTTTAACTGCACTGTTTAGTCCCAATGAAGACCAAACAAATATCAAATAAACATGGAGTTTGGTACTCTTTATGGTCCAGTATTGTATTATTTGTATGTATCAGAATATTTAGATTTTTAAGTTCTAGTTGTTGTTCCAATATACTCAGAATATTTTCAGTTAATTAATATATTATCAAATCAAATCTAATCAATATTAGGAGTTCCCAATCACATAACAAATAAACCAATCAGGGTTAAAAGCTAATATTTGAACCAATGACTAACTAGCTTTTCTGTTAACCAGTATCTTGCTACAGATATCATTCGTTGTTAGGGTTAATTATACAATTAAGGACAGGTGGACATTAGGTCAAGACTAAATGATTAGTTATCCCTTGAAGAAGCTCCAGGGAGCGAAACGTCGAGAATTTTTTTTCTTTCTTTTAAAGTATTTTAGAGTTTTAATAAAGATTAAATCAAATTTTTAACAGTAACTTAATCACAGCAATTTTTAGGAATTGTCAAGGCCATGGCCCCCAAAAATTAAAAAAACGAATTGGGTTACAACAATTTACAAACTAACCCTAAGGACTAAGTCCTTTGTTTTTAAAGAAAATAAAGTGCTGTACATTTCTTAAGCGGTTGGAACCAACAGAAAAGTACTCTGTTCCATCTACAAGATACAGAGCTGAAAGCTGGAAAATCCAAAGATGGAAGATCTCCTCAACCATTATAAACTGGGACCTGAGAGTTATATATTTATTGACATTCCTTTATTACACTAAAATTGCTGTAATTAACCTTTAATTATGTATAGGAAAAGATCTAGCAATAGATTTTCAGTTTTGAGAGATGAATCAATTGAAAACAATACACTACAAATCTCTAATCTTAATCTTAACTCCAACAACATATCACATGTTCCTAATCTCAACCTTAATTCCAACACTAAGTGTCATTTCATATAATCAGTCTAATTCTCCTAGTATAGTAAAATTATTATATAGATTGCTTCAGGTACCACGCCATACCAATATCGTTAATACTTCATTACATTTGGGTACATTTCCTGCTGGAATGTTTAAACAGGTTTGAAAATGATCTAATTTTATTAAACCAGCAGCTCGGATAATCAGAAAACAAATAGAAAAAACTACGGAGATATGGATGAAGTCTAATTTAAATATATTAAGCCAACATTATGAAAGTATAATTGATCATATTCAAAACCAAAAAGATTTGAAAGACCCGGAAGCTTTTAACAAGGCAACTAATTGGGCTAGAAACATTTCAAACATAAACTGAGTTTGCTCACTATTTGATTTTAGAGATACACCTCAAACAAATTCACCAATGAGCGACACTGAATCTCAACATCATAGGTCTTCTAATATAGTAGACTCTCAATTGCTATCCTCTCAGCCCTTCATTTCTCCTCCTCTCTTCTCTTCCTCCTTCTCCCCTTCCTCTCCCCAAACTGCCATTATTGATCAATATCAAAATATTGAAAATAACACAGTACATTTACAACTATCTTCTGTAAAATTAACACCGCCTATACTCTTGGTATTACAAAATCATACTAAAAAAACAACCAGAATACAGGCACAAGTAATACTTCTGGAAGGCATTGAACTCCCTTCATCACCAGTTCCTTCAAATTGCAATTCTGTGGTACAATACAAACTCCTTCATATTGCACAGGGTGTGTTTACAATACAAACTCCTTCATATTGCACAGGGTGTGTTTGCAATACAAACTCCTTCATATTGCACAGGGTGTGTTTGCAATACAAACTCCTTCATATTGCACAGGGTGTGTTTACAATACAAACTCCTTCATATTGCACAGGGTGTGTTTACAATACAAACTCCTTCATATTGCACAGGGTGTGTTTGAATTTTTTCCATTTACAGAGGTATCACCATCCTTGTCAACTAATAATTCTATGACACAACATGGAGCCCCCCACCCAATCCAAGTAAAAGAGGTTGGAATAAGGAATCATTGACTGATAAATCAAGGATTGGTTTTCCTAAAACCAATTCTGACCATCCTCTAAGACCAGTTGGGGACTCTATTACCATCTCAGGTTGCTGTGACAGTGTACAGAGTACATAGACATGAAAATACCAATAGAAAAATTATTGACTGGGAACTTTTTCAAAACATTCTTATAGTTGGGGATTCAAATTTGAGTAAAATTTCACCTTTTCAATATTTTTAATATTCAAATTGAAAACTTTCTGGGAGCCAGTTTTTTGCATATGGCTAAAATATTTGAGAAAACAAAATCCAATCAGGATATTCAAACCCTAATAATCTCCTTTGGAATTATTAATAAACATCAACATGTTCACAAAATGGCTTTAAAACAATTACAATTATTAAATAGAAATGCAACACAAACTTTTCCCAATGCCATGGTTTATTTACCGTAACTTAATTTCTCTTTGAATTTCGAGGTTCAATCTAGAACTAATCTAATAGAATTGAACAAATACATCTTGGCCAATTGTCACGCTCTTCCAAGAATGATTCCCAAGAGTTTAGAATAACATTGGATAATATCCACTGGACAAAAGAAACCACAAATAAAATGTTCAAAAATTGGTGTACACATTTAAACTAAACATTAATTGAATATTTCCTATTGACTCCAACATAATTAATCTTTCTTTAACATACAGACTTTCACCTTCAGAAATCAGTGTGTTAAATAAAGGCATGAATTTCATACCAACACCAAAACCACAATCACAATCACAGGAGGAAGTGAGAGGGCACCAATACAGGTACAGACGTGCTCAAATTTGTTGGTACCCCTCCACAAAAAACGAAGAATGCACAATTTTCTCTGAAATAACTTGAAACTGACAAAAGTAATTGGCATCCACCATTGTTTATTCCATATTTAATAGAAATCAGACTTTGCTTTTGATTTTTTATTCAACGTAATATTGTAAATAATAAAACAAATGAAAATGGCATGGACAAAAATGATGGGACCCCTAACCTAATATTTTGTTGCACAACCTTTAGAGGCAATCACTGCAATCAAACGTTTTCTGTAGCTCTCAATGAGACTTCTGCACCTGTTAACAGGTAGTTTGGCCCACTCTTCCTGAGCAAACTGCTCCAGCTGTCTCAGGTTTGATGGGTGCCTTCTCCAGACTGCAAGTTTCAGCTCTTTCCATAGATGTTCGATAGGATTCAGATCAGGACTCATAGAAGGCCACTTCAGAATAGTCCAATGTTTTGTTCTTATCCATTCTTGGGTGCTTTTAGCTGTGTGTTTTGGGTCATTATCCTGTTGGAGGACCCATGACCTGCGACTGAGACAGTGCTTTCTGACACTGGGCAGTACGTTTCGCTCCAGAATGCCTTGATAGTCTTGAGATTTCATTGTGCCCTGCACAGATTCAAGGCACCCTGTGCCAGGCGCAGCAAAGCAGCCCCAAAACATAACCGAGCCTCCTCCATGTTTCACTGTAGGTATGGTGTTCTCTTCTTTGAAAGCTTCATTTTTCGTCTGTGAACATAGAGCTGATGTGACTTGCCAAAAAGCTCCTGTTTTGACTCATCTGTCCAAAGGACATTCTCCCAGAAGGATTGTGGCTTGTCAATATGCATTTGAGTCCTCCTGGGTCTTCTTCCATGGAGCCCACTTTCGCTCAAAAAGCGACGGATGGTGCGATCAGAAACTGACATACCTTCACCTTGGAGTTCAGCTTGTATCTCTTTGGCAGTTATCCTTGGTTCTTTTTCTACCATTCGCACTATCCTTCTGTTCAATCTGGGGTCGATTTTCCTCTTGCGGCCGCGCCCAGGGAGGTTGGCTACAGTTCCATGGACCTTAAACTTCTTAATAATATTTGCAACTGTTGTCACAGGAACATCAAGCTGCTTGGAGATGGTCTTGTAGCCTTTACCTTTACCATGTTTGTCTATTATTTTCTTTCTGATCTCCTCAGACAACTCTCTCCTTTGCTTTCTCTGGTCCATGTTCAGTGTGGTGCACACAATGATACCAAACAGCATAGTGACTACTTTTCTCCATTTAAATAGGCTGAATGACTGATTACAAGATTGGAAACATGTGTGATACTAATTAAAGAAACTAATTAGTTTGAAATATCACTATAATCCAATTAATTATTATCTTTTCTATGGGGTACCAACAAATGTGTCCAGGCCATTTTAGAATATCTTTGTAGAATAAGCAATAATTCATCTCTTTTCACAGCTTCTTTGCTTTATTCTATGACATACCAAAGGCATGCAAGTATACATGATAAAATAGCTTTTAATTGCATCACTTTTCAGGAAGAATAAATCATTATATCAATGAGCTGTAAGGGTACCAACAAATTTGAGCACGTCTGTATCATAGAAAATTACAATTACTAGATTATTTTGATTACAATACACAATATGAAAAAATCCCTTTTACTGAAAACTCTGATTGGGAACCGACATTATGTAAAATACACCCTAATATTAACCATCTTATATGTTTGGATAATTTGGAAATAAGAAATAAAAAAAACGATAGGTTGCGGATGCAACCCCGGTTCCCTGAAAGAGAAAATAACCATCAACATGAGATATTGCCGTCAGGCAGCACCGGTAGGCTGAGCTTTTATAGCAAAGCTGCCGATAGGCCCCCACGCCAGCTGCAGTGTAAGCCCGCCCCCCTGGGAGCTTACTTAACTGCGCGCGTGGGGATGCACTTCCTCTTTTGCTCTTCAGGCCGTGAAGGCTACCGGAGCGACCTCGCAGCTTGATGGTTATTTTCTCTTTCAGGGAACCGGGGTTGCATCCGCAACCTATCGTTCCCTTTCAAGTCGAAAATAACCATCAACATGGGATACAGTGTACCCTAGCTGTCGCGAGGGAGGATTCTCGGCAGTAGGACAGACTTACGTCATAACGCAACTGCGTAGGCAGTACATCTAGGCATATGCGGAGCTGCGCCTCAGCGTCTATGCTCGTAATGACACCTGTCTTAAAGGTGGAACAGTCAACACCATGCTATCAACCACTCTATACGTCCGCATCCTGAGGCGTCGTAGAGTGTAAAACAGATGCTCCAAACAGTGGAGCAGAGGAATCCAGTACATTTAACCTGTAAAACCTCATGAAAGTATGCGGCGTAGCCCAACTGGCTGCCGCGCAAATATCAGACACCGGCACCCCTCGAAAGAGGGCCCAGGATGTCGCCATACCCCTGGTAGAATGCGCCTTCAACTGCCCTGGTGGTGGAAGGCCTGCAGATTCATACGCTAATTTAATAGCATCCACTATCCAGTGGGAAAGGCGCTGTTTAGACAGCGGCTGACCCAAAGATCTAGAACCATGGCATATGAACAACTGTTCTGTCTGCCTCACAGTCTTTGTACGGTCAATATAACACCTCAATGCCCTCACGGGGCAGAGCATGTGTAACCGCTCTTCCTCTGGGGAAGAAAAAGAAGGAGGATGGAACGCCATCAACTCGACTGACTGGTTCATGTGGAACGGGGATATAACCTTTGGTAAAAAGGCCGGATTAGGGCGCATGGAGACCTTAGAACCGTCTCCTGCAAAACGAGTACAAGAAGGATGCACTGAAAGTGCATGTAACTCGCTCATGCGTTTTGCTGATACCACAGCCAGCAAAAATGCAGTCTTAATAGATATGAGCTTCATATCCACGCTGTGGAGAGGCTCAAACGGTGCCTTGGTAAGGGCTTCTAGCACCACATCAAGACTCCACGACGGTAAACTGGTCGTTCTTGGAGGCCGCAAGCGTCTTGCGCCTTTCAGAAACTGAGATGCCAAAAAATGGCAACCAGGTGATAAACCGTCAATGCGTACATGACAAGCCGAAATGGCGGCTAAATACACTTTAAGTGTAGAAGGAGATTTCCCTTCATCCAGCAGTTTCTGCAGAAACTGCAATATTACTGCCATAGGACAGGAGACTGGGTCGTGGCTCTCAGCCAGACACCAACTCTGAAACAACTGCCACTTATACGCATACTGTGACCTAGTAGAGGGCGCTCTCGCACTCTGGATGGTCGATATAACTGCAGTCGAAAGCCCTAAGGCTGACAGGCGCTCCCGCTCAGGGGCCAAGCCCATAACTGCATGAGTTTGGGGTTCGGATGCCAAAGCTCTCCTTGAGCTTGGGACAACAGGTCCGCTCGCAGAGGGAGCTCCCTCGGGCGACCGTGCAGTAATTGCACTAGACTCGGGTGATGTGGGCTGACCTCCAGGGTCCTGACCACACTCCACGGGTCCCTGTCCCGTTCCAGACTGCTCCCCAACCTTGGTTGGAAGCGTCGGT
This sequence comes from Acipenser ruthenus, assembly GCF_902713425.1. Taxonomy (NCBI): domain Eukaryota; kingdom Metazoa; phylum Chordata; class Actinopteri; order Acipenseriformes; family Acipenseridae; genus Acipenser; species Acipenser ruthenus. The sequence goes on from NC_081205.1 coordinate 14,177,888, forward strand.
TGTGATAACTTCCCTTCGGAAGATGGGACCCAAGCGCACGCTTGGATACTTCCTGTGACCTTCCTGTGACCCGGACAGATGGGAACGTGAAAGTACGCATCTGTCAGATCTATGGTGGTAAACCAGTCGCCCTGCCGGACAGACTGGACAATGTGCCTGTGCGTGAGCATCTTGAACGACAACACCCGTAGGTATTTGTTCAGTACACGCAGGTCTAGAATAGGGCGGAGCCCGCCGTCCTTCTTTGGCACAAGGAAGTATTTGGAGTAGAACCCCTGGTCGGTCAGAGCAGGGTCTACTAGTTGAATGGCACGCTTCCTGAGCAATGCCTGTATTTCCACATTCAGAGCTGAGGACTGAAGCACGTCCTTCACCACAGTTACCACCACCACCCTGAAGGGGGGGGGGGGTTTAACCGGAACTGAAGGGTGTACCCGGTGAGTATAGTTTTGCGCACCCAGATATCGCTGGTGCATTGTTGCCAAAACAGAAGCTGTGGAACAGTATAGGGTTGGGTTAATGGCTGCCTGGTTTTCTCAGGGCTGCTTAGGCTTCGCTCGCTCACGAGGGGCCTGGCCAGAGCCACGAGGGCGTGGTCTGCCGCCTCCTCTAGGTCGCCACCCTGTGCGCTGCGGTCGTCCCCTTGGGATTTGGCCACGCGCTGCTGTATCCGCCGGGGAGGTCTTAGTACCCCCTGGACGGGGCTGGTGTTGCGGTGGTGTTCTACGCCACTGATGTTCTTGTGGGCGTTTGACCTGGAAAGGCCTACGCGGCCATATCGTAGCCAACTGCTGTGATGCCTCTCTAGCCTTAGCTGAGCTTTGCAGCATCTCTTCCACCGCTGGGCCAAATGTGTGCCCCGGTGTAATTGGGGCATCCAACAAGGGAGCTTTGTCATGCTCCTGGACTCTCGCCTGCGAGAGCCAGAGCTGTCGTCTGGCCACCACCAGAGACGCGATGCTCCTGCCCTGGGCCCGCGCGTTAAGCTGGGCTAGCTTGACCAGCAGCTGGGCAACTAGCCCCAACTCCGCTCTCAGAGACACCGAAGGGTAGTCTGGGAGATCCTTTATTAGCGCAGCCTGATAAACTGAGAGGAGGCTGGCCAGATTGGACAGCCTAACTGCCTCTGTAGCCGCCGAATAGCCCCTCTTGAGGTGCACCTCAGTGATCCTGCACTGCTTGTTAGGGCAGGTGGGGTCTTTCACCAACCCAGAGAGTTTTGGTGACTTCACCAACGCTGTGAACGCAGCGCCAACTGGCGGAAATGACGCCAGACCCGCTTCACTCGCACCTTGCATGGTAAAGGCAGCCGCCTTACGCGAGGTTGCCGGGGCGGAGGCTGGAGTCCCCCAAGTGGACTGCACCTCCTTAACAAAGTCTGGGAAGGCCGGAAGCATCCTAGACTGCTGGCCCTGTGCCAAAGGCGACTCAAAAAGAGAGCGCCTAGGTTCTTCAGTGGCAGGCCATTCGAAGCCCAGGTGGCGAGTCGCCCGCTCTACTAGGGACCATAAAGAGTCATCTACGCCTACCTCCATCTCAGACTCTGAGTGGTGGGACGTGAGCTCTGCCTCCACACTATCCTCTCCGTGGAGAGGCTCACCCTCTGATGCATCTCGAGAGATAGCATCCACGTCCCATGCGTCCTGTTGCGCAACTGGAACGGACAGGGGTTGTGGTAGGATGATCGGCTGGTTGACAGCCGGTCTGACTGGCTCCTCTGCGGCCCGAGCTGTGGCCAGGGACATGAGCAGCGATTGCTGCCCCATCATAAGGTCCATAAACTGAGACATCTTATTAGTAAGCTCAGTTACACCACCTCGCCTGTCGCGATGAGGAGAACGGGAACGTCCTCTCCTTCGGGGCGATCTAGAGCGGGATCTCGAGATCTGACGGGGGCGTTCGCCGTGAGGAGAAGGGCCTCGCATTACAGAAAGGCTGTGGGAGTGGTCCCTCTTGCACCTAACGTCAGGAGATCGTTGACCAGGGGTAACCTGGGAAGGCGAACTCCTGGAAAAAGGCAGCTTCGCTGGCGGGGAAGCCAAAGAAGGCTGCGGGGCGGAAAGGGTGTGTGACGACCCAGATGAAGGGGAGCGATCCCCGACTGCTCTCCTCGCCCTACGACGCAGAGTGCGCGTCTGAAAGCTTGCATATAACGTGCAAAAGGCTTTGTCTGCCAAAGCAGATGCCGCATGCTCCGGCCCCAGACAGGACACGCAGTCCTCATGCGGGTCATTAGCCAGTAACTTCGTCCCACAGGTGACACAGCGGTGAAATGACATGGTGCAGCACGTTGTATGCCGACGCGTACCGTGCCAGTAATAGGAGCGCCAAGCGTTAAGCACTGAGCACCAAGCGAACAGCTTTAAGGTGCGTTGAGGCGCGTGCACCAAACATCAAGTGCGTGCACTGAGGCACCGAGCGTCGAGGTGCGTGCACCAAAGGTGCGTGCACCGAGCACCGAGCGTCGAGGTGCGTGCACCGAGGCACCGAGCACCGAGCGTCGAGGTACGTGCACCGAGGCACCGAGCATCGAGGCGCGTGCACCGAGGCACCGAGCGCCGAGCGTCGAGGTGCGTGCACCGAGCACCGAGCGTCGAGGTGCGTGCACCGAGGCACCGAGCACCGAGCGTCGAGGTGCGTGCACCGAGGCACCGAGCACCGAGCGTCGAGGTGCGTGCACCGAGGCACCGAGCGCCGAGCGTCGAGGTGCGTGCACCGAGGCACCGAGCGCCGAGCGTCGAGGTGCGTGCACCGAGGCACCGAGCGCCGAGCGTCGAGGTGCGTGCACCGAGGCACCGAGCGCCGAGCGTCGAGGTGCGTGCACCGAGGCACCGAGCGCCGAGCGTCGAGGTGCGTGCACCGAGGCACCGAGCGCCGAGCGTCGAGGTGCGTGCACCGAGGCACCGAGCGCCGAGCGTCGAGGTGCGTGCACCGAGGCACCGAGCACCGAGCGTTGAGGTGCGTGCACCGAGGCACCGAGCGTCGAGGTGCGTGCACAGGTGCGTTGCGTGCACTGAGCCCAAGCACTAGGCGCCGAAGCGCTACACCAGGCGCCTAAGCGCTGACACCGAAAGCGCCGGAGCGCGTGTACTGCACTATTATCTATTACCTACCGTACCGAGGCTGAAGACAAAAGAGGAAGTGCATCCCCGCGCGCGCAGTTAAGTAAGCTCCCAGGGGGGCGGGCTTACACTGCAGCTGGCGTGGGGGCCTATCGGCAGCTTTGCTATAAAAGCTCAGCCTACCGGTGCTGCCTGACGGCAATATCTCATGTTGATGGTTATTTTCGACTTGAAAGAGAACACAACATTCAGGACAACTTAACAGCAGATGAAAGAAAATCCTTAAAGGAACTGGCACAAAATAAACAATTGATCATTAAAGCAGCTGATAAAGGTTCATCCATACTAATTTTGGATAAACAACAATATCTGTTTGAGGCTCATAGACTTTCACATAAACAACTTTCAGACACAACATATTATAAAACGTTAACAGAACCCATTTATCCACAAACATATCTGTGGTGTCCCGCCCCTGAGTATATATGCACTGTTTTATTATTATTTGTATTATTGTTTGCGACGCAGATCTGTTATTGTTTTTGTATTTTAAAAACCTCGTGAGGATGCGTGACTGATCAGCAACTGATTACTTAACTAGCTGACAGTCATGCATCCTTACTAAACTCGTGCACTGTGGCCGAGGGGTAATAAGATAATTAACAGCTAGTTAACCCCTCGGCCAGAATATAAAAGCAGTGTGGAGTAGTGGTTAGGGCTCTGGACTCTTGACCGGAGGGTCGTGGGTTCAATCCCAGATAGGGGACACTGCTGCTGTACCCTTGAGCAAGGTACTTTACCTAGATTGCTCCAGTAAAAACCCAGCTGTATAAATGGGTAATTGTATGTAAAAATAATGTGTAAAAAATAATGTAATTGTATGTAAAAAATAATGTGATATCTTGTAACAATTGTAAGTTGCGCTGGATAAGGGCTTGGACAGTTGGACAGTTCCCCACTCAATTCCTTCGGGAAGACCCATCGGATCAGATTGTGGTAGTGAATCTTATCACATTGCTGAGTATATTGATTACTTTCTTAACCCTATTTCTCAGAACCATGAGTTATATTAAAGATACGTATCATTTTATTAACATTCTTAAAACGTTACAAGTTTCATCACAAGCTTTTTTATTTACTTTGGATGTGGATATGTGGCAAAGTGGCTGGTAAGGGGAACAGGTGTAGCGGTGATGCGGTGCAGGAGTGACAGGCACACAACAGTAATCCAGTGAAAAAATGCTTTTATTTTCTTTCCTGGTCTAGTGACAGTAAATAATAAGCCCCGGCAATACACAACGATGTGTAGAGCGCGGGATGAAAAACACAGGTTACAGTCCTAAACAAAGAAACAAAAACACGTTCACCCGTCTCGGGTGCGTGCAGTCGTGCTGGTGGTGAGTGAATACACTTTTTATTCGGTGACAGTTCGTGATGTGGTGATCCGGCTTTTGCTGGCCCAAGGCAACAGCTCCGGATGTGCTTTAGCTGTCTGGTGATTTCAAAAAACACAGACAGTTATTTTACAGCGACAAACAAACACAAACACACACACACACAACTCTTTACAGAGTAATACAGTAATTCGCTATATCGTCCTTCTCGGTCCTTGGCTTAACCCAAACGAAGGAAAAGAACAGCGTTACCCTGGCACCTATATGTAATCCTGCATGATATCTAGCTAAACGGTTGCAGCTGCCTTATTACTTGCAGCTGCCCCTCGTTTACCTGTCAAATCAATACGGTCTTACAACAGAGTCTCGCTTCTTTCCAGGCTGACCCACTTCCCTGTCCCGGAAACGAACTGTCAGGCCAGCCCTTCCAGATACTTCTCCTCCCGTTCTTTAGCGCCCTCACAGCTCGGGAGGAAGATTTATCACCAGAACTCATTGTATTTGTCACAGGATAGTTTATACACAAATATTGATTCCACTCTTGGTTTGGAAGTGACAAAACAATGGCTTGAAAAAAATCCACAACCTAATAGACCAGATGGATGCATTTTAAAATGATTGGAAATTAGCTTAAATGGAAATGATTTTCAATTTAATGTTCACACTTATTTACAGATTAAAGGTACAGCTATGGGGGAAGAAAAATTGCACCTGCATATGTTAATATTTATATGGCATCTTGGGAGGAAACAGTGTTTCTTAAATGCTTAAAATTACAAAGTATTTTAGATATTTATATGATATTTGGGGTATTTGGGATCAGGATCTTCAATCTTTTTATCATTTTTGAAATATTAAATAGTCATCATGTCTCTATTAAACTCAAAGTCACAATTTAATGATTTTTCATACCAAGATACTTAAAACTAAAGTTTATTTTAAAGACACAGATACACATGCACTACTTTATAAAACCAGTTTTATTATAGGTTTGATATAATTTTATAAGCAGATATTCAAAAGAGTCAACAATCAAACAGAATAATAAAACAGAACCTTCAGAGAACCAAAGAAAAGATTGTGGAATTACAAGATTTCACTCTTGTATTTGCGTATAAAAGGAATAAAAATCTAAGATATTCTGAGGCATCCTAAATTGGACAATGCAGTTAAAAAGGTTAAAACACAAGCTATACATTGTAAGAAAATCCAGCAAATTACTGATCCTACTAATATTACTTATTCATTACAACTTAACATTTTACTACAGATAATAATATAGTTTATGCTGTTCAATGTCTTCATTGTAAACAATTATACATTGGGGAAACTAAATATACATTGGAAATCAGACTGAAACAACATTTATATAATATTGAAAAAAATACAATTTTGGTGCAGCATTTTAGGATATATGATATTAAAAAATCGTACATGTTTTGTGATAGACAAATCTTTTATGGACATAGGGACAAAGAAAGAATGGAATCCATGTGGGTCAATAGATTGAATACCAAAACCCCTAGTGGTCTAAATGAAAGATAAATATAGAAAATATTTTGGAATATGAAGAAAAATATATGTGCATCTAATTAACTTTTTTCAATTCAATTATTCTAACCCTCATCCCTGCATATCTGAACCTTTCCTAGCATACTTGTGTAATTCTGAAAGTCTGTTTCGGGTTAGCGCTGAATGCAGATGCCCCTCGTCTCAATACTCAATTCTTGTTCTGCAGGGAATAGAGTCCCTGCCCATGCTCTGTCCCGGTAAAGTGGTTTTGTTTTTTTGCTCACAATCTACAATAAAGAAACAGCAATGTTACTATGCCTGTGTGAAGGAAAGGAACAGAGCCTTTTCAATTTCCCAAATGTATATATGTATTAACATATGTTGAAGAAGCAGAGTCATTCATAAACGGTTTACTCACTATTTTATTTTTTAAATAGGGGTGTGTAACTGACGAGTGTTGTGTGGGTGCATGTATTTACTGCTGAGTGACAGGCAGGAGATCAAGACGGAGGTTGGGTTTGATTTGCCCTGCAGGCACTGGTGTAGCCAGGGGGGTGGTTTTAGGGGTTTGAACCCAACCCCCCCCCCCCCCCCCGAAATCTGCCGTAGAAAAAAAAAAAAGTGCTGGAAAAAAAAAAAAACGTCATCATTCCACACAAGAGTGTATAACTCAATCAGTACCACTTTGTCATAGGGAAAACAGTAATAAAAAAAAATTGTTATGGGGAGGGGCTGTCTGCAATGCGAAGCGCAACATTGTACAGTGTGAGTGAGAGATAGTGAAGTGAACTATGGAGTCCTCGGCGACTGAGAGTGGTATTGGAAAAGGAAAAAAAATTAAAATGAGTGATTTCTTTAGTCGTGCTCCTATTTTATATAAACGGCAGAAAACTGTTGATCAAGAAGACAGCGAGTTGGTTACAGCTGCTACAGCCTGCAACGGTTCACTGACATCGGACTCGGAGCAGCGGCAACCCGGAGGCAATGACATGGCTCATTTTATTAAGAACCAGGAGTTCTCGGAGAGGGCAACAATTTTAACAGAGGACTGGTCACCGAAACAAGGGTATGTATTCCCAGTGACAGGGAAGTTAAGCTTTCAGCGTCACTGGCTTCACACTCCCTTGGCTCGTTTATTCTACTCAGTTCAATGGTTGCTTCTGCAAGTATTGTATAGCATTTTTATTTGAAACCGTGGGAAAGGGGGCCCATCAGAAACCAGGGAGGTTAGTAAACAAGGAGTTTTCTGATAGGAGTTTTTTCGTGCACATTCAAAAAAACTGTATCATGTCGATTCGACTGTCAGGGCAGAGAACTTTCAATGTGTTCTGCAAAACTAAACAGAAAACATAGCCACAATATCCAGGTGTAGAGGTGATGCAGTGATTACAATAACAGGACAAACACAGCTCACGGGCCAAATAAGCTCTTTAATTCTTGGAGGCACGGTGTGACACTGTTAAATAATACAACTGGCAACTACACAAGTGTATTTGCACAGCTCAATAGTAAGGGTTACAGTCCTGAAACAATAATAAATGCAGGCACGGGTCCTTTCTGCAGTGTTCCCATGCTGGTGGTGAATACACAGTTAAAGTGACTGGTGTGGTTTTTTGTACTCCGTGTTTTAATGCAAATACTGTTAGTACAATAAACAAACAAGCACAAAAACACTCACGGTTAATTTTCTTTTCTCCGTCCTTTATAGGTCTTTTCTCAACCATAACAAAAGAAGAGATCATTCGGCCACATCCCCTGAAATACTCTCAGTCACGCCCCCTTCGGTGGCGAGTCCAATCATGCATCCTCCAATCCGTGACTGACACATCGCATACCGTATTAAGGTGATGATTTCTGGATATTGTGGCTCCGCCCCCTTCCCGCATGACCGACTTCCAGCTGACCCTGGAATGAACTGTCAAACCATCCGGTCCAGGTCACACTGTTCTCTTTACACAGCGCCTTCACAGGTTGGAAGGGAGATACTAGGATTCATTCGCTCTCTGTCACAACCGTACCTTTAAATCCCAAGTAATTAATTCTTCAACTGCTGTTAAGCTTTCTGTTGTCTTGAGCTCATTACCACTCTCTGAGTCCTCATCAGTAGATGAGCTGGTTAATACCTACAACACCACATTGACTGGTATCTTAGATACTGTAGCGCCAATCAAAACTCGGAGAGTGTCTTTTAAAAAAAAAACTCACCGTGGTTCAACAACTCATAAGATGAAATATGAGGGTTGTAAACTAGAACGGAGATGACGGGAATCTAAACTGCACGTTCATTACATCGCATGGAAGGGCCACCTGGTTAAATATAGGAAGGCTCTGGCGTTGGCTAGATCATCATATTCTAATTTAATTAAAACAAATAAAAATGATTTCTTTTTGCTACCTGTGACAGAAATATAATGAATCTTGGTTGTAAATCTCCCTCCCGACCTGTGAGGGCGCTAAGCAGCGAGAACAGAGTCCTTTGGACGGGCTGGCCTGACAGTTCTTTCCCTGGGTCGGGAAGTCGGTCAGTCTGGAAGAAGGCGAGACCGTATTGACCTGGAAGGGAAACAATGTAGCAGCCGCAGATTGTAAAGGCAGCTGCATTCGTTTACCAAGGGGTCATGCGTGACAGCATATAAGGGGGACGGAGAATCATAATCGTTTCCTTCGCTTTGGTTAAAAACATAAATAACCGAGAAGGATGGAAAAATGCCTGTGATTGCTGTTCGTGAGTGTTTATTTGTTTTGTACTAATTATTGGAACTGTCTGGCCTTGTCCTATCCTGGTTCAAATCTTATCTTTCTGATAGGTTTCAGTTCATCTCTATTGGGGAGGTAAAATCGGCATTATCGGAAGTTATCTGTGGTGTTCCACAGGGCTCTAGGTCCCTTGAAACTGCCCCTCTCCACCCACATCTAGGCTCTAGAATACTGCGAGGCATGACCACTGTCTTCACATGAAACCACCCCTCTCCACCCACACCCAGGCTCTAGAATACTGCGAGGCATGACCACTGTCTTCACATGAAACCACCCCTCTCCACCCACATCCGGGCTCTAGAATACTGCGAGGCATGACCACTGTCTTCACATGAAACCACCCCTCTCCACCCACATCTAGGCTCTAGAATACTGCGAGGCATGACCACTGTCTTCACATGAAACCACCCCTCTCCACCCACATCCAGGCTCTAGAATACTGCGAGGCATGACCACTGTCTTCACATGAAACCACCCCTCACCACCCACATCCGGGCTCTAGAATACTGTGAGGCCTGACCACTGTCTTCACATGAAACCACCCCTCTCCACCCACATCCGGGCTCTAGAATACTGCGAGGCATGACCACTGTCTTCACATGAAACCACCCCTCTCCACCCACATCCGGGCTCTAGAATACTGCGAGGCATGACCACTGTCTTCACATGAAACCACCCCTCTCCACCCACATCCGGGCTCTAGAATACTGCGAGGCATGACCACTGTCTTCACATGAAACCACCCCTCTCCACCCACATCCGGGCTCTAGAATACTGCGAGGCATGACCACTGTCTTCACATGAAACCACCCCTCTCCACACACATCCGGGCTCTAGAATACTGCGACGCATGACCACTGTCTTCACATGAAACCACCCCTCTCTATCCTCATCCAGGCTCTAGAATACTGCGAGGCATGACCACTGTCTTCACTACTTGTTGGATTCTCCTAAGCATCATCTATTTCATTTCAATAGCATCTAGGCTATTCCATAATGAGTTTAACTAAATGTAAAACCCAAACAACATTCAACAATCATTGGCCAACAGGAACTTGCTCACAATCTACAGTAAAGTGGGCGGCCCCTAAATGGACTATGCACTGTGTATTCCTTTTAGTTTTTCAAATGTTGGTGCTTGTGAATTCAGGCGAGGAATAGTGGCAGTAGCAGAGCCAGCGGGGGGCCAGGGTGTGTGGCCACACCCCCTGACCCCGAAAAGGAAGGTTGGTGGGCTCTTTTTGACTGCCCTAACACACACTTAGAAAAATTCACCTCCACACACCCGCTTCAATAATGTTGCCTTCATATGCTTAACTATCGCGGGATGATCTAATCAGCCCAAGTGTTGCTTTTAGAATGTACAGGATGATCTATTCGGCCAAACACTGCACACTGTCTTTACCGCTGTTATTCTCCTATTAATAATGGATTGCTTTCAAAACTACACTACCCAGAAGCCCAGCGATGACGCTTGTATAATTTGTTTTTGTATCTTTATTTGGCCATTGAATAATGAGAAATCAGGTGGTTTTGTGGGCGTTTCAGTTGGCGTTGCGCTGTTGTTGGTCTGTCTCTTCCGCGGCGCTGTGTGATTAGGAGTGATTTGAAAAGGTAATTTTGTGAGTTCTGTTGTGTGGAATTATTTTGGAGTTGTAGATACAGAAAACTCCAAAGTACCTAAAACCTATACTCAACCCCCTGATTAAAGCCATGCAATTGAATTTATGTATTCATTTATTTAGTTATTATTGCAAATCCGGTACCCTTTCACCCAATCAATAAGGAAACAACTCACTGGTTGAGCTGAAACCTTACTTTTAGTTTTAGAATTCATTATTTCTAATTTATCATTAACTCCTTAATACTATTAGCCTCTTCAACACAGCAAGAACAAAATAAATCCCACTGCAGCTACTCCATCCCTCAAAACAACACATATATTAGTAGTAAAATGCAACAACATAAACCCTGATTTTATATATATATATATATATATATATATATATATATATATATATATATATATATATATATATAATTCATATTATTGTTATTTGTAGTATTATTGTTGTTGTTCGATAACAGCATTTTATTATTTTCTATTTTTTTTATTTTACTAAGATGAAATACGTTTGTACATTTTTGGTTAACATCTCGCATTTTATTTTTTGCTTGCCAATCATATTTAATATCAAATCTTATTTTTAATTAAATAGAGCCTTCTGATATAATATTGCCATGAAAGTGTTTCTCCTCCTCTCATGTTCATGACATCAAGTCAAAGACAGTTTGAATACCTTCGCCCCCCCAGACAACTATTTTAACAATGGGCCCCTAGAGTACGACTCGCTGCCCCAGGAAGTTAGCTCTGCCCCTGGATTGTTGCATTGGCTAGAGTCAGGCAAGGTGCTGGAAGGATCTTCCCCTAACAGCTCTGCTAGTAAGCAAACGAGAGCACTGCACTGGAACAGCAGCCACCTCGAATTGCACATAGGAATGGAACATGCACAAGGTGCTCGAGCCAATCATTCTGCAGGAAAGCCCAACTCATCTCAATTAGCTGTCACAACAGCCACACCTGTGCAAGCTGGTTGCCAACATGAGAGAGCCCTGACCGAGTTAGCAACTGCACTTCCCTTTGATCTTCACACCACCCAATACATTGTACTTTCTCAATTAAGCCTCTCTAATAAACCAGCATTACATGATATTTATTTGAAATATAACAATTCTAAATATTATAGGTAATTATTTGAAATTAACACAATTTTAGAACACTTTTTCGTTGCATCCCATTTTCATTTACTTAAATGAAGAACAGAATGATAACTATAGGGTTCCTGTACTTGTGTCATACTTTTTATTATCAATCAATACAAAGTTATTGCGTTCCCCGCTGACCTGGTTAACATGCCCCTGTCATCATATATTCCTTTTTATTATCAATTTTCTTTCTGTGCCATTTTCCAAGATAAAATTGAATATTAAAGAAGATTTTTACTTTTGATGTCTACATGCTTGGAACAGACATCAAAGATGTAACATTTTACAAAGGAAATCAAATCAAATCTATTGTAACAGCCTTGTAAATGTAATACAACTGTACCCTGGTGATTTCAGTCTAAATGGAGTGATTGAACTCTATGTATATTACTACTCTGTTTGTGTTCTCCGAGGTGATAAAACTAAATATGAAATCCTATCTCAGGTCACAATGCCAGTAAGGTGAAAAAAATAACTCTAGTGACCATTTGCCCACAAGATCAGTAGGTCCTGCTGAAATGCAATCAATTCAGAAGGCATTCATTCACGATCCCCTCCATTATTGTAGTTAGTAAAACTCAATTCCAAATCGGTGTCAAAAGAATTCTCATTGTACACGGTGCCCTCAGGAAACAGTGCTAAGCAACAGAAGGGCTGCAATACAATTCTGTGTCGAGTCCAATTTAGAGATGGACACCACTGCCAGGATTAATCTTGCTGCTCTTGGCTGGGTGCACCAAGAGATTTTCTTTAGGTGCCAGTGTTGGCAGCATGGTTTCCGAATGCTTGTTTCTGGGACTAATACCCTACCCCACCTGTTCATTTTTTTTTGTAGCCCTTCCATTAAATTTCAGTGCAGTCTGTTCTGGTTCAGGATCTCATTCCATTGGGATGCACAGCAGCACGCAGAGCCTGCAGTGTGTCCCAAATATACACTGGCCATCGAGGGCTCATCGCTGCCATCAGCAAATCGTTACGTTTATAAATATATCAGAAAAGAGGCGACACTTTATATTCACTGGCATCTGTTCCACTCACTGTGCTGTAGAGCCATGAAACATGGTGGGCAGAGCAAGGGGAGAGGGTTGCGTGGTTGGGTCTTGCCTCAAAGGAGCCTTCTTGTGGTCCCATTAGCACTTAAAGACATGCTATTTGGACATGCAGCGATGCACTAGGAATGTGATCAAGATCATTGACATGGATTTTGCCTAAACGTATTTAATGTTGTCAGACTCCCCCCACGCTTTATGTACAATGTATACTTTCACCTGCACAAGTTTGTATGCATATAAAATTGTAAGTTCATGGCTAATCATGTTGAGTTTATTTATCGTGGAGGTCAAAGAGTAACAGAGAAAATGCATGATTAGAGGAATTCACCGAACAATTCATGATAAACAAATTGTCTATTGGGTTGGGGAGTTCTATCGTAATTTTAAAAGCTTAATAAATATATAATAAAGTGTTACATACATGGTATGTTAGGTGACATTATCCACTGATCATACCCAGCTACATTTGTCCCTAAAGCCAGGAATTTCTTCTGCCTGGGTGTTTTTAGCTACTTGCCTTACAGACATCAAGCATTGGATATTCTGATGTTCAATTCAGATAAAACAGAGATTATGGTAGTGGGCTCACAGAACCAACTAAAAGGAAATGTGGGATTACATGAGCTCGACTCTTGCAGTCTCTCATCAAAACTTAAACTAGAAATTAAGACTCTGATCCTGATCTCTCATTTCAGACTCATATTAGGCAAGTTACTAAAGTATCTTTTTACCATTTGAGAAATATAGCCAAACTTAGACCAATTATTTCTGTATTTGATGCCGAGCGACTAATGCATGCCTTTGTTTCATCTAGAATTGATTTACTGTAATGCATTTTTTTCTGGTGTCCCAAAACGTGTGGTATCCCGCTTGCAGCTTGTTCAGAATACCGCCGCTAGAATTCTGACTAAAACCAGGAAGAGTGAACATATTACCCCAATTTTGGCCTCTTTACACTGGCTCCCTGTGCAATATAGAATTGATTTTAAGATTTTACTGTTAACTTACAAGGCCCTGAATGGATTAGCACCTAGTTATTTGCAGGAGTTACTGACCCCCTATCTTCCAAACCACACTCTGAAATCACAGGATGCGGGGCTGCTGGTTATTCCTAGGGTCAACAAAAGCAACACCGGAGGCAGGGCTTTTTCTTGTACAGCCCCAAAATTATGGAATGCTCTGCCTTCATTTGTCAGGGAAGCTGGGACCATTACATTTTTCAAGTCAAGTGTAAAAATACACTTTTATAAAATGGCTTTCTTATCTTAGTGGATTTTAACTTTAAAGTTGCTGCTTTTGTATTGTGTATACTGTTATTCAAATATGTTATTTAAATGATCTGATTATGGCAGGTGTATGAGTGATACTGTGACAGAGCGAATGATTCCTAGTCAACAATCTCCCTCCCATTCTGTGAGGGCGCAGTAGAACAGGAACAGTGTGCCCCGGACTGGATGGTTTGACAATATTTTCCAGGGTCAGTTGGAAGTCGGCCATCCACAAAGGGGGCGGAGTCACAATACCAGAAGTCCTTGCCTTAATGCAGTAGGCGATGTGTCAGTCATGGATTGGAGGATACGTTTATTGCAGTTGCTACCGAAGGGGGCGTGACTGAGGGTATATCAGGGTATGTGGCAAAACAATCTATTCCTTTTGTTATGGTTACGGAAAGACCTGTAAAGGACCTACAAACGAAAAAGTACCGTGAGTGTTTTGTGTTGTCTTATCTGTCTATTTAACTGTTATATGTTATTCTAGACCGCTAAATACCCAGGAGCTGTCGCGTTAAGCCAGCATCAAACCCACTCACTATTGGACTTGTGACTGTGTGTGTATGAAGTGTATGTCATTATTAGTATTATTTCGGGACTGAACCCCGTGGTTTACCTGCGCTATACACATTGTTGTGTAGAGCCAGGTATTATTATTTAAGGTTGCCAAACAAGAAACCGTGAACTGTGTTGTGTTTGTTATTACTGAGCACTGCATCACCTCTACATCTGCGCACTGCAAACCACTTTGCCACAGACATGCTATACAGATGTGGTTTGTTCTTTTTTTTCTGCTACATACTGTACAGTGCTTTGCGATACTTTTGTATAAAAAGCGCTATATAAATGCAATAAATAAATCAAATAAATAAATACTGTATGTTCAGTCAGGGAACTCATGTGCTAGATCAAATATTTATTACAGATTAGCAGACTTGTAGGACTTGAGTCGCATTTTTCATGACTCGGACTCGAGTCACGGCCGCAAAAGACTCTAGCTCGACATGTGACTCGGACTCGAACATTCGGGCTCCGTGACTCGGAGATTATTATTATTATTATTATTATTATTATTTATTTATTTATTTATTAGCTGATGCCCTTATCCAGGGCGACTTACAATTGTTACAATATATCACAGTATTTTTACATACAATCACCCATTTTATACAGTTGGGTTTTTACTGGAGCAATCTAGGTAAAATACCTTGCTCAAGCGTACAGCAGCAGTGTCCCCCACCAAAGGATTGAACCCAAAGACCCTCCAGTCAAGAGTCCAGAGCCCTAACCACTACTCCACACTGCTGCCCTGTTAAGGAGAGGAGAAATAAAAAGGTAAAAGAAAAACTAAAACAATTGCTATTGTGCTGGAACCGGCAGCACAATCTTTGTTAGTATAATTGTTTGTTTGTTTTGTTTGGCCAATGTGCCTCAGTTTCACCGGACAGTACTGCCTGTCTGCGTGTTCCTATTTTTACATATAATTACCCATTTATACAGCTGGGTTTTTAATGGAGCAATCTAGGTAAAGTACCTTGCTCAAGGGTACTGCAGCAGTGTCCCCACCAGAGCCCTAACCACTACTCCACACTGCTGATCTACCACAATCTGACAGCTTATCACTTGCAATATGATAGTTGTAAGAAAGAGCGGTGTCACCTTTAAGAAATGGCGGCGCCATTAGAAAAACTACAGCACCCAGGAACCTGAGCACTAATGGATAGGGCGGGGTTCCTGGGGTATATAAGGAAGTAGGGCAGGACAGCAGGGGGTGATTGTGGGGAGCACCACCGGATCGTCCTGCTGAAAAGAACCCAGAAAGTAAAGAGTGTGTTACAAAGTATTGTAAGGTAAAGTGAACGTTTTGTTTGGTTTGAATAAGAGCTTTGTTTTGGTAAACTGTGAGCGTTTTCCTCTTGGTGAGGTAGTCTTCAGTATTAAGTTTGAAGCAGTTCCGCAGTTTCCGTGACGGTTGGGCACCGTCACAACTGCTGTCTATTCTCCATAGTAGTAAGTTTGAAGCAGTTCCGCAGTTTCCGTGACGGTTGGGCACCGTCACAGCTGCCATCTGTTTGACTGTGTAAAATACCCGGGACCCGAAGGGAAATTGTGCATGCACGCGCTGCAGGAGCAGTGGGTTGAAACAAAAAAAAAAAGGGGACTGAGGCAACAGTCTGGTTTGCAGGACGTAGTTTATTGTGAGACATACAGGAAATGTTAACCTAAAAGTGGGGTTCAGGGGGCAGAGCTAGGCACCAACAACCTATCATCTGCTGTCATCAATTAAATCTACCTTATTTAAACATTAGTCACCTCTACCACACTGTCTTGTGTTTTTTCATTTTTGGCTTAAACATAAGCGATTTCAAGACCCATCTACTTTTGCGTACCTCAGTAATGGAGTACTTACAGCAGTTGTCATCGGATTCAGAGGATTCCCAGGATTTTCTGTCATTAACAGATCATTCTCCTTCAGCTTCAATCCAGGGTCCATCCAGTCTCCGTTTTTTCTCCCCTTCTGGTATTTCATTTACATCTGATCAGGCTCTCGACCAGGTTCCAGTTCAAATGCTGCCTACCGTTCCTGCCACTCAAACATCGAATCTGCGGCGATCCAAGCGTCTTCGGCCTCAGGACGCCCCTCCGGATCGATTGTTTTGGAAAGACTGGCCCATGAATAAATTAATAAAAACCCTCCTTAAAAATGGTAATGCAATTCCGGCAGGGAGTGATAAAGAGTCTCTTTTCATTCTCTATTGCAATTCAGTCTCAGCAGAACCAGTCTTTCCTCCGAAAAAACATAATCAGCCACGCCCAACCATTCAGCGTCCTAAAACAGACAGCAGGCAGTCTATTCTGGATCTAACCACCCCCACAACTAGCACCGCTAACCAGCAGCCAGCCACTGAAATCCAACATTCGCAAATATTCAATGAGATAAATCATTTATGCAGCCTTTTTCCGATACTCTATCTTCGGTCAGTTCTCAACTGTCGGATCTAGAAAAAAGGGTGTCTATTATGGAACAGGGAAAACAATCTACAGCGCAGTCATTAATTTCAGCATCAAATACTGCAGCGCCGCCTTCAGCTTCTTCCGGTCCAGCCCTAATTTCAGCCAGCGAAGCAGATCCTCCAATATACAACCTCGCTACTGCATCTACATACGGATCCTCCTCTCCAACTGCAGCGAGACGTCACACTATATCTCCACAAATCAGACGTGTCATTCTCGAAGGTAAGGACATTAATCTTGTTTCGCTATTAATGACGACTTCGGAATTCTTGGACCATAGAGTAGTCGATTGTGGAGAATTGGCGGTAACTCTAAAATCCAGAGATCCCAGACTGCTTAAAAATCTTACATTAGGGGAGTTTGTCCTTGCTTTCTCCATATTCAGAGATGTGTTATGCTCGGTATATCCTAACCGCAGAGCTGAATTGGAATCTTACGAATATTACATTGTGGAGCTGTCTGTCAGATACGGAGGGACTATGTTTTATGAGTATCATAAAGCATTCTCTGCAAAAGCAGCAGCGATATTGGCAGCAGATAATCACATCATCAACTGGGCAAAACCTGATCCAGATCTATTTAATAGAATTTTTGGTGGTCTAAGGGCTAATACATGTGGGGTATGCGCTTCAACAGCTCATTCAACAGCCCTCTGCCCTAAAGCTGCAATTGCATCAACTTCTAAAGCACCCGGTTTCACCGCTAATTCATACAGATCTTCAGTACCTAATCCTATACATTCTTCAGCTCCCCTCGATCAATCTACAAGGAAAGACAAATACGGGTGCAGTATTAGATTTTCTAGAGGAAGACAAATCTGCAACAATTTCAATACTGGCTTCTGTTCGAATAGGCAATGCAATTTTATCCACATGTGCAGCAATTGCGGTGACGCACACTCTAATACAATCTGCCCTTTAAAACGCAAGTGACTTTCCCCGATGCTCACCGTCTTTACTCCTATAACATCCTGGCGTTATCAAGTAAATTACAGAATCATCCCGACAGTAACTTAATTAATTACCTGATCGACGGATTGAAAAATGGTTTTTCAACCGGTTTTACTCAAATTCCTTCTTCCTCGTTCCAAAGAAACGATAAAAAAATCTTTATTCAGCGACTCAAGATCCACAATCAGTGCAGTCTCTCATCGAAAAAGAAATTAAAAAAGGATTTATAGTCGGCCCATTTTTAGCTCCTCCTTTTCCAGTATATAGAATTAATCCTATCGGCATTGCCACGAGGAAAATGTCAGGAAAAAAGCGTCTCATTATTGATTTATCAGCACCACGGGGGTCAAGCACCAGCAGCATTAACTCATTAATTCCCCAAGATCAATTTTCCCTGCATTACATCACTATTGCAGACGCAATACATTCAATTAAATTAGCAGGTCGTGGTTCCTGGTTAGCAAAAGCAGATATATCAGACGCATTTAAAGTAATGCCAATCCATCCTTCTCTCCGTCACCTGTTTGGTATATGCTGAGAAGGGAAGTTTTATTTTGCCACTGAATTGACTTTCGGCTGCCGCAGCAGCCCGAAGATATTTGATACCCTGTCAGAAGCATTATGCTGGATACTTCTTAATGTCTATCATGTCCCGTTCTTGCTCCACTTGCTGGACGATTTTTTAGTAATTTCTCCTCCTTCAGATGCACCAGCAGAAGCAATTTCCAACTTAAAATCTTATTTTCTGAAGTTGGCGTTCCGCTTTCAGAAGAAAAATCAATCGGTCCCCTTCATTCTTTGGAATTCCTTGGAATCATTCTAGATACAGAAAAGTTTGAAGCCCGCCTGCCTGAGTCTAAACTTAACCATATTCGTTTGCTCATTCAGGATTTTCAGATCAGTAAAACAATTAAAAAACGGGCACTGCTTTCAGTGCTGGGTTACTTTAATTTTTCAATACGTATCATTCCACAGGGGAGGACGTTTATATCTCGGCTGCTAGCGCTGGCATCAACAGCAAAAAATCTGGACTCCTATTTAAATATCTCTTCAGAAGCTAAGAAAGACATTAAAATGTGGTCTGCACTTATTCAGCACTGGAACGGTCTCTCTATGTTTTATGATGATTTCATTTCAGCTCCTCACGATATGGCTTATATGGCTTTACTGATGCCTCATCTCTGGGATTCGGAGGTCTATTTAATAATCAATGGTTTTGCAGTACATGGCCTGAGGAAATCGAGAACATATCTCCTCATCTAAAATCCACAGCTCTGCTAGAGATATACCCAATAGTAGCAGCTGCCCAGCTATGGGGTCATCTCTGGTCTAAGAAATCAATACTATTTTACTGTGATAATTCAACTACAGTGCATATTATAAATAAAGGACGTTCCTCCTCCGCTCTTATAATGCAATTGCTGCGGCGGCTAGTATGGATTTCAGTCTCTAATAACTTCCTAATACAAGCTCGCCACGTACCGGGCATTTTTAATAATGCAGCTGATGCTCTTTCCCGTTTACAGATTTCCAAATTCCACAGTTTGCTGCCCTCAGCTCTGCAATATCCAGCAGCAACGCCACAGTTCAATCAGCTGATTTTCAACTAAATCCAACTATTAATAAACTTCTTAATTCAGCTCAAGATTACATGGCATCAGCACTTGCCCCATCTACCAGATCCTCGTACTCTACAGGTTGGGTACGTTATGTAACTTTCTGTTTACAAAGCAGGATTAATCCTACTCCATTCAACCAGGACTGGATCATGGCGTTCATAGTGCATGCAAAGGACTCTCTACATCTGGCACCAGCTACAATCAGACTATATTTGTCAGGAATTCAGCATCAATTTCGCTTGATGTTCATCAATTCCCCAACTCTATTATCAATTCCAGCGGTTCGTCTCCTTTTACGAGGAATTTCCAAGTGCTCTCCGGCTCCTTCTTCTGCTCGCCTGCCTATTCTATAGACATTCTCAGTAAATTGATTTCAATTTCCGCCACGGCTGTTTTTCTCCATTTGATGATTTAACTATGGAAGTCATATGTCTATCTGCATTTTTTGGATTTTTGTGATGTTCTGAATATACAGTTCCTTCTATTGCCCGCTTTCCTACCCTAGGTATCCACTGCAGTGACCTCAAGCTCATCCCAGATTCTCATTTCATCTTATTTCTTCGCATTTCAAAAACAGATCAACTGCGGCAAGGACAATGTATTCAGCTTTCTAAGATCAACTCTCCTCTGTGTCCCTTCACTTCCATGTTGAAGTACATTGCAGAACGCAAAGCCATTTCATCCTCCGACCCTTTGTTTATCAATTCAAGCTGGTCCATTGTATCAAGGCATTGGTTTTCAACACACCTTTCCACTGTGGTATCCAGAGCAGGTCTTCCTTCGCAATTCTACACTCCTCATTCATTTAGAATAGTGGCAGCTACTTCGCCGCAAAAGCCAACATTAACCAGCATTTAATTAAAAATATGGGGCACTGGACTTCATCAGCAATTGAAAGTTATATTCATTCTTCATCATCTGAAATATCCTCCGCACATCAGTCCATTGCTAGTATGTCCGGAGTGGGGACGACCTTTCTGCCTGAGCCACCAAAGATTTCCCCCTAAGAAATAAAATTAAAGAAAGGGTTTTTTTCTTTCCACTGTGCAGAGGGTCTTCACATAGTCATTAGGGTACAGTCTACTAATGCCTTTGTCATGTTAAGTGTTTGTTTTCTTTCGTCTAAATGTTTTCTCTTTTCTTCTTTCTTATGCATTGGCGGTTCTCTCTTTTTTCTTCTTCACGTTGCGTCAGCGGGGAGCCGGGGGTCCATCTTTTGGGGGGCTAGTGATTCCACTTTCTCCAACCCTTTGTTAAGCTCCGCTTCATTTACCTCATAGAGGAGGGTTCTCCATGAGTCAGAGGGGACCCCCGGCCAAACCCTTCCATCTGCATGTATGTTTCTTTTGTGATTCTTCTTTCTGGTCTGATGCCTCTATGTGAGGGTCCCCAAGTGGTGGCATCCCTCGTGTTTGTCGGGTCTCCTCAAAGACGGTGGCCCCTCTCCTGTTTGTCGGGTCTCCTCAGCGACGGAACCCCCCTTCTATTATGTTGGGCTTCAAAGAGGTGGAACACCACGCATTATATGTTTTAACAAATACTAACTTTATGTTTTCTTTCCGGTTCGCGAGCCTCTTCGTATGTCGGGTAACCTCAGAGACGGTGCCCCTCTTGGTATGTCGGGTCACCTCAAAGACGGTGGCCCCACTCCTGTTTGTCGGGTCTCCTCAGCGACGGAACCCCCCTACTGTATATGTTGGGTCAGGAAGAGCCGGAACCTCTTTTGTGTTATCAATATTAATTCATGTTTACTTTCCGGTTCGCGAGCCTCTTCGTATGTCAGGTAACCTCAGAGACGGTGCCCCTCTCGTATGTCGGGTCACCTCAAAGACGGTGGCCCCCCTCCTGTTTATCGTGTCTATCGATCAAGTAAATGTTGGGCCTGGAAGAGGCGGAGCCCCTCTCCCATGTGTATATGTTTACTAACCCTGTCAATAAACACTATCAGGTGGCATAGCTCCGCCCCGTGAACCACATTATATACAGGTGTGTGGAAAGTGTGGACATTGGGCGTGGACTCTGGGACACTCGTGTGTGTGTTCTGGAATCTACCAGGACATCGGCTGCCGGGGCCCTTTCCCCACAGTCTGGATACTATTCATTAACACTGTTGGGTACGTCTTTTGGAGTTGGGTCACGGGAGTGGCCTTCCAGGAGCCCTTCTTCAGAGGGGTTTGTTCCATACTCCAGCAGAGGGTGTCTTCTTTATTCTTACCTGTGTTGCAGCGAGACTCCAGCAGAGGGAGTCGGCGCCGTACTTACCTGTGTTGCAGAGAGACTCCAGCAAGGGGGAGTCTGTGGATACTTACCCATGTTGCAGAAACACGCCAGCCGAGGAAGCACGTCTGACTACTTGGAATACAAAGCTACTACCGCAGGGAGAGCCGACAGTGACCCCTTTCCGTGGACTCAGCTCACTTGGGAGGACTTGTACAGGGCTCGGCCTGCAGGACACGGTAGTCTGAAATAGTTAGAGAGGGGCGAAGAAGTGAGTCAGTTAGTGACCCGTATAGGGCAACAAGTTATAAAAGGAAAGTGTTGGTGTGTCTGAATATTGTAAATAAAAGTTACTTGCCTGAAAGTTCTACGTGTCTGTGCCAGTCGGTGGAAGCAGCAAAGGGAGTAACCTGCAGGGTACCCACCAGTTTGTTACATAGTGTATCATTTTCTGACATTACACAGATTACGTTTTAGTACGCGTAACACTTTCTAACACTACGCTGTCCAGATCACGGCTTAAGAACATAAGAACATAAGAAAGTTTACAAACGAGAGGAGGCCATTTAGCCCATCTTGCTCATTTGGTTGTTAGTAGCTTATTGATCCCAGAATCTCATCAAGCAGCTTCTTGAAGGATCCCAGGGTGTCAGCTTCAACAACATTAATGGGGAGTTGGTTCCAGACCCTCACAATTCTCTGTGTAAAAAAGTGCCTCCTATTTTCTGTTCTGAATGCCCCTTTATCTAATCTCCATTTGTGACCCCTGGTCCTTGTTTCTTTTTTCAGGTCAAAAAAGTCCCCTGGGTCGACATTGTCTATACCTTTTAGGATTTTGAATGTTTGAATCAGATCGCCGCATAGTCTTCTTTGTTTAAGACTGAATAGATTCAATTCTTTGAGCTAGTCTGCATACGACATGCCTTTTAAACCCGGGATAATTCTGGTTGCTCTTCTTTGCACTCTTTCTAGAGCAGCAATATCCTAGAAAACAACACCCACAAACTTGAACTTGAAGCTTATCTATAAACTTCAGGTACATTCATACAGTATTCCAATTCCAAAAGAAAAGAAGATTAACGACGAGTCCACACTGCTATTAACAACAAGTCCTTTTTTATTTTCTGTTACACAAGTTATATTAGTTACTAGGAAACTGTGTACAATAAAAACCCACCCAACATTATCCAATCACCGGTTAGCCCTGTTGTCTTTGCAGCCAATCACAGTCAGAATAAGAAATTCGAAGCAAGCTAGGTTGTAGTGTAAACACCCCCCCACACAAATCCAACCCAACTGCAACCATTGCAGACCAAGTTTTATAAGGAATAAATAATGTCAGCAAGGTAAACAAGTAATTGTTTGGCTTTAACAAGCCTTTCTCTTTACTACTTTAAACCGTGTTCTAATTTGAAAAATACGTCATTTGATTTTGCTGAGCTCCCTGAATCTCTGGAATACAATGTATCACTGAAAACAATAGAACATTGGTCACCTTAATTTTGAGTTTACTGAAAACAAAAATGAATGAAAAAAGAATAATCAGATAAGTTATAATCATAGTTTTAGAGCTTCTTAATTCATATCAGAAAGTCACTGTGTGATTCAATATTCGGTGCTTTGCTTCTAATTTCCACTCATTCCCAGCACACGCCATCACTGTTTGCAAGCAACGTCAATGAATTCACCTGGTAAAATCAGTGTAAAACTAGGCACAAAAGTCTCAAATCGAAAATTGCCTACCGTCAAACAGGCAGATATATCAGACTGATATGACAGAAGGACTGATTGACAGCAAAAAAAGAACAACCACTTAATTTACCAAAATGAAAATAATTTATTATGGATGCGGGAAAAACACATTAGCAACACACTGTGCAGCGTCAACACAGAAATCACTGTGTGAACTGCATTTTTTTTCCCATTATGAACCTACACAAAGGGGAAATACATAAATATAATATGTTTTTGTGTAAACGACAAAAGATAGATACATGATCTGAAATCAAATGAACTGAAGCACAATCTCGTAAATGTATCATTGTATTACAGACTTAATAAAAGTGCAAATGTAATGAAGTGAAACATAATGTTTATGTTTTGCAAAACAAATAATAAAAATATATAGTCAGAGGTGAAAGTAATTTCTTCCCGCTGTCGTGTTATTTTCAGGTACGCGTTAAAAAGTGGTACTCAGCACACTGCGCTTGCTTGCGCATGCCTAAACAACTTCCGCAAAGAAAGTAGGAAAGCACCATTTAAATATGGTACTGTGGAAGTGTGGTGGGTAATTCACTGACACAGGACACAGAGAAATGGGTCTGAAAACACCGCACAGGTGCCCAGTTTTATTAGAAACTGATTTTGGGTCAGCCCGCAGAGGGCGCTGTTGTCTGTGGCCTGCCGTACCAGCTATGGTAGCGACAGAGCCACAACTATACCAGAGTGGTACAGGGTACAGAGGTTGAAACAAAAACACTAATCAAAAGGCGAAAGGAACAGGGGAAACAAAACACAGTAAACAAAACTACAAAATAAAAAGTGCTGCGCTCGGCAGCTTCACCCCAACCGTCGCTACCCGCACGGCCCAGGTCTCCGTCCTACCCTAGCGGCTCCCTCAGCCTGCTATACACTGTATCGGGGCTGCCCAAGAGTTTTCCCCCGCTACCGCTGATTCTTTTATCTCTTTCTTTTATTATTTTAGTTGTCTTGCTGGGATTTTCGTCCCGGCTGTTTTTTCTCCAGCGCTTCCGCACGCCTTTTACGTCTCCGTGGGCAGACCTGAGGGAACAGCAGAATGAAACTTATAGGGTCAGCAATTCCCCCAAGACCCGCCTCCCAGCCACTCAGAGAGAAGGAAAGTCCGCACACCCACTCTCCCACCTCTCCGTGTCACTGCCGTGAGTGACAGGCAGATCTTGACAAGCCGCTGCCCTCTCCCTGCAGCACTATGAACACGTCAGAAGAGTCAGCACAGGTCTCCCCCTGTTACATATCCTCCCCCTTAGAATGGCACCACCGGTCCATTCGAAAATCCTACATCCCCATGCCTTCCCGAGAGAAAAAATCTGCGTTTTGATGCAGCTTTCCTGCTCGGTGGACAACCCTGAAGGCATAGGGCTGCAGGACCAAGTACCACCGCGTGATTCTGGCGTTGTTATCCTTCATCCGGTGAAGCCATGCCAAGGGGGCATGATCTGTAACCAGGGTGAAGTGTCGCCCCAGGAGGTAGTACCGGAGTGACTCGACTGCCCATTTTACTGCGAGACACTCCTTCTCGATGGTACTATAGTTCTTCTCGCGGGGACGGAGCTTCCTGCTCATATACAGGACCGGGTGCTCGCTTCCCCGCACCTCCTGAGACAACACTGCCCCGAGACCTGTCTCTGACGCATCCATCTGCAGGGTAAACCTCTTACCGAAATCCGGACTGCATAGCACTGGCTTGCTACACAACCTCCGCTTCAAAGCGAGAAAGGCCCTCTGGCACGGCTCCGTCCACTGAACCGTATTTGGGGTAGCCTTCCTGGTGAGGTCTGTCAAGGGAGCAGCAAGTGTGGCGAAGCCCGGAATGAACTTCCTGTAATAGCCCGCTAGTCCCAAGAAAGAGCGCAGCTGGGTTTTGGTTGTAGGGACCGGCCAGTCAGCCAAGGCTTTCACCTTAGCAATCAGCGGTCTGATCTGGCCACCCCCTACTCGATACCCCAAATACTCCGACTCACTCTTCCCAATGGCACATTTCTTTGGGTTATTATTATTATTATTATTTATTTCTTAGCAGACGCCCTTATCCAGGGCGACTTACAATCGTAAGCAAAAACATTTCAAGCGTTACAATACAAGTAATACAATAAGAGCAAGAAATACAATAACTTTTGTTCAAGTAAAGTACAAGTTTGACAAACCACAATTCAATAATACAGCAGGTAATAGTGATAGTTACATCAGGATATGATTAAATAGTGATAGTTACATCAGGATGTGATTAAATACAAAGTACTACAGGTTAAAAACTTGGCAGATTACAGTATTCTGAAGTACAGGATTAAATGCAGTAAAATAGGGGCTGATAAGAGCAAAATAAAGCACATTTACATGGTTAGCAGTGAGCCCAGCCTCCCGCAAGGATTGCAATACCGCCGCTACCTTACACAGATGACTCGGCCAATCCTCACTGTGGATAACCACGTCATCTATGTAAGCAGCGGCGTACTGCTGATGGGGCCGCAAAATGCGATCCATCATCCGCTGGAAAGTGGCTGGTGCTCCGTGCAACCCAAAGGGCATGGTCCTAAATTGGTATAATCTGAAGGGAGTCGAAAACGCCGTCCTCTCTCTGGATTCCGGGGTCAGGGGTATCTGCCAGTACCCCTTCGTTAAATCCAGTGTCGTCATAAAATGAGCCGTGCCCAGACGCTCCAGCAATTCATCTACCCGGGGCATGGGATAAGCGTCAAACTTCTATTTTTCATTAACTCGCCTGAAGTCAATGCAAAATCGAGTTGACCCGTCCGGCATATCCACTAAAACAATTGGACTATTCCAGTCACTTTGGGACTCTTCTATTACCCCCAGTCTCAGCATTTCATCAATTTCCGTCTTTTACGTTCAGGTACACGGTATGGCCTCTGGCGAACTAGCGCCCCCGGCTCAACTTCAATGTGATGATGGGCTACTCGAGTCTGCCCCGGGACGGGAGAAAACACCTCAGGAAATTCCGTCACCAGCGCTCGAGCCTGACATTTCTGTGTTGGTGTCAGATTCTCTGCAATCTGTACCGACCCTGTTTTCGCCAACACAGAAAGATCAGGTCCCAGGTCGGTGACGTCATCTGCCTGCGCCACTACCAATGCCTCCGGTTGCAGCCAGGGCTTCAAGAGGTTAACATGATAAATGTGTTTCTCTCTCCGTCGCTCCGGCTGGCAGATCTCATAATCCACCGCCCCAATCCGGCGTGTAACCTCAAAAGGTCCTTGCCACTTAGCCAGGAGTTTTGACTCAGAACTGGGTAATAATAGAAACACCTTATCCCCCGGCTGAAATGTGCGCAACCGGGCTCCTCTATTGTATTGGGTCTCCTGTCTGTGTTGTGCCTGCTGCAAATTATCCTGTGCCCATTTTCCAACAGACTCCAGACGTTTGCGCAGGTCCAACACATACCGGACTGTATTAGTCGAATTATCCTGCTGCTCCTCCCACATCTCTCTGACCAGATCGAGCACACCCCAGGGTCTTCGCCCATACAGCAGCTCGAATGGCAAAAATCCCGTGGAAGCCTGGGGTACCTCTCTGATCGCAAAGAGAAGGGGAGGAATCAGCTGGTCCCAGTAACGCACATCACTGCTAATAAATCTGCGCAACATGCTCTTAAGGGTCTTATTAAAGCGCTCCACAAGACCATCGGTCTGAGGATGAAACACCGAGGTCCTAATGGTCTTAATCCCCAAAAGTTTACATGTTCCGCGGATTAGCCGGGACATAAAATTGGTGCCTTGGTCGGTCAGTATCTCCCTGGGGATCCCCACCTGGGAGAAAACCTTCACGAGCTCGTTGGCAACAGACTTAGCGGACATAGATCGGAGGGGTATAGCCTCTGGATAACGCGTCGCATAATCCAAAATGACTAATAGGTGTGTGTATCCCGCCGCACTCCTTTCCAATGGCCCGACTATGTCCATCCCAATACGCTCAAACGGAGCTTCCACTAGGGGCAACGGCACCAGTGGGGCTCGTGGGACGGCTCTAGGGCTAGCTTTCTGACACTCCCCACACCGTTCACAAAACCGTCTGACGTCACCATCCAACCCCAGCCAATAGAACCGTGTCACAAGCCTCGCTTTGGTTTTGTCCCTACCTAAGTGACCAGACAGGGGAATAGCGTGAGCAAGCTGCAGCAAATCCTCCTTAAAGGGTTGAGGAATGAGCAACTGATGACGCACTTCCCCCGTCTGGGGTAATTTGTCAACACGATACAGCAGGTCTCGATTAATTTCAAAGTGAGGGTACGTGGCGGCGCGTCTGGGCTCGACCACCCGACCATTAACCACCGCTGTTTGGTCAAAGAGCCTGCCCAGCACGTCGTCACGCCCTTGCTCGAGTCGGAAGTCACGGGAACGAGCTAAAAAATCAGCTCCCATGGCTTCCAGCTCTGGGTCGGGTCGGTCCGGAGCGGAGGCAGCCGAGCCAGACCCCTGTGCCGGCTCCGCAGCCTCCCCCCCCCCGACTCTTCACCAACCGCCCCCACCTGAAACCTCTCGGACTCCTTCCATCGCCAGCCCTCATTCTTAGCAGCCCGACGTTCCCGTTTAGTTTTTCGGGGTCTAAATCTATGGCAAAACCAATTCGGGTCACAGAAGGGGAAGATCTCTCCAATTACTTCCTCCTTCTTGGCCAATAGGGTGGGCGGGGCTGTCAGAGCAGCTAACCAATCCTTAAACTGCCCACAGTCCCGCCCCAGAACTACTGGTACTGGCAATCGAGGACATAACCCTACATGCACCTGCGTCCCCTGCTGGCCAATCGTTATATTCACACTTATCTTAGGGTAGGAGCGTACATCCCCATGAATACATTTAATATGCACCTGTCCCAATAACCGTTTATGCCCCAGTGAGATTAGGCTATCCTGTATTAGGGACTGACCACACCCTGAATCCAGGAGCGCCTGGGTTTTTGTACCATCCACTGTCACAGGAATAACAAAACCTGTCTGCTGAAGTGACTGAGGTAATTGAACAGGCTTACCTGGTCGGCTGAGGTCACACTCCATCACGGGGCAATCCCGCGCGAGGTGTCCCACCTCCCGGCACGTCCAACACCGCAGTGGGCTAGTTTCTCACCCTGGAGCCTCGGCAAGAGGTGGAAACACCGGAGCCATCAAAGGGGCTCGACGGTAAGGAAGCCGTGCGAGACCCTGGTCCGACCCCGCAGCAGTCCGCGGGGAACCCCACGCTGCCCCGGTCCCCGGGCCAGGAGCTCGCACAGCCCCCCCCCCCCCCCCCCCCGTTCAAAACCTTGTACACCCATTCCCCCCAGTCCCTTCGCCCTATCCGGGGCCAGTGGGGCGGATGATGCCGCAGTGCTTCTCCCCGGCAGTCTGGCTGGCGTTGGTTCGGCTGCCCGGTACTGCTCTGCCAGTGCGACCGCCTGATCCAGGGTGGCGGGTGCCTGCCGCTGTACCCACAGCCGTGGTTCCGGAGCTAGACACTCCAGAAAGCGCTCCACCACAATCACCTCCACCAGCCTGGCTTTCGTGGTCGCATCCGGCCTCAACCACCCCATGGCATACTCATTCAAACGATGAGCGATGGTTCTAAGGTGCTCCTCGGGCGGGAAGCGCTCCTCCCGAAACCTCCTCCGATAGCCCTCCGGTGTGGCCCCCACGCGATTCAGGATGGTAGCTTTTAGCGTGGGGTAGTCCATCATCCGGTCGGGAGACAGCGTCCTCGCTGCTGCTTGCGCCTCCCCCGTTAACTGGAGCAAGAGGTAACTGGCCCATTGGACCTGATCCCACCCGGCAGAGGTCGCCAGCGCCTCGAACACCTCCAGGTAGGCTTCGGGTCGATCCTCTGCCGTCATCTTGGTGGGTCTCATCAGCCGGGGGTCAGGTCCCGCCGGTCTAGCCGCCCCTTGCACCGCTGCTGTCAGGGTCTGGCGCAGGAGATTCATCATCTCCGCAAACTGGGAAGCATCCATGCTGGTGTGCACTGCTTGAAGGGGGCAGTGCCAGTGAATCCCACTTCTGACACCACGTGTGGAAGGGTGGTGGGTAATTCACTGACACAGGACACAGAGAAATGGGTCTGAAAACACCGCACAGGTGCCCAGTTTTATTAGAAACTGATTTTGGGTCAGCCCGCAGAGGGCGCTGTTGTCTGTGGCCTGCCGTACCAGCTATGGTAGCGACAGAGCCACAACTATACCAGAGCGGTACAGGGTACAGAGGTTGAAACAAAAACAAAAGGCGAAAGGAACAGGGGAAACAAAACACAGTAAACAAAACTACAAAATAAAAAGTGCTGCGCTCGGCAGCTTCACCCCAACCATCGCTACCCGCACGGCCCAGGTCTCCATCCTACCCTAGCGGCTCCCTCAGCCTGCTATACACTGTATCGGGGCTGCCCAAGAGTTTTCCCCCGCTACCGCTGATTCTTTTATCTCTTTTATTATTTTAGTTGTCTTGCTGGGATTTTCGTCCCGGCTGTTTTTTCTCCAGCGCTTCCGTGCGCCTTTTACGTCTCCGTGGGCAGACCTGAGGGAACAGCAGAATGAAACTTATAGGGTCAGCAATTCCCCCAAGACCCGCCTCCCAGCCACTCAGAGAGAAGGAAAGTCCGCACACCCACTCTCCCACCTCTCCGTGTCACTGCCATGACTGACAGGCGGATCTTGACGAGCCGCTGCCCTCTCCCTGCAGCACTATGAACACGTCAGAAGAGTCAGCACAGGTCTCCCCCTGTTACAGGTACAGTTTTACAGGTTTTTTTGGTCTTTTCCGTCATTTTTAATGTAATTTATCATGTTTTTCCACCATTATGTAAATAGTATGCAAATATTTGTCACATGCAATACATTGGGTCTTGTACATCTATTTTTACTTGTGGAACTTTGCAGTGGACTTCTCTTGAATTTTTTTTTCTTTTTAGAGATAATTATTGTCTATTTGCTAAAAAAAAAAGTATAATTAATGGTAAATGTACCTCTTTTTGACAATAGGAAAACACCCTTCAGATCGTAATTGATCTACCACAATCTGACAGCTTATCACTTGCAATATGATAGTGTATCATTTTCTGACATTACACAGGTTATGTTTTAGTACGCGTACCACTTTCTAACAATGTCCAGATCACGGCTTCTATCAAAGTGAAAAACAACACCCACAACTTGAACTTGAAGCTTATCTATAAACTTCAGGTAAATTCAAACAGTATTCCAATTCCAAAAGAAAAGAAGATAGTGACAGACAAGTTGAAAAAGGCATGCAAATAGAATAATCTAGCTAGGAAAAATAAATCCAAATCATCTTTTTTGTATTTTTATTATGTGTGCATTTTTCCTGAGGGATATCAAACAACGTCTGTTAGATAAACTGTTCCTCTACTACTACCGGTAGAGTTTAATGAAAATTGATCTGAGTATGTTTCAAGGACTCAGACTCAAGACAGACTTGGACTCTACACACAGGACTCGGACACAGACTCGAGGTTTGAGGACTCGACTACATTTTTCCGCTGATAAGTGGAGAGGCTGACTGTAGGAAGACCATGGGCAGGGGGGCAGATAGCTGCCCTCCCCCTCAGACAAAGTCAAAAAACAGGTGGAGGCTGGGAAGCAGGAGGCAAACTAACTCGCAGCAGAGAGGTAATGGATCAGGTAAGATTTGAATTCCTTCCCTGACTATCATTGGACAAGTAATTACGTACAATGTAGTATGTGCTGCTGTGTATACTATAGTAAACTGCTCATTTTCAACAATACCATAGTGTTAGACAATATAGGTCCAAAGAACCTGGCCTTGTTATGCATTGCCACTGTTCGTCCAGTGCTTTGGAAGGAGCTGGTCCTGAATGGTGCTATACAGTGTACATTACATTGTGTTGGTCATAGATTTAGTTATGCTTAGGGCTTCTGATTTTTGGTTTTAACCGATAAAACCTGATAAAACACCCCTGATACAAAAAAAATGAAATGGGTGGATAGCCAATAAACACAGGAAAGCACCGGAAAAACTGTGGAAATGGTTAATAAATTCACGTTGACTTTACCCTATTCCCATTAAAAAATAAACCCTACTACAAAAATAATAATAAATACATTTCCCAGTGCTGCTGGGCAATGTCAAACTTTCCTGACTTGCATCTATCATTGATTCGTTCTCAATACTTTAAACCCACCCCAACTACTGAGTGACAGCACATTCCTACATTTCTATTGGAGACTCCGCTTGCAAGATTACAATCAGGATGGATGCTTGTTTATCAGGATTTCAAGCTGTATTACAGTTAAGATACTGAGGACTTAAAACAGAATTGTGGAGAAATGTACAAAAATGCCTACACACAATAACCCCAGAAGAATGTGCCCGTGACCAGAGGGATTTCATTGTGGAAGACAGCAAAGGAAAGAAGGTACAACTTAAGTGTGCAAGTACTGTCGAGTTACTACTATACATATTTTGGCCAAAAAAAAACAAAAAAAACGCAACACACTTTGGAAAGTAAACGAAAACACTAATTCCATACAGTATCAAAAACGAAAGCCCAGAAACGATTTACATCAAAATTGAAAATAGCTAAAAATAAAAAAAAAATTAATAAAACCCGAAAAACAGAAGCCCTAGTTATGCTGTACAGGTGTCATCCACATATGCTACGATGTACTGTGGAGGTGTTCTACAGAATAATGTCAATTTATATTCAATAGTGTATCATATGCTAATTCAAATCAAAAGTAATTGTTTAATTAAGACTTTTCTTTTGAAACATTTCGGAAACAGGTAATTCAAAGATCAGAATAGACCTCTAGCTGGTTCTGAAATGGTTTCAAGTATCGCTTGTGTTTGAAATGTTAGCATGTATGGGGGAAGAACTGGCTTCTACTAAGAGATGATGCTAAAGAAAGAAGCAAGGCAAGTGACACTTTGAAGGTGATAAACTGTCCATCCTTATCATTTAGATCCATTACTGGAAGTGTATAGACCTTTATGAGGCAGCTGGTTAAGTGCTGTGCATTGCATGCTAATAAACACAGACCCAGCCACGCCATATGGAAGATTTCTGCACAGCTTAGAGAGGTCTGTGTGCAGGCTGGCCAGTATTAGTGAATGTGTATGTAAGGGTTCACACAAAAAATCAGTAAGGCGTGTTTGGGGTGCAGAGACTCTGTTTCTAAAATCTCAATAAGGCACTAACAACACAATACAAGATTAATTCTCAAACTGAACGCAGTAGGGATTCAAGGAAATGCGTGCACATGGATTAGGGAGTGGTTAACATGTAG
Source organism: Acipenser ruthenus (assembly GCF_902713425.1). Lineage (NCBI taxonomy): Eukaryota > Metazoa > Chordata > Actinopteri > Acipenseriformes > Acipenseridae > Acipenser > Acipenser ruthenus. Next base: position 14,210,504 of record NC_081205.1, read on the forward strand.
AAAACAGAAAGTACTGATTAGAGGAGAAACCTCAAAATGGAGCAAGGTAACCAGTGGTGTACCACAGGGATCAGTATTAGGTCCTCTGCTATTCCTAATCTACATTAATGATTTAGATTCTGGTATAGTAAGCAAACTTGTTAAATTTGCAGACGACACAAAAATAGGAGAAGTGGCAAACACTGTTGCAGACAGCATTCAGAACTGGGCAGACACATGGCAAAAGACATTTAATAGAGAAAAGTGTAAAGTATTGCACGCAGGCAATAAAAATGTGCATTATAAATATCATATGGGAGATACTGAAATTGAAGAAGGGAACTATGAAAAAGACCTAGGAGTTTATGTTGACTCAGAAATGTCTTCATCTAGACATTGTGGGGAAGCTATAAAAAAGGCCAACAAGATTCTCGGATATATTGTGAGAAGTGTTGAATTTAGATCAAGGGAAGTAATGTTAAAACTTTACAATGCATTAGTAAGAGTTCCCCTAGAATATTGTGTTCAGTTCTGTTCACCTCGTTACAAAAAGGATATTGCTGATCTAGAAAGAGTGCAAAGAAGAGCAACCAGAATTATCCCGGGTTTAAAAGGCATGTCGTATGCAGACAGGCTAAAAGAATTGAATCTATTCAGTCTTGAACAAAGAAGACTACGCGGCGATCTGATTCAAACATTCAAAATTCTAAAAGGTATAGACAATGTCGACCCAGGGGACTTTTTTGACCTGAAAAAAGAAACAAGGACCAGGGGTCACAAATGGAGATTAGATAAAGGGGCATTCAGAAGACAGGAGGCACTTTTTTACAGAGAATTGTGAGGGTCTGGAACCAACTCCCCAGTAATGTTGTTGAAGCTGACACCCTGGGATCCTTCAAGAAGCTGCTTGATGAGATTCTGGGATCAATAAGCTACAAACAACCAAACGAGCAAGATGGGCGGAATGGCCTCCTCTCGTTTGTAAACTTTCTTATGTTCTTAATTCCTTCATGTCCAGTTTTATCCCTAAAAATGAATACTGCATCTCTGAAATACTACAGAAATGTATTTGATTATAAAGCATCAAAATGAACAGAATTGTCTTGTAAAGCTAATGTAGTAATAATGGATTAATGGCCCATTTGCAACATGTTCTGTTTTACCTGGATGAGAGAGCACCTTGTGTTGCATTTCCATTTTTTGTTAATCAAATTCATGCTTTATATTTGGTTACCTTGCTGATTTGAATTGATCCATTGAGTGCTGCCCCCTGTTCAATAGATTTAAACAGTCATACTTTCGGTTCTGCCTCCCAGGCAAGGACACCTTTGGAAATGAGCAAATGCCTCGCTGGGAAATTTAAAAACAAATAAACCAAAAAAAAGTCATTACAAATTTGACAGTGGTTGCACTCTAGTATATGCAACGCTGACTTTTCAATCATCTGTGTCTACGTCTGTTTAGGAATAAATATATTTAAAAAAGTGTACTGCCAAAACCGTCAAGAAAACTGTTCCGCAGGATGAGCTGTTCCTCTTTCTGCACTTGCACTAACATTTTCAGAACATCAGGCTAAATAAAAATGTACCTTGAAATTGAAGACAAAAGATCATATCAATCAATCAATCTTTATTTTGTATAGTGCCCTTCACAATAGAATTGTCACAGAGCGATAAAAACAAACAAACAAACAAACAAACAAACAAACAAACAGTACATTGTCAATTTAAAAAAGAATCCAGCAGGAAACATGAATACAAAGTTAATCCAATAAAACAGTAAGAATAGAACAATAAAAGCTGCAGACAAGTTGTAGCAGCCAATAATGTAATAACTACCGTTAATGTAATAACTGCCAATAACGTAATAAATGTTCCATTCTTAATGTAATAAAAGTCAATAATGTAATAACTTACCAATAATGTAATAAAAATTCTGAACCATAACGTAATAACTTTTTGCCCATAATGTATTAAGTTCTTACATTATTGGCTGGCTATTACATTATTGGCTGGGTTTAATAAAAAATAATAAAAATTGTAATAATTGGAGCCGATAATGTAATAATATACTTATATCACTGTGTGTTTAAGTTTTATTTATTAAGTGCCAGACTTCCATAACACTTACCCTTACTGTTGCTTCTTTCAAATAGCTGCTCAAAAACCTGACCAATCCTGACCCCTGAATTTTAGTCCTAACTCTGAGAAAACACACACAACACACACTTTCTCTCTCTCTCTCTCTCTCTCTCTCTCTCTCTCTCTCTCTCTCTCTCTCTCTCTCTCTCTCTCTCTCTCTCTCTCGGAATTAAGACTATTTATTTGTTTGTAGACTTATCTCCAGCCTTGCCCTCTACTCCTTAGCCATTTGAGTACTAAATGAAGTGGGAGCACACATCTTTGCAAACACAGACAATTACTCTTATGTCATATAATATGAAATCTAAACCTCTTTGAAGATGCTTTGTCCTCGAATACAAAGACCACCATTTCTCTTCATGAAAAAATGTCATCTTTAATTAAACATTTTTAAATAACTTTTTCAAGCAAACTGTTTCAACCACACTATTATAGCTATTCAGCCCTCTCCCTCTCTCTCTCTGTGTGTACTGTATTTATACCAAACCTGACTCCTGAAAGGTTACATGAAAATGTATTACCAAATCAGAATGCTTGCCCCATATACATCCCTGGCGATTTGAATACAGCCATTACAAGCTCGACAAAGAATCTAAAACTGAAGAAAATGATATCTACAGTTCATTCTTGAAAACGTGTATTTTCTTTTGCAGTACCCATAATTGACCACTAGATGGCCATTGATTGACAAGTTATCATCATGTGACTCTGACATTAGGCTTTCTTCAGTTGTTTGCAAACTTATGTCGTCCTTATCACACATGTTGAAAGGTAATTAGTTATCTAATTTAAGTTAGTAAATACAGTTCATTTAGTTGAGATTCATGCACATACATTAATGTCATATATTTAGTGCAAGAGGATATAGAAATTAGTGAGATCATTCTAATTAAAGTTAAATGACTATAGCTAACTGTAGGCTAATTATTAGCTATCTATGACAATTTGATAATACCAGTGACATCATGTACAATGCAGATCTCAACCCTGGTCTTTCAGAGCTTGTGTGGAAAACTTCCCAATTAACACAGTTATGTGTTTCATAAACCATTGTGTAAGAGCCAAGTGTTGGAAATGTTGTTGTTCATTTTTTATATGTAATTTCTACCCATCAATAACATTATGGGGAATTGTTATGTGCAAAGAGATTGATAATATGTTTATGTAACACACCTGTGTATTGCCCTTTAATTGAAACTCTCTGTTATACATAGTACTCACGTCTGATTGGACTAGGGGGCATGTACCTTCTGTAGTTTTTCAGGACACTGCAGCACCTCAGTAGTGATAAAAAAAGATGAGGCTTACTATTTAACACCATTTCATGTATTTGACAGATCTGGAACAATGAGAATACTGCAAACAATCTTTCTCCTGTCCTGTATCATTTGGGTATGTGCAGGACATGGACAGAGAGCAATGTCAGATGAGACCTATGATGTGATACTCAAGGCACTCAAGGGGGAATTTAATGTCCCTGTAGCACAGAGATCAAGGACCCAGCGTGCTGCTCTTGTTTGACTGTGGCGGAATAGGCAACTTTACGCCCTCAGTGAGGATGCCCAGGCAATTACATTTGCTGGAAAATTGGTAGCTAAGAAGTATCCCTACACTTGTGAACAGGGTTCTTGATGAAACAAAAGGCTCTGGTGCAAGAAAGGTGAACATACACCTTAGAGAAGAATACTCTGGCATCAGTCGAGCCAGTGTACAAGACACATTGGACAGGTCAAGATGCTACCATCTGCATAAGACGATATTTGGAAACAAACCCATTCCAAAATCCATTAAAGCCAAAGCAGTTCAAGATCGCCACCAGATTGACCTTCTTGACATGGGCAAATGGAGAGTTGCGCATGGCCAAGCCACATATAGGTATATCCTGACCATAGTAGATGTATTTAGCAGATACATATGGCTAAGACCATTGAAGAGTAAACACAGCGCTGAGATTGCCAGACATCTTGAGGACATTTACTCTGAGCATGGTCCACCAAAGATTTTACAAGATGATCAAGGAAAGGAATTCAAAGGTGCAGTATGAAAACTCATGGATTCCCTTCAGGTGAAAATAATTCAGAGCTCGCCATATCATCCCCAGAGCCAGGGTAAAGTTGAGAGGAGCCACCGTGTACTGAGGAAAAAGATTATGTATGACCTAGTTAACTATCAACAAGGAGGAGTCAACTGGGTCAAGCATTTACCAATTTATGCCAGGATAATGAATGAAGACCCAAAGGAGGTTTTAAGTTGGATGTCTCCTTTTCAGGTGTACTATGGAAGAAAAAGTCATAGACTGTCCAATCGGTTAACCTGTTCCCCAGCTCAAGTTCATGAAGAACACTGTCTACCAACCCACAAAACACTGCCTACCCAAAAGCATAGGCTTTTGTTTGAGGATAACCGAATGAAGATTAGGAGAAGGGCACGAAAGGCAACACAACGCTGCACAAGACGAATGACTTTGTCTGGAAGTCACAAAGCCTCTATATACAGGGTAAATGACAATGTGTTGGTCAGGGTGAAAAGCGGTAATCGGAGAGTTTCACAAAGGCACTTTGTATTACCAGGTTTAGTTGTGAAAAGAAACCTAAAGTTGCACAAATATAAGGTTCAGTTCCATATGCCCAATAGCCCCACTCCAACACAAAAGTGGTTTTCAGTGTCTGATGTGACCAGTGTCACAAGACTGGAGGAAAAGCAGCGCCCAAAGTCTCAGCCCAAAACAGTTCAGCAAACCCACCTGCTAATTCCTTACACACACATGAGGAGAGATTGGAGTCTTTTGAATCATCAAACCTGAACATTCGTTTAGACACGACTCCAGATGGCAGTTGCCAATTTGCTGCTGTGCTGACCAATTGGCGACCATTGGAATATTCCGTTCTGCATCAACACTGTGAGAAGAAATTGTGGCTGATCTAACATTTCATCCACATGGAGTGGATGGGACGCCACTTTCTGAGTATGTGGAGGGGACATGGGGGGATTATTTACAGAGGATGGCACAACATGGCACATATGGTGACCACATAACTCTTCAAAGAGCCTCCCAGATATTCAATGTTCAGTTTGTTGTTGTGTCAACTCTTGGTTTGGATGCAACCTCTGTTATCTCACCATCCGGTTGTTATTGTGAAAGCTTGCCTCTTTTGGTTCTTGGACATTTTGCTGAGGGACACGGGGAACATTATGTAAGTTTAAATGGACCAATTTTTCCTTATATTCAGGCCATTCAGGAGGCAGAGAGGCATAGACTGTCTTTCAGAAAACCAGATCGAACACCTACTGGAGTTGACCCCCAACCTGGCCCTCTGGCTGACCCTGAACCTGGACTTCAGGTTGACCTTGAACCTTACCTTCTGGCTAACCCTGAACCTGGCCCTGTGGCTGACCCTGAACCTGGCCCTCTGGCTCACCCTGAACCTGGGCCTCTGGCTAACCCTGAAGATCAGTCTATGGCTAACCCTTTGGTTGACATGGTAGTGAATCCTGACAATGAGCATGGAGCTCAATACCTACCATCAGAAATCTTATAAAAAATTATTGAGTTATCTCTCAATCTAGATATGTCAATGCTGGGGACATTCAATAGAGTCTCACTCTTATTCCGTGAACTATCTAGACCATATCATCCCAACCTGTACATAAGAGAGGCACTTGCAGAGAGTTTGGAAATGGACAAAGAGAATGACTGTTCCATTAGTGTTATGAAGCTATACAAGGCTGCTGGACGCAGCAGTGGTCTCAGCACTCGTATAAAAGAGTTATTTGGTAAGGACAAACAATGGATGAGAGCTTGGATTCTGCTCAGTCACATAGCCTTCGGACAGTACAAAGTTAAGGACATCTACTGGAAGATGTAATGACCATTTTTTTTGTTGGTGTCTTTTTTCGGTCAGCAGATAATTTCATTTTGATTCTCTCGAGTTCTTTTTTATATTTGTAAATGAGTGGAAGTTACTTTTCATTTGAGATTGAACTTTACCTCCAGCACCTTACCTCCATTTTGTCAAAGGTACAGTACAGTATCAGAGAGTTTAGTTCTTTAAAAAGGGACCTTAAACCGTCCTTTATCATTATAAAGCTGAAAGATGTGTTACCAAAGTTATATTTGTAGGTCATGTTATGCTATATTTTATAGTTTAGAATTTTGCATTAAGAGGTTGAAAGTTGAGCACAAGGGATAATAGTGCCAGTTTGGTTCAATAAGTTATTTAAATACACTTGATTAAAGATTATATTTTTCATGGAAAGAAATGGTGGTATTTTTTATTTGAGAACACAGCATATTCAAAGAGGCATAGATTTCATATTATACAACATAAGAGTAATTGTCTGTGTTTGCAAACATGTGTGCTCCCACTTCATTTGGTACTCAAATGGCTAAGGAGTAGAAGGCAGGGCTGGAGATAAGTCTACAAACAAATAAATAGTCTTAATTCCGAGAGAGAGAGAGAGAGAGAGAGAGAGAGAGAGAGAGAGAGAGAGAGAGAGAGAGAGAGAGAGAGAGAAAGTGTGTGTTGTGTGTGTTTTCTCAGAGTTAGGACTAAGATTCAGGGGTCAGGATTGGTCAGGTTTTTGAGCAGCTATTTGAAAGAAGCAACAGTAAGGGTAAGTGTTATGGAAGTCTGACACTTAATAAATAAAACTTAAACACACAGTGATATAAGTATATTATTACATTATCTGCTCCAATTATTACAATTTTTATTATTTTTTATTAACCCAGCCAATAATGTAATAGCCAGCCAATAATGTAAGAACTTATTACATTATGGGCAAAAAGTTATTACGTTATTGGTTCAGAATTTTTATTACATTATTGGTAAGTTATTACATTATTGACTTTTATTACATTAAGAATGGAAAATTTATTACGTTATTGGCAGTTATTACATTAATGGTAGTTATTACATTATTGGCTGCTACACAAGTCATTAAGATAAACAGGCTAGACTATAAAAATGTGTCTTTAGTCTTGTTTTTAAAACAGCAATGGTTGAGTATATTATCAGTGAAATACAGTGTAAACTATACTGGAGTTAAAACTCTTGTGGAGTTTAACAAGACAGGACTCACTTGGCATGGCACAGTTATGACCAGCCTCTCCTCACACATTATATATCCTGCAACAGAAACTATTCATGCAATTGGTGAGAAGTGACTGTCCTGATTGATAAACCCATGGAGGAGCGGAGTCCAGGGGGTGCTTCTCAATCTCTGCAGGACAGTTTCAGTGGCAGCAGTCTACAGCTGACCGGTAGTCATAGCTCTTCCGGACAGCGGAGTCTATAGCTGACCGGCAGCCATAGCTCTTCCAGACAGCAGAGTCTACAGCTGACTGGCAGTCATAGCTCTTCCAGACAACGGAGTCTACAGATGACCGGCAGCCATAGCTCTTCCGGACAGCAGAGTCTACAGCTGACCTTTAGAGAATGGGCTGACATTCCAATGAGACCCCTATTGGAGAAAGCCTCCCTGGTTTCCTCTCATTGATTCTTAATATCTCGGTGTCACTCTTTACTGTCTCTCTTAGAAGGGGCACTGCACCTGGTTGCTGTGAATCTGCATATGCACAAAGGAATCTGAAGTCTTTTTGTTCAAAATTGCTAATTAATACAATTGTGAGGCTTTATACCACCTTCAAACAAAACTGCCCATGTGACGATTGCATAGTCTGCCAACGTGTAAGGCTATTATATATAGTTCTACAATTATGATTGAAATTGGCACACAAAACAAATCAAACCTCTCAGCTCTCCCAAAATCTTAATTTTTTTCTTACCTCAAACTGCACTATGTACACCAGCTTCATGTGGGAATATTCAAACTCTTTTTCATCAATATGTTGAGGGCAAAATGCATTCTTTAGGACATTAAAAAGCTGATGCAATGACTTGTATTGTACGTACTGGTGTGTTTACAAACCCTCTGTCCCTCTAAAGCCTCAGTTTAAACAGTGCTGGTGTGTTCACAAACCC